>NW_017732461.1:286062-287107 GCF_001890085.2 Hipposideros armiger | reverse complement strand
TATTTTTATAATTTAGAGGGAACTCACCTTTTACTTAAAAATTAAACATGATTCTATTTTCTCAGCTTAGTGTATTCAGAACTCTTCCCTTTTGCAGAAAAATTTCTTAACCATGTGTTTCTGAAAATCATGATTCTTAGTCCAAATCTTCACTAGGTCAGGAGTCAACAATGATAGAGAAACAGAGAAATATATCATTGATTTATTTACAAATGATTTACCAGCTATCAGGCTTCTGTGCTGAAAAGGCTGTATAAAATTGAGTACCTTACATGGAAAGTGAGACTTTTAGTTATATAGGGAAATCCATGCGAGTTAGACTTTTAGTTCGACTCATGGGTTCCTTGCAACATGTACGTTAAACAACTGTAGAGGACTGTGTAGAAATTGCACTGCCAAGTCTATAAACCCGTGACAAGCTGATGGAGTAATAATCCTCTCTGAGCTAGCACAGCGAACGCTCAGTTAACTGCATTTGGTAATGTCTCTCCTCTGTTTTACGACAGCCCAGGCTAACTTCCCTTGGCCACCAAACTCTTGAGGGTTTCCTGTCTTCCTCTCTGCTATTTTAACAGCAGTTTTAAGACTCCAAGTTAATTCATCGCTAAAAGAAAACCTTAAAAAGGTAGTTCTCTTGGAGCTAAAAAAAAATATTAGTAATTATCACACAAGGCTAGTGTTAACAATTTTTTCCTACCACAGCTTCTTTCCATTAATGGTAGACAAAGGGCAATTTAATACACCTTTCTTGGCTCTTACAAAACAACCTCTATCCAAGGACTTAAGCCAGAAGATATGGTTTTCCTCTTTTTATTAATTATAGAGAATATCTGACTATAAATGATTCAATTATATATCCACAGAAATGTTTAGAAAATTATTCGGAGAACCAGAATAAAAGAAAGGTGACTCTGATTGAAGTGGTGTATTAGTGACAGTAACCAATAGTTAGTTGAGTGATTACTAGGTGCCCAGCACTTTCTGAGCGTTCAATATGGATTATGTCACGTAGTCCTCCCAACAATGCTATAAAGTAGGGTTGCCA
>NW_017732461.1:283270-284451 GCF_001890085.2 Hipposideros armiger | reverse complement strand
AAAAAAACAGGTGATCTCAGGTAGAGAGAAACATTCCTTCTCATTCCACCCAGGTTTTACAAAGAAACGGATAATAAGTCACAAAGTATAAGCTCTTCTCATTCTTCATGGTTAACCTTGCAAAATTCTTACTCAAGTCGTAGGACACCCTTGATGAAAATAGCCTCCACATCCTAAGCGCATCACCTCCACTGGGGTGGGTAGCTTCCTTGTTGTGGTTAGGCAAAGTCAAATGATGCTAGTAGCCATCACACTTTTCCAGGGACTGCACACCTTCAGGGTCCTGCCTCCCTCCCCCCGGAAAGTAAAAAATCAGCAAGTTACTCCTCAGGCAGGCAGTCTAATACTGTTATGGATTTTCTAATGCTATGTGCTAAAATAACAGTTGAAAGCCATACCTAGGAAGCCATTAATTTCATTAACTCAAGGCCCAGCATTATGTACCATGGACAGGTCACTTAAGCCAGGTGAGTTTCAAGTTCCCAAAACTTAAGGTTTGGGGATAATGATCGTAACTGGGCTTCCCACTTCACAGAGTTGTCCTTAGGTTCAAAGTGCATGATATACATGTGAACCATGATACACATGTAAGGTGCTGCTTGCAGTCGTCAGTCTAAAGTACAAGCTTTCCAACTTTTTGGATAAAATCTAGATGATCCTTAATTATTCTTTTTTTTAAAAATCATGGTACAATACAGAGAACATACAGTTTTCCATCTTAGCCATTTTAAGTGTACAGTTCTGTGGCATTAGTTGTATTCACATTGGTGTGCTACCATTAAAACCATCCAGCTCCAGAACTCTTTTCATCTTGCAAAACTGAAACACCATACCCATTAAACAGCAGCTCCCCATTGCTCCCTCCTTTCAGCCCCTGGAAACGTGCATTCTACTTTCTGACTATGACTATACAATGTACCTCATATAAGTGGAATCATACAGTATTTGTCCTTTTGTTACTGACGGTTTGTACTGAGCATAAGCACATAGAACCTCAAGGGTCTAGATAATACTGTATTATTTTTGAGCTTATAAATTTAATAAAATATAAATTTGATGATTCCCAAGTTTATAAAATTAATAAATAAACTGAATAGTTAAGCACATGAATAAATTTAAGGGAGCAAAGAAAAGAAAACATAAAGTATCAGATAGTTATCTATACTAGAACCTTGGACTAA
>NW_017732461.1:278760-279905 GCF_001890085.2 Hipposideros armiger | reverse complement strand
CACACACACACACACACACACACATTGATTTCCAGCACCAGGGGTAGGGGATGGTTTATTAAATATTTCTGTGGAACACTACCTCCAAAGAGTTCACAGCATGTTTGAGTCACTACCTTGGAACCCCTTAAAACCTACTGAAGTGTAGGGGAGTACAATGATTTCTGACCTATAAGAACAGAGTTGGAAAGTTTGCTCAAGTCGCATGATTATGTGCCAGTGCTCTGCTCTTTAAAACACACTCCTCTAAGGATACCACACTTGTTTTTCTCCCTAGGTTAGTTGTGTAACCTGTTTTATTTTTTAAATAATGTGTGGGGTTGTTTCTTACCTCAAGGTTTTGGTTTTTTTTCTGATGCAGCACCATTACACACACAACTTCCAAACTTAGAGGAAAAGAGAGGAAAAGAGCAGAGTTTATAAAGAAGCCCCAGATTCCAGATCACGCACTTAGCTGATGGGATCCTAAGGAGTGTGTTTGACCACTGAGAAATGAGCCTCTTACACGAGGTTAAGAATGCTGGCGTTGGGGAAACACATCCTGGTTTGGATCTCTGCTCTACCATTTACACGCTGTGTGACCTTGGGCAGGTCACTTAACTAGGGCCAATTTCCTCATTTATGTAATGAGGATAATAACTGCTTTGTAGACGTGATGAGGGTTATAATGTACAAAAAGCACTTAACACCGTTTCTAGGACAAAGCAAGAGTTCAAAACATGTTGAAGAATTATTGTTGTAGTTGTAGGCTGGTAGGAAGCATTGCAAATTATTTTACTACAGCGTCTCTCATCTGACTTTTCTTTGACTAGCTCAGTGGCTACGAGCTGGGGGTGATTTTGCCCCCAGGGGACATTTGGCAATCAGTGTCTGGAGAACTTTCTAGTTGTCACAACTGGGGAATGCTACTGGCATCCAGTGAGCAAAGGCCAGGGATGCTGCTAAACATCCCACAACGCACAGGACAGCTCCCCACAAAGAATTATCCAACACAAATGTCAACAGTTCTGAGGTAGAAAAGCCCCGGAAACTAAACAATATGAGGTTTTTAATCTATTGAAACCATGTAACAACTTTAGTTACTCAGATCTGGAAAAGTATTTTGCACATACTATTCTGAGATCTAAAAATCTGAAGTGTGTTTT
>NW_017732461.1:269673-277390 GCF_001890085.2 Hipposideros armiger | reverse complement strand
CAGCTCACTCAGGTTAGTTGGATTTCCAGCTAAAGGTTGGTGATGAGTCTCAAGGGAAACTAAACATTGTGGGGTTTGCAATCTATTGAAACCATATAACTAGTTACTTGGATCTGGGAATGTATTTTGCACAATTATCCAGGATCTAAAAAGTGTAAAATGTGTGTTGATTGTAGAGTGAGAGGCACTCATGGTTAGCCTAGATAATTTCTGATCATGTCCAAGTCACCCTTAGTGACTAAGAACTGTAGGAAAAGTGTATAGAATTGCCTTTGATCTTTTTTTACTCTGTTGGCTTTATTAAAGCACAAGAGATGTGCATGGACAACAGAAGAATACAGAAGTTTAGAGGTGCTGAAGAGAGCCAAGCGATACCTACAAGCCAGCCCCTGAGTTTCGCAGGCTCTACCTGAGAAAGTAGAAAATCTTGTAATCAATAAGCTGCGTCAGCTGGGTTGGGAAAACATGATTCCTCTGAAAGCTCTGATACCAGATTTCATTTCTTGTCAACTGGATCTATTGGGATTGAGCCCTCCTTATGAGGCCAGCTAAACACAGAGAGCTCTACTTCCTACAGAGCACCTAAGGAGAAGGTCAACTGGAAACAATGGCAAGCATAGTTTCTGCTCCAGTGTCTACACCCTTCACTTGTAAGAGTGGATGGCTCTTCTCCGTGGAGCCACACAGCCAGGGACATTGTTTCTGTCCTGACCAAAGCACTGTTTAAATATATTAAGAAAATGTCAGAGTGTCTAGAAGTGGCTATCTCCACAACATTTTGGCCAAACATTAGAATTATTTGAAGAGCTTTAAAAAGCATTGATTTCTGCCTGGAAGGATATTATTTAAGTGTAAGAGTATGGCCTAGACATTGGGGTTTTTAGATGCTATTCGGTTGATCTGTTGACTCTAATGTGCAGCCAGGGCTGAGAATTACTGCCCTAACTCAGCTACAATGGTTCATAGAAGAGAAACCTCAGAGAAGCTGTTTGAGACTAACACCTTTTGGCTCTGAGGTCAGGGCTCTTCCCACCGTTGCCTGCCCAGCTTCTGGCTTCCTGAATATGAGAAGTGTTACAAGAATTCAGGGCTGCTTCTTAATAACTGTGCTTCTGTATAGACTCCGGTTCCATTGCTGTGCTTTTCCAGTAAGACCAAAAGATTCTTCCAGACTATGGGATCTGTACTCTTCCCCTGAGAGTCTCCTGACTAGCCACCAAATTCTCTTGGAGCAGTGTTTCTCAAGCTTTCAAGTGTGAATGAACCATTTGGGATCTTGTTAAAATGCAGATTCTAATTCAGCAGTTCTGATATGGGACCTGAGATTCTGCATTTCAAACATACTCCCAGGTGGTGCATGGTGCTGGTACATGGCCACTCTTGAAGTAGCAAGGTTCTAGAGCTCAAAATTCCTGCCCATGGCCAGTACTTCCAATCTCCATAATGACAAGTGATGGCTTACTAGGTTAGAGGTTCTCCAAGTGTCATCCCTGGATGAGCAACATCACCATCACCTGGGAACATGACAGAAATGTAAACTCTTTGGCCCCATCCGTTGAACCACAAACTCTAGGGTGGAAGCCTGGGAATCTTTGTTTTAACAAGTTCTCCAGACGATTCTGTGCATGGTAAAGTTTGAAAGCCATTGCTCTATAGTAGATGACTATTTTCTCAAAAGTCAGCTGTAAATTAGAAAAACAATTAGACCCAAAAGTACCTGGTTATTCAGCTACCCAGGTCATCCAGGAACTCACAAACCTCAAAGCAAACATTATTCCTTTCCTATCAACTCCCTATTCTAGAGGGGTGGTAGCCAGGAGTAACAAGCCAATATGCGAGTGAGATCAAGCAGAAGCCACAGAGACTACATCCCCTCTGACTCCCGAAGCTCTGGTGGGGCTCTGGGTTAAAGACACACTTGAATGCAATGTCTCTCAAAGTACACGGATCCGAATCACTCTGGGCACTTGTTAAAATGCAGATTCCAGGTCTCCACCTAGGATTTCATGAGCGGGAATCTCTGGGGGAATTGCTAAGGAATCTGCATTTCAACAAGCACCCCTACATGCATTTTGCTTTTGATGCACAGTACGCTTGAGGTGCTACAATGTTTCTCAATGATTACTGGCCATCAGAATCTTAGGGAGCTTGTTAAAAACAGACTCCTGTGCTCACCCGCAAAGATTCTGGATCAGCAGGTCAGGAATGGGGCCCAAGAATTTGCTTTCTAACATACTCCCACGTGATGCTAATACTTCTGATCCACAGACCACATTTTGAGTAACGGGCTCTAGTCGTAAATGTACCAGGCATAAATAAACTGTACAAATACTAAATCATTGCACTCAGAGGTTGAAAGTGGTCTTCAGGTTCATTAAGTCCAAACCTCTTTTCAGATGGTTCAATTTCTTCCACAACCTCCCCCACCCCCCAAGTAGTCAACTAACCCTTTGAATGTTCTGCCAACAAATATGACCATTGTAGGGGGTGACTGGTTAGCTCAGTTGGTTAGAGCATAGCGCTGATAACACCAAGGTTGCCAGTTTGATCCCCGCATGGGCCACTGTGAGCTGCGCCCTCCTTAAAAGAGTCAACTATGCCATTGTGGCATGAAAGCAATGTGTATCCAATGACCATGGCTGTTCCCCAATTTAAAAAAAAAAATTAAAAATAAAATGACCATTGTGTGCTCTATCTACCACACAAGAGATGAACCATTTACTTAAACCAGATCAATAACCAGCTATTAACCATGCAAGGCTCTATGTTAAGTGCTAATGAAAATGAAAGAGGTTTCTTAAGTAGTCATGACTAAAGATTAAAGCTCTCTTTTCTTGTTTTCATTTTCAAATGTGTTGCTATTGTGGAACTATTAAAGTACACCATTGTTCACTCTTTTCATTTAATGACGAGAGATGAGATGCATAGATAAGAGTCACAGAACTTACTTTCACTAATTTTTGCTTTTATTTTTATTTCCCATAGCTGGGCATGGAGCAGCATTATGAACTTGGAGAGTATATAAGGAAAAGATATGGAAAATTCTTAAATGAGTCCTATAAACGTCAACAGGTAAGTTGGGGAGCTAAGAGTGGGAAACTTGTCCCTTGAAAAAATTTACCAGAACGTTGCATTTGTAAAAGTGTTTTGACTGTTTTCTAAGCAGCTTAAACAAGTCAGATATCTTGTTTACAAGTGTACTCCTCTTTATACAAACATTTTGTTTCTAAAAAATTATAAATATGAGTAAGTTTGAAATTTTATGGATACCTATGGTAAATACTTTAGCTTGGCAACTAGTAGCAAGTAGCCACCACTTAATTGGTCTCTTCTGTCAATTCAACTGTGGGCATATCAGGTTGCTATATTCCATGGCATGCTTATAATATTGTCTCTTCCATAATAGATCTTATGATCATGATGCTACCACAATGGCTAATATTTTGGTGTGGGTGTCCTGCCCTTTCTCAAATATTAGCTCCACCGGAAAAAAACCACAGTTCCTCTCAGTTGGATTCTGCTTTGATTTTCCCACGCTAGGTGTATGTTCGAAGCACAGATGTTGACCGGACTTTGATGAGTGCTATGACAAACCTTGCAGCCCTATTTCCCCCAGAGGGCATCAGTGTCTGGAACCCCAACCTACCCTGGCAGCCCATCCCGGTGCACACAGTCCCTCTTTCTGAAGATCGGGTCAGTATTCGGGAAAAAACACAGGAGATTCTATTGGGCCTAGAAAGAGGAAGGCAGGCTGCTCAGTGCTTGTGGATTTGGGAATCTGGACACTCCTGGGNTGAAAAATAAAGGATGAATTTCTTTAAACATTTCTGAAGGCAGAATCCCTGTGGGTTGAATGTCAGTATTAAGGAAGAAAGAAAAACCAAAATGACCCTGGGTTTTCTAATTTTAGTTGCTGGAAAGATGATGATACCATAGAGATAGGATACATAAAAGGCATTAAACATTTGAAATAGTTATGAAGGAATATGAGCTATAAACACCAGAGGAACTTATAATATTCTGTACAATACAATACACTACAGCACAGTGGTTAAGCATGCAGAACACCTGTGATTGGATGCCAGCTCAACCACTTACTAGCGGTGTGACAACTAAACATATCTGTGCCTCAGTTTCTTCATCAGTCAAATGGGGATAACAGTGCTTCATAGAGTCGTTGTGAGGCTTAATTAAGTTAATATATAGAAATACTTATAAGCCTACTTGGTAAATGCCCAAAACACTGTAACTACTATATATATGGAAAAAATATATATATATGGGGTTTTTTTTTCCCCACACAATTATCCCATGTGTGTTTTTTGTAATGTTCACATAGCCAGTTCATTAAAATGCCAGGGTTTTTTTCTATTCTTTTCATTCTCAAAAGTTTGATAAGTTTTCTTCCCAGTGTGGGGCCCCTGGCCCAATAAAAACTGGAAAAAATATATACATTTAAATTATTCCTCAAGCGTTAAAGAGGATTTATTCATTTGAACCATGGTTCGACTTCCTGATCCATTGACTTACTGGTCCTTTCCTCAGTAACTTTTGGCTGGAGTAGACAGCTGACTGCTCTCTTATTCGCCCTCATCTTCAGCGTTCATGTTTGAACAATACCTTTGAGCACAGGGAGGAGCGTCTCAAGGCCTGGAAACTTTTTTCTTTTTTACTTCTATTAAAGTAAGAATTTCATTTACAGCTACCATATTGTGAGCATTCACTAGATGCCAGGCTCTTTACATTTGTATTTTGAATCCCTAAAATGACCTGGTAAGGTGTATAATATTATCTTGGTAGTGCAGAGGGTAATAGAAAAGGAGCTGGAACTTATCTGTGGCATACTGGGTGCTGGAGACTCAAGATGCAACTTGTGGTGTGGCTTCTAAAAGATGTGCCAGATAAAACTGTCTACTGGAAAACAACCCCAGGTTCCCGCCTCCACTCACAAGCAACCCTCCAATATTTCTCCTTGGCTTTGTGGCTCCCTAATCACAGGCCAAGAGTAGCAAAGCTGTGTGTGAGAACCTGTGTGTCCTCCAAAGGCATTCACCGGACAGAGCACCGTACACGGAGCGTTGGTGCTGGGCCAAGGAGGAGGCCAGTCCAGTTTGCTTACACAAACTTCTTCCTGGTTTTAACGCCAACGCATTTTGCAAATTTTCAGGGTGGTGAACTGATCAGGAAAATTATATTTGGCTCAGACATTTCAATCAGCCAGGTTGCCACTACAGGCGCTTGAAGCTTTCAAAGTCTCCTAAACTCAAAGGGATAAATTAATTATTCCTCTCAGTCAGCAAAATCAAAGTGAGGGAAGAGATGATTGGATGTCAATAGAAATAGTTCTTGAAGGAGAGGGCTATGTTTCCCTTTGCTCAACAAGTAGTGCTCATTTACCCCATATGCTGCAAGCCATTGCCAGCAGGAAAGGAAGTATAGGGGGTAGCTAAGTTAAATGCCTGAAATAATATAACAACAACAACAAAAGGAATGGCAACAAATATAACAACAAATCTCATATACTGAGTGCATCCTGCGTGTTCAAGTCTATGATGATGGTTTTGTATATATTACATATTTTATTCCCCTGATCCTTCTGCATGGGAAGTAATGATTTTCTCATTTTATGGAGAAGGAAATCAAGGCATGTAGTAGTAGTTCAAGTTAAATTATTTTCCCAAGATCACCCAGTTAGGCGTTTACAAAGCAGGGGTTTGAACCCAGGTGTAACCAACTCAAAAATCAGAGCCTCTCTGAGGTATTACATAGCTTCCGCACAACATAATGCCCAGCTTCACCCCTTTCCTCTCCTGCAGGCCTCTGTGTTCCTCCTCGGCCCTGGATAAGATCTCTTTAGAGTGGCCTGCATTTCTGCTTTCCTCATGGAGTGCAGAACATATCCCCAACCTGACTCTTTTCACAGCCAGTTCGCCTTCCTTCTTACCTCTGAAGTGGCCTATGTATACGCAAGGTGTGATCAAAAAATACGGTGAATGTTTAAATTTTTAAAAATGATTACACTAAAAGACACATTGCCATTAATCCCCTTCAGAATACTTCTCCTTGCTTCAAACACACTTATCCCATTGTTCTTGCTGCTTCCTGAAACAGTTCTGGAAGTCCTCTTTCATGAGTGTCTTTAGTTGCGCTGTCATGGCTGCCTTGATGTCCTGAATCATTTTGACTTTGGGGAAGAGCCAGAAGTCACATGGTGCCAGATCTGGTGAATAAGATGGATGAGGACACACCGTAATATTTTCATTTGACAGAAACTGCAGTATACCAGAAGCAATGTGTGATACAGAGCTTTGTCATGATGGAGGATGATTTATGGCACACTTTTAAAACGCACCTCTCAATTGTAGCTCACACCCAACTGACTGCACTGAACAAGTTGAAACTTGTCACACACAGTTACTAAGGTTCGACACGACACTTGCCATATTGAAACTCCCTGCCTTTCCGTTAGATGGCGCTCAGCAGCAGCATTACTGTATTTGTTGATCATACCTCATACTTGGCTCATTCATTTCTGCCCAAATTCTTTTACTTTTTAATTCTTTTTACCAATGGACTTATTTCTCAGTTTCTAAAAGAAGAAAATAAAAGGCTTTTATTCATGGCAAGGTTTGTTGGTCAAGATTTTCACGACTTGGAGTGCACCCTAATAAAATCGGGAGAGGGGTTTCATGCCAAGAGCCAAGGTCCCTTTAAGGATTTCCAGAACCATCCCATAGTTTTGTGATGTGTCTTGAATTCCAAACCTGAAAGGACAACAGGATGGTTTATTAGATTCCATTCTAGTCCAGGGGCAGACTCACTTTTCTAAGAGCAAAGGCACATATGGAGGGTATCAAGGGGAAAGATAAGAGAATGAAAGAAAGGAAAGAAAGATGAAAACAACAGAACATAGTGTACCTTGATGATGAGTAACAATGAAAATCAAAAGCCATTTTGAAATGAGAAGATTGGAAAGAAAGTCATCATGTACCTGGAGGAACTGGAGCCAATCCAAGACTCATTCATTCGTTAAAACAAGCAGTTTGTGTGTTTGTGTCTCTATGTCTCTGTGTGTGTATCTGTGTGTACTTACTGTGTGCCAGCACTGTTTTGGGGATCTAGCCGTGCTGGTGACAGCAAAGATTCTGCTTTTGAGGTATGTTTGGGGACAGAAGCCAGATACACATACATGCGCGCGCACACACACACACACACACACACACACACACACACACACACGCACTAAAAAATTAAAAAAATATATCAGGGATAAAAATAAAACCATGTGATGAGTGAGAGAGGTGGGGCAGAAGTTACTTTATCATCAGTAGTCAAGGGAGGCTTCTGCAGAGGTTGCCTTTTTCAAGACAGACCTGAATTTGGCGACCAAGTGTGTGTGCGCCAGGAAAAGGAGAAATAGGATATTCCAAACAGATAGGGCATCAAGGCCCTGAGGCTAAAACAAATTTAATGTATTTTATAGACCAGCAGAGGGTAAGTATGTTTAAGAATGTAAGGTGAGAACCTAGTGATGGCCAGGGCCGAATCAGGTAGGATCTTGTGAGCCATTGTAAGGACTTGGAATTTGATACAAAGAGCGATAGGAAATGATAGAATGTCTGAGAGTGAGAGAGTATAAATGAAACAAGGCTGGCCATACACAAGTTGGTAACTGTTGGAGCAAGTGATGGACTCATAGAGAGGGGCTCATAATAAA
>NW_017732461.1:266193-267793 GCF_001890085.2 Hipposideros armiger | reverse complement strand
AATCTATTGAAACCATGTAACAACTTTAGTTACTCAGATCTGGAAAAGTATTTTGCACATACTATTCTGAGATCTAAAAATCTGAAGTGTGTTTTCGATTGTAGAAAGAGAAGCATTGATGGTTAGCCTCAATAATCTCTGATCATGACCAAGTCACCCTTAGTGACTAGTATCAGCAGGTGCTCATCAGAGAATATACAGCCTTTCTTCCCACCACTAGGGGACCATGCGTGACAGTAATTCCTTAGCTGACCAAAATGATTTCTTAAGACTCACTGCACCATTAGCCTTTTGTTTGCCTGTTCTACTGAGGTTTTAGTTTTTCACCAGTTTAGGGGGCCAAAAGATCCGTTTTCTTCAGGAACCAGAGTCATAACCCACACCTTAGAAACCTGTCTCACTGTCCTAGGATCCCATTTCAAAAATGACTGAAGTTTGAAACTTCTTATTCACTGTCTACTGAACTGTTTTTGCAGAATTTCAAAAGAGCAGCCTCCTGGCTTTCTTTTCAATGGAGTATCTTAGCCAGTAGAATTATGTGGAAAGTACAGAAAATCCCAGATAATGCAATTAAATATGCATATTTAATATTCATATACAATTAAATGTGTTTGCTGACATCAGTGTAGACTTCATCTTGTACTTCTTGAGTGTTTTTCTTTCCCTATCTTTTGCTTATAAAATAGCTTTGTGTTTGGCTTGGTATACTACTCAGAAAGCATATTATAGTCAAAGTACCGTGGTTTCAAAAATCCAGGCTACTTTCCCCAAAGAATAAAATGGTCAATCAAAAGAGAATGACATGCTATACAAATCCAGGAGTATTCCTTAAAGTACTTAGAATTCGCTTTTCTAATCACCCCACAACAATTCCTTTACCCCTAACTTCCTAAAAACAGACAAATCATTGATTCAAAATGGCTGCAAATTCTATAATATGTTGCATTTTATAGCCACTATTTTTATTATATGCAAAAAATTTAACACCATTATTATTGTAACCACAGTTAAGGGAGGAATACTTCTCATCAGAGCTGGTCTATAATAAAGTGATCTTACTAAGCTTTGTGTTCCTTCTTGCCCTATCTGATGTACAAAGCAGTCTCCATGTGTGGACCGCCTGCCTCCTAATGGCTAATCCTCCTGTTACTTGCATTACCTGAAACACAGGGAAAGTGTTAGTGAGCTTAACCTGAGATTTACCTGGGGAGGTTTTAAAAATCCTGATGCCCTGGTTGCATCCCACTAATTAAAACAAAATCTGTAGGGATGGGTCCATCGGCAGAATTATTTTAACTCCCCAAGTGATTCCATGAGCAGCCAGGGCTGAGAACCAGTGGTTTAGAAGGACAGCTGTTATGATGAACAGAGGCAAAAACCTACATGAAGTTTGTTACATTACTGTCTCAATCTGTTTTCAGGTATTTAGGCATGGAGACCGAAGTCCCATCGAAACCTTTCCTAATGACCCCTTTAAGGAATCCGCGTGGCCACAAGGATTTGGCCAGCTCACTCAGGTTAGTTGGATTTCCAGCTAAAGGTTGGTGATGAGTCTCAAGGGAAACTAAACATTGTGGGGTTTGCAATCTATTGAAACCAT
>NW_017732461.1:251438-262168 GCF_001890085.2 Hipposideros armiger | reverse complement strand
ACACACACACACACACACACACACACACACACACACACACACACACACACTGTTTCCAGTGTTCTGCCTTCAATTCCTGGTATTTTGGTGCCTCACACAGGATTTCTCCTCCCTCCAGAATATCCAAAATCATCTTTACCTGCAAATTACCCCTCCCCCGCAATGAAAATCCCCATTTCTAGTTTGGAAACAGGGAAAGATCTGAGCACATAATTGATGCCCAAAACTTTATATGCGTCATATTTACCTTTCATAACAAACTTGAATGGACAATATTATAGCTCTCCTTTTATAGCCAGGGAAATAAGTGCTTAAAGAAGTTAAACAAAATGGACTCCAAGCCACATAGCTGAACTCGAACCAGGAAATTCCAGAGCAATTTCCTTCCCTATAAACTAGTGGTTCTCAAACTTAGCTATATGTTAGAATCACCTGACAATTTTTAAAACTCCTGATGCCCAGGGTGCTCCCCATATCAAATCAGAATTCCTAAGGGTGGGACCCAGATGCCACCATTTTTAAATAATCTTCCTAGATGATTCTAGTGGACAGCCAAGTCTGAGGGGACCAGTACTGCAAACCAAGTTGCCTGAATGAGGCTGTTTGAGAGAAACTCTCAGGTTTATTTACACTGGGTGGGACTGATGAAGAACTCTTTAACCTTTTCAGAGGAATTGCTATTTTTTTAATAATAATAAATCTAACTAATCTCCCAGGTATAGAATTTAAGACTATATGAAGGAAATAGTTTGGGACAAGGAATCCTTCCTAATTCCCCTGCAGTCACATTATAGGCATGACCATCTCATCTCTCTATGGCTGAGGCTTAGCATGACCACTGGACCTAGACTGCTGCCCAGTGGCCTCTGGGGTAGGTTCCTATCCTTTTTGCCCTGCCAGTGCTGTTAGAAATTTGACTTCATTGCTGCATCTGGTGACTTAAGAATTTTTCCCAAATGCTTTGTGGAAACAGCCTGAACCTGTCAACCTCACTCTAGATAAATCTATTTGAACCAATTTTTCTGGTGTTTCCTGAAAAGACAGGCTGATTTATTTATGCCTCTTTCCTTCACAGATTCAGGAGTGAAGTGTTATGATTATCAGTGTTCTTAGGAATTTGTGAATATTTTCTTCCAAAAAAACAAAACAAAACAAAACTTTTACCACAGCCTTTTCTGCTTAGATAAAGACTGGACAGCAGCACCAAATTTGGCCAAGGTAGACCAAGGTAGCTGTTTAACCCTTAATCCTGAAAGATAGTAATTAAATTAAATAGCAAAGAGAATATAGGTATTACTAGAAGAGGAAGAGGAAAACAGAGAGAATGAGGCAGCGAGGGAGAGAAAGAGAGAAGCAAGTAAGACCACCTGTGGCTGTCTACTCACTAAGACGGAAGCATTTCCTCTAACCTCAAATAGGACATCTAACAAAATCAATCAACACAAAGTTATCCCCAGAGCTGTGCTAAGTAAGTGCTGTAGAGAAATGTGAGTTCAGCTTTCTTTGTTAATTTATAATCCACTTGATGAAAACAATGCGCATGTGTGAAATGTATAGTACACAATACAAGATGGTGAACAATGATTCCAAGTACGAACTGTTAGTGCTGAAGGAATTCAGAGAATGAGACATACATGGAGCTACCAAAGGGCAGTCATTCAAGTCTTCGTGGAGAGTGTAAAAACTTGAACCAGACCTTGGAGGAGGGGTAGGAAAAGAGAGAAAGGCAGCCTGAAAGCATGGCAGTGAGTGAATATACAGAGTGCTTGCCCTTCTGTGTCCAGGGTTCATATTTAGAAAGAATGAAAATGAGACTGAATAACTATGTTGGGCACAGATTAGAGAATCCAAATTTAATAGCCAGAAGGAATCTTGAGGCTGAAAGGGAAAATCTAGGTCTGAGAGCCAATGACCACTTCAGATACTTGACCTTGAGTAACCCCCCTGCAACTCAGTTTTCTTTTCTGTAAAATGGGAACAACAGTACCCACTTAACTTCTTCATAAGGATTTGAGAAAACCAAGTTAGTTAAGAAATGGAAAAGACTTCATAAACTGCAAAATGCTGGGCAGTTGTTTAGGTATTATTCTATTTTCAGCCTGACTCTTTCAATATGTGGTATGAGAAAAGTAAAGTCTAGAAAGGACAAATAATTCATTCAAACCTATACCTTTAAATGAATAGTTCTGTGTTTCTTCACTCACCAATGTTATTTCTAACTATGGAAAAATTTGAAAGCCATGCAGGGAAATATGTATATGTAAAGCAGTGGATATAAAAGTATTCCTTCTTCGGTATATATACACACACCAGAAGTGGTGTTTAAGGCAGTTGTCTGACAGTGGCTTGGAAGGAAAAGCTACTCAAGCCTCTGAGAATAACTGCTGAAGCAATTCAGGAATAAGGAAATGAAGGCCTGAAATTAGATGGTAAAATGTTAGGGGAAGGGAAGAAAGTTAAGACAAGTGACCCAGAGAATCAGAAGTGAGAAACAGGAAGCAACTTATTAAAAAAAAATTTTTTTCTCAGTAACTATTAATATGGCAGGCCCTGTTCCATGTACTGACAACACAGCAGCGAACAAGGTAGACAAGATCCTGGCTCTTTATATTTTGGTTTATAGTTTATAGGAAATAGATTATAAGAAGTAAATGAATAAAGTGATTTCAGATGGCAATGAACTCCTTGAAGGAAATTAAAACAGCAATGTGTTGGTGGCTGGGGCAAGATGGCTAGAAATCAGGGTGGCAGTTAGTGGGAGGGCTGTCTCAGGCAGGGAGCAGGCTGCAGAGACCTAATGGCCGTGCATTCAGGGGACAGTGAGAAGGCCCAGGTGTTGCTGGAGAGCATTGAGTAAGAAGGATGTTGGTAGGAAAGCAGGGCCGAGCAGTCACTAGGGGCTAACTATGAGTTTGGGTTCTATTCCCAGTAAGATGGAAAGCCAATGAAGGTTAGAAACCAGAGAATGGCATGATCTGACTGATGCTTTAAAAAGAGTAGCATTTACAAACATAAAATAAAAAGAATTAGTGTAGCTGCTGGTGGAGAATGAATTGTGAGGGTAGAAAGTGTGGATGCCGACTGACAATGCAGGAAGCTCTTATAGTAGTTGAAACCCAGATTACAGTGGTGAGGACCAGCAAGGGACAATGAAAATCAAGAAACGACATCTGTTCTGGAAATGTTTTGAAACTAGACAAGCAAAAGTGATTAGTTTATGAAGCAGGAAGATAAATTTCGCTATTGGCAAAAGCAGAGAGATTGCAAAGAGGAAACAGTTAAAAATGAGGATGTCGAGTTCCGTTTTATACATGTTAAATTTGAGGAAAAAGAGAAACATCCAAGTCGTGACATCCACCAAGGGCTGGAAATACAGGACTAGCCACACAGGGAAAGTAAAAGCAACAAAGTGAGCTTGGGAGACACCAACCTGGAGATTAAAACTATGAAAGACTGTTGAATTAAAACTCTTTTTAGCATGATCACATTGTCCTCATAATGGGTTTCTTAAGATGTTTTTCTATAGATTTAATATGTGCCCTTATTTTAATGGTCTGTGAATTTGCAAGAATTAAGTCAACAAAGGGTTAATTGATCTCTTAAGATTCTTTCCAGAACCTCTAATTCATCTCTCTGTACTCCTCACCTAGTGCTAGAAAGGGGTGGGGAAAGAAGTGAGATAATGGTTATCATTTCACATGGAAAACCAGGAAGTGCGACTATTTACCAACAGCACAATCCAATTTAGGCAAGTTCACAAAACTAAAAAATAAAGGTTTTCAGTTCTGAGTACATGTCCTACTATTTCATACCTACAAATCGCTTATCTCTTTTCCTTCAATTTTAGAATTTCCATTCAGTTTAAAACATGTTTGAATCTTTTATTAAGGTCTTTCTTCACCTAAGGAGGCTTAAAATATGGCTGCTGCTTCTTTAGCAAAGTTATTGTGACTAATAAAGTTTTTATGATTTTTCTGTTGTTCTCAGTTGCTATACCTGCCTTTCAAGAATTGCTCCCGTTTTGAAGAACTTCTGAGTGAGACTTTGAAATCAGAGGAATTCCAGAAGAGGCTGGAACCTTATAAGGTTAAAAAAGAGTGTCATTTAGTGGTGTACAAGAATAAGGGCCAAGACAGAGGATGAAGCTGCAGTTTCTTGAAAGTGTGGGAGGAATGTGCCTGCTCATGGCTGGTAATAGCAATGGGTTATAACGTTTAATGAGGGTCAGTCATCACTACCTGGTCCCCATTGCTGTGCTGAGGCCACAAGCTAGTAAAGAAGCCCGTCCCTTACAAGTCCTATACTCATGTCCCTGAGAGGGACCAGGTGGAAATGCATGGCTGGATCAGAATAAATGCAAGTCTAAAATGATCTGCCTTATTGAGGCTGAGGGGCTGGGACTATTGCCTTCATATACAAGGATAGACTTTATTTTGTATTTTGTGTTTCCACAATGTGAAATACCTTTNCCACATATCAGTGAAATCATATGGTTCTTGACTTTTTCTGTCTGACTTATTTCACTTAGCATAATAAGGAGATGTTTTAAATCATATACTCCAGGCAGTTTGAGGAAAACAGTTCAGTCACATCAAGACTCCAACCGTGGCCAGACCCTATTCACCATGGGGTAAGGACAAGTTCTGTAGAACCTCAGGGGAATACATAGAGGCAAAGCATCCTGGTGGTTGGACCATAGTGGGAGGAAGTTTTCTCGGGTCCTCATAGCTAGAGAAAGAATTCAAGTCACCAGCCAGGAGAGGAGTCAATTACAGCTACAAAAAAGAGTGAGGGATCCTGGAACTAGAAGAACAGCTAAGGAGGTATGAAGTCAAGATGGTCAAGAGCAACTTCACAGAAGGTGTGCAAAGTAGCTTGTGGCAATTACTTTAGGAAATGGTCATTCATGATGTGATGAAGTTGCAGACCTGCTCTTACAGAAGTCTTGATTGCATGGCACAGAGGCAGACCTGATAGAAATGTGCAAGTCCTTGAAGGGAGAGCATCCAGAGAGCATGTTAGGTGGAACCTCGTATGCCAGGGGAAATTACCAGGCAGGGTGTAATTACCAGACTGTGTGTAAGGACAGAGCCCAGGAAGCAGCTCAATCTTATGTACTAAATAGCAAAATAATGCAGAGGTTTATATATGCTGGACCTCCTTGGCTCCACAAACCCCAGACCTCATTCTTGGACAACCAGGTACCAGCAATATG
The DNA here is from genome assembly GCF_001890085.2 of Hipposideros armiger. Taxonomy (NCBI): domain Eukaryota; kingdom Metazoa; phylum Chordata; class Mammalia; order Chiroptera; family Hipposideridae; genus Hipposideros; species Hipposideros armiger. The sequence continues at coordinate 256,953 of NW_017732461.1, read as the reverse complement.
ATTCAATCTCAAACCCCATTAGATAGTGGAGACAGGACTCTTGATTTATCTCCCCCAACCTAGTCATAATGGGCTGAGGAATTCAGCCCCTCACTACTCAAAATGCAGTCCAAGGACCAGCAACAACACTGAACATCTGGCTAGAAATGCAGANTCTAGTAGTTTCCCCTTCATTACACAAAAATGCCATAGTGTTACCTACAGTATTCAATACAGTAATATTTTGTATAGGTTTGTAGCCTAGGAGCTATAAGGGACCAGAATTTGTCATCCCAAAATATGTCTATTTGGCATAAATATTATTTTAGGCTGGTTGATTTTAAGAAACAACAGACCTAGGAAAAGCTCTGAAAACCGAGCAGTAATTACCTTTTACAAAATACATTTCATTTGTAAGGGAAATCTTCGTTTGTAAGGGTGTCTCCATGCTGTACCAGGAAAAGGGGATCACCTTATCTCTAGAAACTTACCAATGCAGAAGGCAACAACTTAAATCTGCATAACCATCTCACCATTGCTTACTGTGCTTTTTCTGATCACCCCCCATAACTGACACCTCCAACCCCCAACATTTTTTTTTCTTTAACTGAAGAAGATGTTTAAGGGGGTGGCTTCAGCCATTTGGGCAAGTTCCTCAGTTTTCCTGTGTCTCTCATGTATACAGGAGGCATACATGTTATTAAATTTTTGTTTTTCTCCTGTTAATCTGTCTTTTATTACAGGGATGTCTTGGTCAAGAACCCAGAAGGGGAGAGGGAAAATTATTTTTCCACCCCTACAGAGCAATAGGTTATACCATACAGCCTAGGTGTGCAGTAGGTTAAACTATCTAGGTTTGTGTAAGTACATTCTATGATGTTTGCACAATGACAGAATCACCGAAAGACTCATTTCTCAGAACATATCCCCATTGTTAAGAGGCCCATGACTATTATATGATATTATTGGTAGTGGGCATCCCTGTCTCAGTCCTCATTTTAGTCTCTTTTACGCATGCTAGCTTTCAGGTCAAATAGGTATGTATTTATCAAGTACAGGAATTAGCGGCCTTTCTATTTTCTTGAGTGTTTTTTTTATCAGTTCCGGTGTTTAATTTTTTGAAAGGTCTTTTCAACATTTTTAATATAATCAATTTATTTTTCTCCTTGGATCAATTACTAAGATTAGTTATATTAATAGATTTACTAATGTTGAACCATATTTACATTTCTAGAATCAAGCCCCTTTCTTTTAATGTGATATTGAATTATTTGCTAATATTTTACTTAGATATTTTGCATTGATAGTCAAAGCGACATTGGACTGTAGTTTTGTTTTCTAGGCAGTCTTTGTCAGGGTCAGTGTTGTACTTAATTCATAAAATTTGTTTGGAAGTTTTCTTTCTTTTTCTATGCTCTGGAACAGTTAAAATAGTATTAAAATAGTTTACTCTTGGAAAGCTTAATAGAATTATTCCATTAAATCATCTGGTCCTAGAGCTTTTGTTTTTTATGTTGTTTTATTTTTTGGGGGGGTGAGGTAATAGCAAGATCTTTAATAATTATTTCTATTTACTTTATGGAAATCTGTTTGGGTTAATATTGGGAAATTATATCCTCCTAGAAAATGTATCCAACTGACAAACAATATCTTTCAAAAGGCTTCCCCGAAATTGCTGTCAATTTCATCAGGCAGATAGCTGAACAGGGGGTCTCCTTATTGTGACAACCCAAGAATAATACAGAACCTAGAGAAATGTTTGCCTCCCATTCAAATGTCACACTTATAGCCAGATACGCGGTCCTGTTTCTGTTGTGTTTTCCTGGGGTGCTTTGGCCTGAGATATGTTTTCCCCTCTCACATTGGCCATTCATTTATATGTGAATTATTCTCAGCTCACTTCCAAAAAAATTTTGAGGCAGCGCCCTTCAGTTCGATTCCAGGACAAAGCAGGAGCATGTGGCAGTAAGCCAGCATTTGCTCACATTTTTAATGTAATAATGAGAAATGGCTAATTAGTATTTGTAAAATTTTTTGGGTTGGCATCATCATAACCAATGCTATTGGCACATTTTCCTGTAAAGAATAGCAGCTCTCAACGGGGTCAAATCTGCCCCACAGGGAACATTTGGCAATGTCTGGGGACATTTTGCGTTGTCACAACTGAGAGATTAGGGATGATGCTGGCATCCAGTGGGTAGAGGCCAGGGATACTGCTAAACATCCTATAATATACAGGGCACCCCCAAAAAAACAAAGAATTATCCAGTCCAAAATATCAATAATGCTGAAGCTAAGAAACCCTGATTTAAAAAAATGTTTTTCCTCCCTGTGTGTTTCAGGATTTTATAGAAACATTACCAAAACTTTCTGGATTCCATGGCAAGAAACTTTTCGAAATTTGGAGTAACATCTACGACCCTTTATTTTGTGAGGTAAAAGAAAAAGTATTTGAAATTAACTTGCAGACTGATTTTATGACATGTCTATTTTGAAATAGATGAATACATTTTCTTTTGCTTTTTCACAGATGTATTACTTATACTTCCTTTGACATTGACACATAATTCAAGACTTCTTTATGATTAACTTGAACATTCTGACTTCTCTCCATTATTTATGCTTTCACCCTTTAGAAAATTGCAAGCAAAATTGCTTTTCTTCTATGCCTTGCCACTTACTTATTTTTCAGTCACTCAGGAATGCTGAGTTCCTGTCAGGGTTTTGATGAAAAACACAATGTTGGATATAGTAAGAGAAAAAAAAATTACCTGATTTCTAGATACAAAAACAAGCAAGCCAACTTTAAGCAAGGCTATTGAAAATGGTTTATCTGGAAAGGATCTCTTCCTTGCTGTACAATGCATACAAAACAACTTTGTAGCTAGGTAAATGACGACTGAGTTTTTCAAGGCTATGTGGTGTTTTTCACTCACCATGCTCCACCTGCTGTCCAAAAGGAGTACTCTGTAATCCTGGTTTCCCAATCAGCTCACTGAGTCCTGGGCAAAATTCGGACCACCCACATGACTTATATCCGCTTCTGATTTTGAGGTCATCGTGTCTTGGGGGAGGCAGCAATTACTTTCATAGCTCCATCTCAGTGACAGATGACACAGTTTCCCCCCTGCCACATCAGAGTCCATTGACCCAAGTACACACTACTTTCCCAATACAGTAAGTCCCTGACTTAGGAACATTCGAGTTGCGAACTTTCACAGATACGAAGGGACCTCGCATTACAAACGTTTGTAGATGTGAACAAATCGCGGAAGTAGCTCACGTGTCTGCCGGACATTGTCACAGCTGTGCTGCTGTGTGCTTACTGTACAGTGCGATAGTGTATAGTAGTACAGTGCTCAATCAGAGCCCGGGATATCTGGAATCAAGAGGAAAAGCAGTGGTGATGTGGAGGGGACTGCTAGGAAGCGCAAAGCAATAACCATGGAAACAAAAGTGAAAATCATTGAGAGATTGGACCGAGGCAAAAAGATGGTAGATGTCGCTCGTTCTTATAACATGAATCGTTCAACCATTGGCTTTAGATTGTATATTTGTGTCAAAGGGGTATAAGACTCACTTTGTTGGTACTTATGAACGAATCCGACTTACGAACGTTCTGCTGGAATGGAACTTGTTCGTAAGTCGCCGACTTAACTGTATTTTCACTTTATCATCAGCATCTATTTCAAGGAAGATGTGTTAGCCTATTTATAAAAGACTCTTCAATGGAGACAGAAGCCCACATTTTGATTCCAGCCTTAATTTTTCTCTTTCTTCCGTATTGCAGTTTGATCTGAACTATTCCATAATGTGGTCATGGTGTCTGGGTCTTTTTTCACCTCTCTCTCTCTCTCTCAATCCTACCTTTGAAACTGAGGGAATCTTAATTAACTCTTCATAGCAGGTAATAAATATTAGCACGAAGTCTCTACCTGCCCAGCTTAGTCATCAATTTAATGAATATTTAGCAAGTGCCTACCGTGTAAAAGGTGCACTCTTTCCCTAAGAGTCAGTGAAACAGAAGCTCATAGGAGTGGGGCTATATTATTGAAGGCTCTGGAAATACATTACCTTTCCCAGGTGTCCTCTTAGGCTGCTCATTCAGCTTTTAAGGAAACATCATCCAACCCTGTCAGCTTTACCTTTCCCCCCAAGTTGACAAAAAGATTTCTAAACCTTTCATAAAAGAATAAGGTATATTCCTGCCCTACTGCAACTTTACTGTACAAAATACGAATTGCCCCTTGACTCAGAGTTAAGCCAAAAGCTATGGACTTGGTAAGAAGGGGCAAATGAGCTTCTGTGAATTTTTCTTCTGAAAAACCAATACCACTATTTATTACAAAGTGAAGTCTTCCTAGAAAGAAATGGCAGGACAAGAAAGGCCGGACCCAGGGGTTCTTGTGCAGTGAAAGAGGATAAAAGGTCCACAAAGCGGGCAGTCAGAAATGAAAATGCACATTTTCTTTTTTTTTTTTTTTTCTTTGCTACAGAGTGTTCACAATTTCACTTTACCCTCCTGGGCCACTGAGGACACCATGACTAAGTTGAAAGAATTGTCAGAATTGTCCGTCTTGTCCCTCTATGGAATGCACAAGCAGAAAGAGAAAGCTAGACTACAGGGGGGTAAGTACATTTGAAAAATGCGAGGAGCATGTTGGATTTGTGGTTGAGTAACATAGGTCTAAGAGCTGGTCCCACCGCTCATGAGCTATGTGACCTTGGACAGGTCACAGAATCACTCCTGCACCAATTTCCAGCCTGCAAAATGGGGATAATAATGTTATTCATTTCATAGGTAATGAGGATTAAAATAAATGTATGTTAAAAGGCTTAGGACAAATACTACATAATACACTGATGATAAACATTATGTGTTATTATAATCATCATCATTACCTACTCTGGGCCTTAGTTTTCCCATCTGGAAAATGAAAGCTTTGGGCTAAAGCGAAATCATACTTTTCATCCTTTCCAGATCAAAGAATGAAGGATTTTTGTATCTGAGCCCCATGAAAATCAAAGTCTTGTGGACTATAAGATGAATTTTTCAAGTGGGTGGTATGACAAGAGGCCTGTTTTCCTGAAACCCGTGGTGGTAGCTATTGCAAAAGTTAATAAAACATATTCTGCAGGCTAATTATGCCCTGTAGGTTAGTATCTATTGCAACTGAGAAGCTTATGATAGCTTAAATATTTCCATTGGTGTTGAATGGTATTTATTTCTCAGCTGGATACGCATAAGATATGCTATTATAATGAAGGTAGAATTAAGCAAGGGGATGCCCTGCCCTTATAATCAGGACAGGTGGGTGGAAGAAAGAAGCCAGGACCAGGCAGGAAGGGGATAGACACTGAGGCCTCTGAGAACAGCTGGGTGGGCAAACCAAGACCCTGAAGGGTGTGTCAGGTGCCAGTGTTGTTAATGTCGGCATTAAAACTAAGGATGGAGAGCAAGAGAAGTTCATTATGTCAGGTTGACATAACAATGAAGCAATTCTAAGCCACAGGAGATTTATTATTATTATTATTA
>NW_017732461.1:247198-249998 GCF_001890085.2 Hipposideros armiger | reverse complement strand
TTTTTTTTTTTTAACTTGGCTACTAGAGATTGGATTTCACACAAGTCACTTCCCCTCCCTGGGTCACAGTTTCCCCACCTAGTAAGTGTATTAAAGTAGATTCTGTCTATCAGAGTCCTTCCCTGAGGTGTTCTCTCAGTCTGGGACTCTAAAGGCTGGCATCCATCCTATATTATGAATGCACCTGTCCTAGTTTCTGGAGGAAGTCCAGTGCTATTGTTAAGCTAGGAAACTGTTTTCTGAGTGATTCCTGCCAAAACACAAGCTCAGCCTATTATTCAGATCTGGCTGGGCAACTACATGCTTATTGAACAATGAAGCAGCTAGATACAATTCTGCCAAGAAAACATGTATTGTCTGGGTGACACAGAGTCATACGGGAACATCAGGACTTTGACCGGCATCTTTTGACCTTTGCCAAAACTTTTGTTTTATCAGCCAGTTTCAGGGGTGACACCCTCCCCCTACGCTTTCCACAAACACACACACACACACACACACACACACAAAACACACCCCAAGAAAATCCTTATAGCTCAGTTAGGAATGTATGGCTGGTCGTATCCATAATCCATATTAATGGGCACCTCTTCTTGCTCTAGACCAGCGGTTGGCAAACTATACCTTGATGTCCAAATCCAGCCCACTGCCTATTTTTTGTAAATAAAACGCTATTGCCACTCATCCACACTTATTCATTTAGGTTTTGTCTGTGGCTGCCTTTGTGCTTCTCGACCCAAGAGTGAACAGTTGTGACAAACCATGTGGCCCACAAAGCCTAAAATATTTACTATCTGACCCTTTATAGAAAAAGTTTGCCAATCCCTCTTATAACCCCAGAAAGAAGGAAGTGACGTTTGTGTTTTCCCATCAATGACATTTTGTCTGGTTTATGCAAACTTAATAAATGATGAAACAGAGAACTCAGAAGCTAGCTTACACTGCAGTGTGGCCTAATGACTCACAGCGAGGGTTTTGAAGTAGGACGTGCGGGGTTCAGAGATGCTCAGCCCCTCTGCTCACAGTTGTGTAATCCTAGACAAGTTGCTGAACCTCTCAGAGCCTCCATTTTGCACCCTATAAAATATAACTACTGGCATACCAGAGCCTGGAGATTGTCATGATGGTTACCCTAGTTTCTCCTGTGACAAGGTGGAAATCACCCCAGAACCAAGAGCTGATATCATCATATTCCATTATCAACACTGAAGGCTGCTGCAAAGGTACCTTTGATGAAGGACAGGTTGCTGATTGAAGGTGGCTGTCATGACTCCCAGAAACTTGGCCACAGAGTTTAGTTCAAATGTGGCATGAAAATCAAGCTAAAGTCCTGCAGGGGCTCCTTGAGGACAACTTTCCCTGGGGCAGAGAGATGTAGACCTATTGGAGATGTACCAAGCTTCTTCCATTCCTAGTCAAGGTAGTCCCAGCATCTACAGAAAGCAGGTCACCTTCCTCCTCAATTAATTCTTTATTGTGCTTATTGCAGTCTCTTTTAATTCTTTTATGAGCTTTTGCAGGACAGGAAACGTATCTGATTCACCTCGCAAAGTATCTGGCCCATTGTAGCTGCTCAGTGTGTGTTTCTGAGTGGACCACAGAGTCAGTCTGTTAACATCAATGCCCTCCTCATTGCAAAAAACAAAACCAAACATTGGTCATCCTGAAGCCAAGAGAGCATATGTATAATAGAGAGACCACCAACAAGGGATCTTCAGGTGATGTTGATGGAAGTCCCTGAGGCGACATGTCCCCAGAACAGGACCTGGCACCGCAAGGTACCCCTCAGCCTTCAGTGTCTGCACATAGGGTGGAGACGCTGAGCTGAGCATCCGCCTTCCACCACCTCAGGAGCAGCAAATGTGAAGGGCAGGAGCGCTCATCTCCTGAAGACACGTGAAAGCTGAAGATGCTGGATGCCCCCCTAGCAGGGACACCCAGGGGAACCTGCAGAAACTATCCCCAGAAAATAGTCCGTGATGTGTCCAGGCATCCAGAGAGCTGCTTTCTCTCATAGTCTCCCACAGGTCTGACAGCCAGAAAGTGGGAGCAAGAGAGGTGTAGACAGAGAAGTTACATGCCACGCTGTCATTTCAGGCTTTCCTGGAAAAGAGCGCTGGCTAACAGCTGCCTAAGAAAAAGCCATCTGAGGTTCTTTCCAAGTCCCCCAGCCTCCTAACTTGAGCTTTTAACAAAATCTGGTATGGTAGAGTACTGGCATGCCAGTCCAGCTCTCCTTCTGCAGCTGTGTGAGTCACTGAATGTCTCTGGGCCTTAGTTTCCTCACCTATAAATGGGGACTAGAAGTCAGGATTCAGTAAAATAATGTATATAAATCACACTACCAACACACAGCAGATGCTCAACCAAAATTAGTTCTTTCCCTCTCTTCTTAAGTCTTGAGAATCATAACAGAGAGAATCGCTAAGTATGAATTAACTAAAAGCTTATGAACTAAAATATGTGCCCACGGTGGTTCACCTCCATTGCTGATTCATCTTTTTTAAGGTGTCCTGGTCAGTGAAATCCTCAATCACATGAAGAGCGCAACTCATCCATGGAACCAGAGAAAACTTGTCATGTATTCTGCAGTAAGTATTTTTGTCTCCACTCTACATTCATTTGTCCAAACATGTGATCTCTTTGAGGAGGGGGTCTCATCTTCTTCATCATCATTTCCCTATCACCCAGTAAATTGGCAGACACCTGTTCAAAGCTTTTAAAATTCAATACATAATTCTGGCCCTTGAGGAATTTACAATCTTGTACTGACATGAAGACTAGTAAACACATAAACACT
>NW_017732461.1:244091-244826 GCF_001890085.2 Hipposideros armiger | reverse complement strand
TCCAAACTTGTTGTATGCATCATAACTTGTGTCTTCACCACTAGAGCCAATTTTGAATCCACTAAAACTGTTTACCACAATAATTTTGACTGCTGTACAAATGAACCTCAAGTTCTCAGAAGCTTAACCCAATGGAGATTTATTTCTCACTTATCTAACAGTTCAGTGCAGATATTCCTGACCAATAGGAGATGACTCACCCATGGTGTGATTCATACATGGTGATTCAGGAACCCAGGGTTCTAGCTTTCAGTTTTCAAGAATACCGTGCTCACCTGCAGTCAGCTTGTAGAAAGGAACTAGAAGGTAGAGAAAGCAACCTGCTTACAAGTATAAACCACCTCAGCCCAAAGCCATACATATCACTTCTATTTACATTCTACTGTTTAAAATTAGTCACTTGGTCCCACCCAAGTGCAAGGGACTCTGGGAAATGTAGTCAGTTCTCAGCCATAACTCTATTCTATGGAAAGGGAATCATCTACAGAAAGGGAGTCATCTTTGCCATACCATCTTGAAATAAAAATGCTGTCACTGAAAAAGTTATCCAGAAAGAGACTGCAATTGTTCCATCTACCATGTGAGGACACAGCGAGAAGGCATTTGCTATGAACCAGGAGAAGGCTCTCATCCAACCATGCTGGTGTCATGATCTTGGACTTCCAGCCTCCAGAACTTAAGTGGTATCATAAAATATTGAGAGTTGGAAGAGATACTACATTCTTGAGTGTTTAA
>NW_017732461.1:236673-242401 GCF_001890085.2 Hipposideros armiger | reverse complement strand
TGTTTCATAGTTTATACAGAACACAGAGTAAAAATTTTCTGAAAGCAAAGCTTTTCAAGTATGATGGCTCTAATTTCAACAAACTATGGCAAATTTATTTGATGGACTCCTCCATCCTGGCAGTGATGACAATTAAGTGTGCAGACACAAAGAACCTCATCATTAGCGATGGACAACATTTCATTATATTAGGATGAAAGAAAGCCAAAACACATCAAAGTTCTCAGTTTCTATTACTGCTTTTTTCTTTTCTTTTCTTTTCTTTTTAAAGAAAGTTGAGTCATGAGCTGTCACTTAAATATATCACACTGCCTTCTGGCTCATCCAGAATAGTGAAATATGTTTAGAAATTATATAGGAAATAAGTGCCTTTGATTTTTTTCACATTGTTCAAATGTTCTTGTTAGTATTTACTGAGTATTTTAGTGGGTATGTTGGAATGAGGAAGAAACAAATTGTATGCAAAAGAAGCATTGGGTGTTTATGTATATCTAAATTGGTATATGGTACTCTTGTATGACATTAATTTGCCTGTTCTATGTGTGTATGTATGTGTGTGTATAGATATATATATTTTTCCAAAACCAGATTATTTACTTCTTGAATTTAGTTCCTTTGAGTAAACATGTACTAAATATCTGTTAAGTCCAAAATATGGTGCTAGCTGCTATGGCTGGATGGAGGGTCTGACTGATGGAGGAACAGAAAACTTGCCCTCTGCATGCAGTTTTCTATCGTAGCTTTCTATATGTTGTATCTGGCATTGTCTAGCTACAGAATAATAAATTCTAGGGACTAAAAAAAAAAGGTATCCACATAATATTAGGGAAGTTTTTAAAAACATATCTTATAAGTGACTATTCGTAGTTACTACCGTTTATATGGCTTTTTAAAGTGATATTTTAAAAGTCTTGTTTATAACATCCAAAAGTGGCAGTTGTGAGGTTACTCACTACCTCAAGAAAAATCACTAAATCCCTCTTGAATTTCTCTCCTGCCTCTTTGGCAAATGACTTCCACAAACACCTCAGACTAGTTTTACTGAGATTGGTTTAGGCCGATGGACCTTCCCCAAACAGTACCTTTTTTTTTGAAATAAAGTATTAAGAGAGGCCTCCTTAATATGAGAGAATATAAGGACTTGAATATACATCCACCCCATCTTTCTGAGGTATAATTTTGATAAAGTCTTTGCTATACATTCAAGCACGTATGTTATATATTATTCAGTTCCATGTTTGTAGCCTGGTTAAGGAGAGGCAGGATAGATTCATTCAAAGGAAATATCTAAAAATACTGAGAGAGGTCAAGAGAGAAAAGGAAGGAGCCAATGGAAAGGATAAAATGGAGAAAACAGCAGCAAGAAACCCCAGCTACCCCCCACTTCCTACTGAAAGACATCAAATCACCCCCAATCCCTTCACCCATTGCCTTTCAGTGTCTTCTCTGATTAAGTATCCTGGTTCCCCGCTCCTATGTCCCAGGCTATCTAACAAACCAGCTTTCCCATTTCCACCCTCTGCATCTGGCCTGCCGGCCCCAACCTCCCCATTCCCACCCGGAAATTGGCTAAAATCTACTCATTCCCATACATATCCCACTAGTCCCTCAGCTGATGTGTTACAGGCCAGGTGGAAGGACATTTAGTGGCCGTTCAACAACACAGAACTGACAGGGATCTCTTTCCCCACTTTCCTCCCCCAGGAAGTACTTCATAGAGATGTACTATCGGAATGAGACTCAGCACGAGCCACATCCTCTCACGCTGCCAGGCTGCACCCCCAGCTGTCCTCTGATGAAGTTTACTGAGCTGGTTGCCTCTGTGATCCCCCGAGACTGGCACTCCGAGTGTATGATCACAAGCAGCCACCAAGGTACTAAGGACGTTTTGGATTAGGGTGTATGCAGAGCCCTGCAGAAAGGGCAGAGCACCCTTTCTCGGGGGTGGGGGGGGGTGAAGGGGTGCTGTGAGAATAACTTGGCTGTTACCCCCAGCTTTGAAAGAAATGGGTTTTGGGTGATAATTGCATGTTCTGGGGACCCCAATTTCAGGCAACTCCTACCTCTCCAGTTGTCCCTGCCCCCACTTGCCATAAACATGGACTTGGTTTTTTCAGTGTTGATATAAAAGGGCATCAGTGCCAAAATATAATCAGAGATAAAACTTTGGTCAAAGCTCATGGGGCTGCCATGAGCTATGTGACTGACCACATAGCACCTTTTGTTGCTTAAAGACGCCCAGATTTCATTTGCACAGAATTGAATGAGGCTGTTCTTCAAGTGTCTGAAGTGAAACAAATTTCAAACAAAATGCAAAAAACTAGGTGAGAGCAAAGAAGCAAAGATTTTAATCCTAGGCTAACGGGCAAAGGACCAACTTACCCATTAGAGCCAGCCTTCTCACAAGGAAAAGCAAGGAGATGAGATACGGTGGAGCAGTCTGGAGAAACCATCCACATGGGACACTGGTCCTATCTTTTCATATTCCTGTTAAAATGTATTGGGTGGCAGAGCTGAAAAATAAATACTTGTTTGTATCTAGAAAATTCATGTTACTTTTAAAGGAACCAAAGGCAAACTTGCCAGGAAACTTAGCTGTGTATAATTCATATGGCAGCTCTTGGAGTACATACATCATAATAAATAAGTAATCTGACGAGAGCAAGATATTCAGGCAGCACACATCAGAGATGGGGGCCCCACCTGAGCGGAGTTTCTCTTGAAGCTCCAACGGTAAGAGATGTTAAAAAATGAAGTTGATTTAAGAGAGGCAGTATGATGACGCATATGAGACTGGAACAAATTTACAAATGTAAGAATGGCCCGAATGCCTCCAAGATCAAAACTTATTGGAATGTTGAGAGTGTGGCTCTCCTGAGGACAACAGCAATGCATAAGGCTTTGATCCTGGTATCTTCAGACAAACTTAAGCACTTACAGGTCCTGCTGAAACTACTCACTATATAAGAAGAAATCATGTTCCAATGACGACTCCTTAGAGTCCTGTAAATTTACCATGTGGCAGATGCAACACGTCTAGAGAACAACATGCTACGTTCCCATTACGGCTAATGATGAGGTGGTTTCTAGCGATGGTTTCTACTGGATGCCAGAGTCTAGAGCAAGACCATTCCCGTTCTTAGTTGGTCATGGGATGACTGACACAAGACATCGATTGATATGTTTATTTGTATTATTTCTTCCCAAGTAAATATTTGGCCTTGGGGCCATCATCTAATTATTCTTTATCCTCCATGCATGTTAAGTTTCCTCCAGAGGTGAGCCAAATGTAAAATAGTGAATAAAGTCATAATTAGGGAGTTCAAAACCATCACTTTTATTATAATGAATTTTTTAAAAGGTGTGTGTGTGTTTAATTATAATAAAATTACTGAAGGACAGATTTTGGGGACTCTATTTTTGTTTTGGGGTTTTATTTTAATGTAGCAGGAGGAAAAACATATAAAGTAAAATGATTCGATTGGCTTTAATTAACATTTTACACTAAAAAATGTATTTAGTTTGGACTTTATTACTTCAGATAAAGGCTAAGGTGATGGACAGCTCTGTTTTATCTATTTAAGGTAAAACGTGCTAAGAAAACACCCTTGGGAAATTTTACAATTTAGTGGGGACGTAAAGAGACACATATTACACAGAATAACAAGGGTTTATGTCTTATGACTACAAGGGTTGCTATGGGAATAAGAGTTAACAGGACTTGGAGGGAGGGAGGTTGTAAGGAATATCAGAGAAGGCTTCCTGCAGGAGGTGACAACTGAACCATCTGCAATCAGTTTGGAAGGTGTTTTCTAATGGTGTGGTACAAGGTACTAGGAAGACATTGATCAAATGTCCTAGTGGCTTGAAGCTGGAAAGGATAGGGGAGTTACTCGGCAGAAGATTCAGGATTCGAAGAGATTCCCACAGGTCCCCTTCAAGAAGCCAATTCTAATGAGATCAAATGTCATCTCCACAAGAGCAAAGATTCTATGTGTTGTGTTCTCTGCTATTATATATCTGTCCTCAGCATCTAGAAGTGCCTGTGCCTGGCACGGATTGGTGCTCAATGAATATTTGCTCAATGAGTATATAAATTAGTTACCTTTCCTCCCTGAACCTACTCTTTTCTAAACTGGTAAGCAGCAATACCCAGTAACCTGGGAGTTATGTTTGACCCCACCTGCTCCTTCATCCTCCACGGCTAATCCATCACCTCTTATCATCTCTACCTGTAATATGTTTGTATACATCTTTTCCTCAAAACACCACTATCAACAATTCCAGACCCAAATAGATTGAAATACAATTAAGTAGCAGAGTATGTTAATAAAAAGAAAATGTAGGGACTGGTGTGCTGGAGCCAGCTGGAGAAGACCTCAAGAGTGGAACGCGTGCTTCCCAACCCTGAGTTCAATGACTTAGTTTCGGCACTTTGAAATTGGTCATGGTGTTATGGCTGGGGTATTCCACCACAGAAATCAGCATGTGCCAAACATTAGAGTTCTATTTCTTGATTTTTGCTTTATTAGATCTAGTTACCAGCACACAATTGGTTTTAGCTCACAGAAAGCTTGTTAAGAGTCTATAACATGAGGTGGCCTTCAACAAAGTGAATTCAATAGTTGTACTTCTTTAAGGAAAAAGAATTAATATGTGTTCTCTATGATCTCAGAGAGTGATGCTAGGGCAGCAGGTGAAGGCAGCTGGTGTTGAGCGTCAGGAAATTTCTGGAACCAGAAGTGTCCACTGGCCTAGGTGATCCCTTGTCTTGGCAGAGACAATATAGAGCAGGGTGAAGCATGGAAGGTTGTAGGGGTTGAATGACTCCTTAGTAGGGCCACCACAATTAGCAAATAGAAGTATAGAATGCCCAGATAAATTTGATTAATAGCTCAAACTGCTGAATTTTTATAATTTATTGGGGAAAAAAATGGCTGAATTAAGGACATTGAGGGTGTCTTGAGAAAGCCAATACAGGAAGCAGAACAAAACCATGAAATAAGGACATGGCCTGTATATACAGAATGTCTGTCAACTCTACTCTTTAGGGCATTTCCACCCATGAAATCCTAACCGTATCTATAAGCAGTGTTTTCAGCTAGTGCTACTAGACCCAATTAATGTCATTCTCATATCAATTAAATTATCCAGAGCCATTGCTGGGAAATTCTTGATAAGCCTAAGTTCCATACATTACTTGGCAGGAAGGTGGGAGACAGGTAAGGAAGAGAGGGCTACAGAGAATGAAACAAGCCCTACCTGTTAAGTATGGTGAGTACTATTATAATGAAGGACATAGAAGTAACTACAAGAACAAATAGCAGAGGAAATTAGCCCAAATCTAAGGGGTCAGTGAAGATTTTTCAAAGGGGATGATGCTCAAACCAAAACCTAAAGGAGGGAAGGAATAAACCAGGTGAATGGAGATGGGGAGAGAGGAGAATGTTTATAGATAAAAAAGAGAAAATGTATAAAAGCCAAGAGGCTAAAGGCAGCATGGGACATTTTAGGTATTGGGAAAAGTATGTCTGGTGAGAGTGTGAAGCGGCTGGAGAGGCAGGCATTGTCTCATAGGTCAGGTTGAGTAGCTCTGGTCATTAAAAGGTTCTAGGCAGAGCACAGATGTGACTGGCTTCTTGTTTTAGAAAGACCTTTCGGCTTCAGAGAGAACAGATTGGAGAGGAATGGGGCTGAGGGCAGGGAGAACAGTTGAGAGGCTGCTGCA
>NW_017732461.1:234577-236109 GCF_001890085.2 Hipposideros armiger | reverse complement strand
TATAATAGATTTCTAAACCTGTTTTTTCCAGCTGCCTACTGATCGTCAACACCAGGATAATAGCCCATCTCAACCTACATTTGAAACAAAACTCATTATCCCCTCTACTCCTTTTAAATGTGTTTCCAATCTCAATTCATAGCCTCGTCATCTTCTCATTCACCAAAGGTAGAACCCACGGGGTGACCTTCACTACAACTTCTTCTTTACCAGTATATTTAGTTCATCACAAAGCCTGTCAATTCTACTTCAGGACTATCTCTTGAATTTCCTCATCTGAACTCTCAGGGTCAAGTTCCAGTGCTGACCACTCAGTATCTTGTCAGGGCATTTTACTAGCTCTCAATCAGGCCTATAATGTATCTACCATCTTATCTTTTTTTCACAGTTTTGGAGTTGTTTGAAAAAAACACAAATTGGGCCATATAACTCCATGTGTAATGATTGCTGATGATTTCCACTTGTCCCGTGGCAAACCAGACCTTCTAAAACTTGAACCTTAACTTGCATGTCTATTCTCACCTTGTCATAACCTATACTCCAGGCACGTGCAACTGCTTATTATTTCCCAAACAGGCCCTTGTGCTACTCATTCTATCTCATGGAAAAATCTTATTTACCTCAAAGACCAGCTCAAATCTTATCATGTTCTCAGAAGACTTTCCAAACTTTATCTCTTCCAAATAGAAACCTTTGTGTTATTTGCAAATTTCTGTTTTAATGGCATATCTTTTACACCTCTATCTTAATATTTATCATATTATCTCATAATTGTCTATCTGGCTCTCCCACTAGATAATGATCTCCTCATGAGCAGGGATCATGGAACCCCAGAACCCAACACACAACTGGCCTGGCATATAGTATTCTGTGTTCACTACATGCCTAGGAAGGAATGAAGGAAGGAAAAAGAGAGGGAAAGCATATTCCATGGGAATGACAACATAGCCAATAAAAATAATTGAAAATTAATTTCCAAATGTTCAACCATGAACACTAATTTTTAAGAATCATTAGTCTCTGACTTCCTCTCTCACTTTCATTTAGTCCTTTCCTTCCTTCAATTCTATTTGCCTCCCTCCAACTTAACATTAACTTCATCCTCAATACTAATGGGGACCATCCACCAGGATCTAATTTTATTAATGTTCACCTCATTATGCTAAGAGGCATCCTGACATCATGAGAAAAGTGCTAGACTAAGGGTTGAGAACCTAGGAGTTCTAGATCATTAATTCTTTCCACAAACATTTATTGAGTACCTGCTATGTGGCAGGTACTGTTCTGAGTGCTTGGGATACATTCATGAAAACAGAGGTTCCTTCCTTCGTGAAGCTTGCACCCTGTTAGAGGGAGACAGGGATGAATCATAAATAATAAACATAATAAATAAGCACTTTGGAAGGTGAAGATCACAAGCACCAAGCTGGGAACAGATGTGGGGAGAAGGGGTACAGGTTGTACCTTTAAATAGAAAGTCCTTAATGAGAAGCTGAAATTTGAGTTAAAAAGGCGATGGAGTTGCCTGGTGC
>NW_017732461.1:214203-230925 GCF_001890085.2 Hipposideros armiger | reverse complement strand
CCCAAGCAAGCACTTCCATGAATGGTACCATTATAGGAAGCCTGAAATTTATTCTAAACAACTTTATTCTGTGCTGAGCTTCCAAGCATCTAGTTGGTGGGAAATTCAATCTCATTCATTGGTAGTGTTCTTCACCTCCTCAAGTTCTACTAACGGTCCCAGAATGGACCTTTAGGAGAGAGTCAGATAAGGGTCCACTGGGCCGCTGTCCACACTGTTCATTCCCATGTCACATGGTATTCTGCAGGTAGGCAGAGGACATCCATGCCATGGCTCCTAAGGCCACACACTTGGAGTTCGCCAGCCTGGCACGTTCCGGTCTCCTACTTGGGGAGATACATGTAAGCAGTGCTGGGATCTTTGACCAGCACAGAAAACCCCCCAGAACCCCCCAGAGGAATCTTCCTCTCCCCTTTGATCCCACAGCTTCCACCTGTTAAACTCCAAGTGCTTACCTCTGTCATCCTCATTGTCCACGTAATCCTCATTGAGCCAAGGCTATTGCAAACAAAAGCCTGAAAAGGAGTTGTCTTCTCTTGCCTAGCAATTGCTGCTTTCTGCTGGAACACAAGAGGCACACAGGCAAAGAAAGGCCATATCTGGCTACATTCTCAGTGTGGGAGAAGGAAAAACATCTATAGCAGCAAGAACATAAAGCAGCCAGCCATATCAGTAAGGAAGCCATAATATCTTATGCTAATAGGTGACAAGACTTCGAAATACAAGTATAAAAAGAACCACGTGTCCTGGAATTTTACTCATTCAACAAACATCAATGGAAGACCTACTATAATATTTGCTAACCCCTGGCCTGGATGCTGAATTGTTTATCCCTAATGTGTTATTAAGGTGTTTGGGCCCAAAAACAACATTACATGGGGTTGATAGAGTGTAAAAGTAAAAGCATTCACAACCTCTTCTTTATATCATCTTTTATTACTCTAAGTGGCTGAAAGGACCTCTACTTCCTACTGGTTCTGAGAGATTTCTTTAGCATCCCCCACATCTCTTCCTTCTACCATCTTCTGATTATTGTAAAAAAAAGCTCTCACCCCCAAATTAGTTGTTCCTTTTATCTTCCACAGAGCTACTCTGTTGATAAATGATGTAATTATTTTGCATACTTCACAGCAGTATTCACACGTGACAAATGAAAATTCACAAGTGACAAATGATCTATAGCAGTAAAGCAGAGAGAACAAATGTACTGTAACATTTCTCAGGAAATAAGTTAATCATCCAACTTCAACAGGAGAGCATGAAAATAAATTCTCTACTAATAAAAGTGACTTTTTCAGATGGGTCAGAAAAGATCTGTCCAGTTGACATGATGATAAATATTGTTTGAAAGAAAACTGCAAGGGTTAAGATAAGCTCTGCTCTGAAATGTATTCCCCACAATTGAGCCATTATAGAGGACTTTGAGCAGAATTACAGTAGAGTAATGCAATAATTACCACATCAATGTGGGGCATTCCCTACCATAGAAAGCATCAGCAATGTATATGTAGGAAAGTTCAAAGGAAGCGTTGTAAGTAGAATATTCCTAGCTAGAATGGCATTGCATAAAGAAAGTATTAAAAGAATATGATTATAAAAAGAATAATTTGTGGCATTAAAGGAATACAATCATTAACGGCATTTTACTGGAAGTCATTCAACCAAAAATCTTTTTTTATGTTAGAACTGGCATTTCTTCTCCCGGTTCTGTTCCCCATTCTCCCAACTTTCTGTTTTCTATCTTGTTCTAATATTGTTAGAATTGATTCTTTCTTGGTAAGTGAAAGTCAAAGTATTGGTTTTCTCTTTTAAAACCCTCTTTATAGAAACCCCATTTGAGCAATAATGGATGTGTGTGACATTTGGTGCTTTAAGGCCAGGGCTGTCTAATGGAAATATAATACAAGCCGGAAATGAGAGCTACATATGGAATTTTAAATTTTCTAATAGCCACATTTTAAAAAGGTAAAAATAAAGAATGAAATTAATTCTAATAAAATGTATTTAACCGAGTGCATCCAAAACATTGCTTCAACATATAATCAGTATTTTTTTAATTATTAATGAGATATTTTACAGGTTTTTTCCCCCATGCTTATTATTTGAAATCTGATGTGTATTCTACCCTCACAGCATATCTCAATTCGGACTAGGCACATGTCAAGTCTTAACAGCCATATGTAGCTAGTGGCTACCATATTGGACAGTTCTGCTGTAGACCATTAGACGACAATCTTTTGAAGCAGAGAGAATGTATTCTTTGTTATAATGTGTAAAATCCACTTTCAGGTTATTGTGAAGAAATAAAAGTCATATTTTTTATGTCTACACCTTATTATGTTTGCATGTGTGTTGAAATGATAAGAGATTTTTCTGAAATGTTTTATTTGTAAACTCAACAGTAGCAGTCCATACTTTTTCCCAAACTACCCTAAACTAAATGGACTAGTTTCTCTTATTAAATGTCCTGAGAAGGAATTTGACAACATGCTTAGAAATAAGTAATGCTAGATTTTTTTTGGGAGAGGGGGGCGTTTGGGAGTGACTTTTAACAGTTTTATTAATTTTTTATTATAAGTAATTATATTCAAAACAAAAATAAAGGCAGATAATAGAGATACGTATAAAACACAAAGTAAAAGACCTTCCTACCCACTTCCAATCATCAGAGGCAATGCTGTCAACAGGTTTTTGTTCTCCTAGTGATTAGCATGAATTTTATGAGCTATACTTACACCTTTATTTCCTGAAATTTTCACCTCTTCCACTGCTCTTATAACTCATGGTGTCCTCTTTCTTGTATTATTTTTCATTTCATTGAAGTGATTTTTTTAAAGGATACATAAGCACTAAGCTTTCTGGTTCTCATATCTCCAACTATGTCTACATTTTGCTCTCCTACTTACCTATCAGTTGGCTAGATATAGAAGTTTTCAAGTTGAAAATCATTTTCCCCCAGAATTTGAATGTGGTATTCGGTTGTCTTTTAGCAGACATGACTGTTGATGAGAAGTCTGATATCGATCTGATTCTCAGTCCAATGTAAGTAATCGGTTCTTGTTTATTTTATTTTATGTATGTATTGCTGAATCTTTTAAGATATTCTTTTCATCCTTGAAGTCCTGAAATTTTACGAGGATGTGTTTGGGCATGGGTATTTTTTTGTTTTCTGTCTAATCCTGTATGGCTTACATGTGTCTTTGACTCAGGAGAATTGTATTCTGGAACTTGAATTTCTTGGGTCTCTCCTCCAGGCCTCATTTTTTTCCTTCCTATTTTCCAAATTTTTATCTTATTTTTCTACATTCTAAGAAATTTCACTTTCTAGAATACCAACTTGGTGTTCAGCAAATCCATTATTTTTTCCCCAAGAATTATTTCCTATTTATTGATTGTTCCTTTTGTATAGTGGCCTCTTCTTATTTTATGGATGCAATCTCTTCTTGAATATCTTTAAGGACACTTCTTAGAATTTTTTTCAAGTTCTCCTCTAGTTCCTAAATTATCTCTGTTTTCTCTGGGCTCAGTTGTTTGAGTTTATTAATCTTGAACCTTCTCTTTCACGCTCTGAGTTTCTCTCAAATTCTTGTGAATCATAATCCACAAATGAAGAACTTTGTGGATTTGTAGGAATGGCTAGTGTTGGCTTCCCTTTTAGTTCTGTATATCTGTTTCCCCAACAAACACCTTCATGAATAATTGCTTTAACATTCTCTTTTGCTAATTGCTATCTTGGTCATCTCATGGGCAGTCTTAATTGATTGTCTTTTCTCCTAAGTATTGCTTGTGTTTTTCTGTTTATTTGTAATAGAGTAATTTTTGTTTGTGTCTTAGGCATTGTAAATTAGATATTGTAGAGACTCTGGGTTATGTTATGTTCTTCTAGAAAGTTTTGGGGTTTTGTGGGGTTTTTTAAATAGTTAAGTGGGCTCAACTCAAACTGCAAACTTTCTTCCCTCTCAAAAACAGCAGCTTAAGTCTCCATTAGTTCTTTAAGCCTAAATTAGGCTGCTTGGAGTCTTCCCTGTGCATGGTTAATTCAAGGTGCGGGTGTCAGCCACAAAGCGTGTATATAGAACTTGGGGTTTCCCTCTCTGGCTTTCAATTTGGGGGGATTTCCTTCTCACTTTTAAAATGCCCTCAAACTCTGTCCTCTGGTATGTCAAGCCAGTAAGACTATGGATTTTTTTTCCCCCCTGCATTTTAGCCATCCTGTCCCCACCCTCTGCCCCTGCATGGAACAGACTTGAACCTGCCCTGAGGCAAAAAGCCATAAAAAATAAAAACTACCTAGTGCTATTTCCTTTTTCCAAATTCTGATTCCCCTCCAGTATCTGCCTGCTTTTGGTTTCTCACAAGTACCTTTTATTATTATTATTATTTCTCCCAAGTACCTTACTCGTGTTTTATATTTTGCCCAGGATTTACAGTTGTTATCTATGGAAGTTAGTCTGGTAGGAAATGCATGATCATTATTGGAAGTAGATGCTTGAATGGGAAGGGCTGCTATGAGGTTCTGTATAAGGACGGGAGTTATAGCATCAGGTGCCCAGCAGTGTTTGTGGGCAGGGAAATGGTATGTCAGCAAGGGACATGTCAAAAAATAAAGGGACTTTACTTTTGGCTGGCATAAGTGTTTCTGTGTAGATAGCTCCTGGGTGGAATGACCTTAACTTTAAAAAATTTTCCCTGCACGTCTGTGATGGAAGTCCTGAATTACCTCAACATCTGCTGTTTCTCCTTTAGGGCAGAGCAGCCACACTAAGAGTCTTCCCTAAGGAGCATCCTCTTTGCACAGAGAGCACTCCTCCAGCCTGTACTTTGGAGACAGCCACTCCGTGTATATGGAGGAAGGATGAGCAGCTAGTAGGGAACACATCCTTTTAGTAGTTACCCTGATAAGCACCCCACAGTTCCCTGATGCCGTATGTGATGAGCCAAACTCCAACCTTCTTTGTGGTTGCCTTTGCAAGAACCACATTCATCCCTGGTGGGTCTGACTGCAATTTCCCTGTTTTGACTTCTGCATCCGCTTATCATTGAAGAATTTCTCAAAATATCTGACCTACTAATGTCACTCTCTCTAGCATTGTTATGATCTCAATCTTATTTTTAACATCTTTTTCTACTCGTTCAGTAAGACAATGGGAGGAAGGGAAGTTAGGTGCAATAGGTCTTTTTTCCCTACACTGGAAACGCTGAGTTTGTTTTTCTAGCAAAGTGGTCTGTAATCACATCTGCCAAAGTTAAGAAAGATAATCAAACCATTAAGTGACGGGGAAAAAAAAAAAACAGACATAACAGTATGTACACAATGTAACTTAATCTCACAAACATTTGCTAAGGCCTGAAGCAGGGTACCTAGTTTCCACAATATTTTTCAAAGAAAAAGTTAAGTACCGGAGTGTCATTATTTGACATGGGAGCACAGTACTGAATTACTTTATTTGTGGACCTACCTTTATAGGGCTCACAGCTAAATAATTTCTTTAACCGGGTTTTTCATTTTTCACTAGATCATATTATTTTTCTTTTGGAGTACCTCAGGGATTTTGCTCTTCCTTTCTGTAGTTGCCACCAAATTTTGTCCTTGCAGCTCCACATTCCTGGTCTCCCCTCCTCCCAGTTAATTTTGCACAATATTCTTAAGACTCATTTCCGGCCCTTGTTTAAGAATATACATTGAAATTAAGTCCTCAATAAATACTTGTTGATTGACCCTACCAGTATTACTAACTAGTTTTTTGTTTTTGTTTTTTTTTTTATCAATTTCAAGTTGGAGAAGATTAATGAAGCCCCGCCTCAAATTCATTACAGGGACTGTACCAGAAGTACAACTAAACTAGTAGTTCTCTAATTCCATGTGCATAAGAATCTCCTAGGATGCTTGTTAAAGATTCAGATTCTCAGGCCTCAGTCTCAGAGATTCTGATTCAGTAAGCCTAGGAATCTGCTTTTTTAACAGTTATCACCTGGGATTCTGCTGTAGGCCATTTCCGACCTTGTTTTGAGAAACACTGCTCTAAACTATGCAACGACCGTTAGGATGAGCAGAACATTCACCTGCTGCTTCAGGTTTATCTCCTTCATCAGGAGTGTGTGAGGTAACGTACAGGTCTAAAACTGCCTTAAGTAGGCATTAAAGATGTGTTTTCAAAAAAAGAATCCTAGAAGAAGTTGGAAATTAGATCATATTTTGAAATGTAGTTTTAATAAGTCTTGCCTTAAAATATAGGAAATAAAAGAATTAAGGCCTGTTAAAATGGTGACCTTGAGAATAAAGAGTGATATCTCCTCAGAAACATCAGCCATTCCCAATTTGTGGTTCCTAAAATAATTCATTTTATTATTAAATGAATAGAAGTATGCTTACAGTAATCTTATTTTCCAGGCCTAAACATAGGAAAAAATAAACTTACAATATAATAAGACATTTGAAACAATAACTTCCCTGAAAAATCTAGGACAAATAGTAACTTTTAGCATACCACAGAAAATTTAAAGCCAAACTTAAATATGTAACTCTTTCTTGTTACATCTTCTAAAACTATTTGTTATCACCCTTTTTTCCTATCTTCCATCCTTCTTACAAATGTTGTACAAAGTAAAAGATACTTGAAATAAATAAAATGGATGAGGAAAAATAAAACTTATGTCCCCCCTTCAATCTTTAAAAAAGTATTTTTGGTTTCCCTCCCCCCACCCCAACTTTTGGCAGTGCCTTCATCTATATCTATATCTATATCTATCTATATCTATATCTATCTATATGTATTTATGTATTTATATGTATCTGAATACATATAGATAGATATAGATATATGAAGATATAGCTATAGCTATATATATATCTGATCCACCTATAATTAAATTATTTTAAAACTTTATAAAAGAGGGGCCAAGTCTTATAAACCATTTTTTTTTGCCAAGTACTTTTGTGTTAGAGGTTACTATTCTTAGTGAAGTGACTCATGAGGGATTTTATTCAATACCATTATCCCTATGTTTGGGTTATTAACCATTAGCAAATATGGAGAACAAAAGAGAATAGAGGTGTGAAACCAGCCTGCTTGCGTTCAAATCCCAGCTCTGCCACTTACTAGCCATGTGAGCCTGGGCAAGTTATTTAATTTCTTTATGCCTCAGTTTCTTTGTCTGTAAAATGTGAATAATAATAGTACCTATGTCAGAGATTTGTTATAGGAGTAAATAAATTGATTAATATATGTGAAGTGCCAGGAACAGTGCCTGGCACATAGTAGACACCATATAAGTATTTGTTAAGTAAAATATTGGATGAAAAAGATGGGTATTTATCATTCCCAGCTAAAATCATTATTATTTTGAGTTTTATGAAGTTAAAAGAAACAACTGTAAAAAGTCATTTTTCATTAGCTCACTGTATACTCTTGAAAGTGTTTGTTTTTTTCAACTTTCTATACCACATCTTGAAATGACAACTATTATTAAAATGATGCAAGTTTCATTTGGTGGAACAAGAAAACTTGGGAACTTATTATAACTGTTACTTTGATTGAGGGCTTCTTTCTGAGAGAACACAATGTTCTTAATATTCTCAAAAAATCAAAACAACTAGACTTTAGCACAGGTCAGCTGCAATAGAATGCTTAGAAAATAAAAGTCTCTAAATGTAAAGACAAATTCCATAGTGAAGTCGACTTCAGTTCACAAATGTAAAGGTAAATATTGCAGGAAGAATAAAACCAAGCAGTGCACTGGTTTTCTAAAGATTTACGGTATCTCATTAATGATAAAGTGCAATAATTTCAAGTAGAATAATGTTGAGTATAGGTGGTGGATATCTTCCCAACTTTCTATAGTCTCTTGCTATAGCTCAACTTCTTTCTTATGATTATAAAAGTAAATTGCCTCTCCTGTACCCAGGTTTTATTGACCTCAAGAAATTATATATAGTCTTAGGAATCATATAGTTAATTCCAAAGAAGTTACTCTTCATTAAAATGTGAAAAAGTACCCATATGGATGAGAATTTGTAAATTTGGAACATCCCAATATCATTAAAGCAATTGATGAAAACATTCCTGGGGTGAACAAATAAACTTTGTATATTTCATTCATTTAGCAAACACTCATAAGGCACTTACATGTGCTAGTTCTGTAAGGCAGGCACTAATAGTGACATCATGCCCACTTTACACATGGGGAGACGGAAAGGAAGTAATCTGCCTGCAGCCACAGAACTGGAAGGATGCAGAGATGGGACCTGAACCCAAGCTGCCTTCTTCTAGCCTCTGCACTTTAAGCCACTAAATTGCACGGCCTTCCTTTGAGGAAAAGTACCTTGGCAAGATTTTCAGAAAATCACACCTCTTTCTTATTTTACTTTGTTGTTTTTTTTCCTATCCAAAATGCCTTTTACTTGTTAATATGTGAGTCCTAGCCAAGTGGAATATCATTTTGAGGATTTCACACTTGATGCTTCTTAATGAAAGTTTTTTGTTTTCATACTTTTTCTCAGGAAAATAACATTCCTATTTGGCCACTTCAAAGTCACTGAAAGATTTGGGCAGTAGCTCTATACTCACAAAACAACTAATTCTCTTGATTAAATTTCACCTGCCACCATTATGTAGACATGACCTAAACTTGTGGGTTTTATGTAAATGCAATAGGATACAAAGATGAGATTTGATGCTCTTATAATATTATGAATGACATTTTGGGGCTAAGATATACAGGTTAACAATCTACTCTATTAATAAAGTCATCAGATATTTGTTAATGACTCATGCCCTCCTTAGCCCTAGCTAGCCAAAACATAGTGCTGAAACCGTCAACTGAATTTCCAGATCTCTCCCCAATTTTTTTATGTCGCAAAGTCACTGCTAAATCATGAAATCATTAACTGAATAGTATTGAAAGTCCATTATGAGCTCCTCAAAGAGTGCTTCAACTTTGACAGCAGAAAAAAAATAAGGACAAGTTTCCAGAAACCAGAGCACATGACAATAAAATTAGTCAACCTAATAAAAACCTACTTTACCAAATTAATACAATAATTTTGTAAACCAGTGTTTTGTAGACCACAGTTAATGGTCCTTTTCAGGGAAACATGCTGAATTTTTTTTTTTGACTTGAAATAAAATTTAAAAAGCACACCACTTGTCACCCTGGAAGGATTCTAAGTTTTTCATTCTCCACATCGCCAAGCATAGGGCCTTGCACCAATCAGATAATATTCAAAGGTACTATTTGTTGAGAAATGCTTCAAAATCAACAACAATCCAGCACATATTCCCAAAAGAGAGCTCTAACAAATAACATAATTGTGTTGCATTGACCACATAACGACTCAAATGATATAATTGGAAAGAAAAAAAGCCCTTATAGTCGATAGGGTTCCAGATGTTTTCAGCTGCAAGTTCTTTTTGTTTTCTCTCTTTAGAAATAAAGTTATACAAAATTAATTAATAAGCAAGCACAATATGTTAATTACTTAACATGCATGATCTCATTTGAATCTTTTAACAACAACCTGTGGAAACGGGCATTATTATACCCATTTTATATGAGATGATTTAAATTCCAAGGGGTTAAATAAGCTACCCAAAGTCATATTTGGTAAAATGCAAGCACCTCATGTGGAGAGAGAATCTTATCTATCCGTCAATGAATTACCCACTTATGTAAATCTGTGGCGACAGTTTAATTTGTGATCGCCTTTCTAGCCTTTTGCAATAGTCTAGTTGGTGTTTGTTCAAAAAATGAAAATTAATTTTCATATAATTTTCTTTTTTTTAAATTTTTTTTTATTGTTAGTTTCAGGTGTACAGAACAATGCACTAGTTATCCTTTTCACCCTCACAAAGTAACAACTCCCCTCCCCCATCTACTGCCCTCCCCACCGATATCATGCTTATCTATTANTGTTGGCAGCTCAGCAGCTGCTCAGCTCGGGCCAGGACTCGAACCGCTGTTGCTCAGAGCTCAAACTCTTGAGCAAGCTCTTAACCAACTGAGCCACTCGGCCGGCCCTTAAGTATGTCATCTTGAGCAAGTCACTACACAGTTCTTATGCTGCCATTTCAATGTAACACTTGCTGGAGGGTTAAATTAGATCATATCTAAAACTCTATAAAGTGTTAAACTTTTTATTTATTTTTTTTTATTGTTAGTTTCTGGTGTACAGAGCAATGCGATAGTTATCCTTTTCACCCCTCACACAGAAACAACCCCCCTCCCCATCTACTGCCCTACCACCCCCAATATCATTATTATTATCTATTACAATTCCATTGACTCCATTCCCACTCTCTACTCCACGTCTCATGACTATATGTATATATAATTATAGTTGACATACATTATTATTCAACATCAGCTTCAGAAATACAGTGTGGTGGTCATGCCTCTACGCTGACTATGAAGTGGTATCCCTAACAATCTGGCCCCCTAAAAAACATTTACAACATTATTGATTATATTCCCCAGACTGTCTTTTCTATAACTGAGGCCATATTATAGTTACCAATTTGTATTGTCTCATCCCTTCCCCTTCTCCTTCATCCCCACCCCCTCCCAACTAGCAACCCTCAGTTTTTCCTCTGTGTGAAACATGCTGAATTTAAATAGTGCAGCTTGCAATATTACAGTATATACATTATCCTTTTGGAAGGCAGATATAGTGCTGCCCATTTTACAGTAACCAAATGTGAAATAAAATAGATTGAGGCACAGAATTGCTGACATTTGATGCTGGTTCAGTGAAAATGAATAAATGATTCCATTTCTCTCCGTTTCTCTATTCCTCTCTCCTTTGCAAACTCTTAGATTTGCAACACCCACACAGCAATTTCAAGCATTTTAATTGCATCTTCATCCTTTGGGCCAAAGCTATATGATTTATGGCCTTTTTAAAAACGTTATCCTATCCTATGTGTGAACTCAGAAAACCTGGCTATAAATTTTCTAATACTCATTAAACTAAGGAAAACTACTGTAATCAATAAAAGCTAACATGTGAACTATCTAAAACTACATGTGGCACATATGTATTTTAGGAACCACCTAAATAATTCAAGAGTCACTGAAAGTAATTCTAAAGAGATCCATTTGGTCCTTAGTGGGAGATATATATGCTAAGCAATGTTCCAAATGTATTAACTCATTTAAACCTCACTATACTCCTATGAGGAGGATACTATTTTATGTTCATTTACAGATGTGTAAGCCTAGGCACAGAGAGGTTCAGTCACATGCCCTAGTCACATAGCAAACCCTGTGGCTGAACCAGATTTCAGTCATGACATTGACTTCAGAGCCTGCGCTCACCACCATTATGCCGTAGGGCCCCTGGGTCTGTCTCCAGACCCAGCCCGAGTGTTCACATACACAGAGATCGCTTCCAGTACAACTACACCATTTAAATGGGCATTTCCATTGTCCTCTCTTTAGTCTTCTTCTACTCTTGCCTGGGGAGAGTGTTACTCCTTAGAATCTTTGGGAACCAAATCAGGAATCAGCATCTGGGGATGATGCTGGGGCTGATCACAGAGGTCCTGGAAAGCAGACCTTATTGCCATAGGTCATCCGTTAGACAATGTACTTTGATCCCATGATGTTACTCTCTGTGGCTCTTTCCTGCCACCAAAATGCTATGCAAGCCTCAATACGTCAACCACTCCGAGCCCCTCTTGTATGCCTGCCAATTTGCTAGTCAATGTGAAGGATACAAGAGACACACCAAACATGGTTATTACCCTCTAGTCTACCTAGTACTGCCTAACTAACTACCCCACAATCCAGTGGCTTAAAACAGGCATTTTATTTTGCCCATAGTTTTATGGGTCAGGAGTTCAGAAAAGCTCAAAGGGACAGTTCACCTCTGATTCAGGTGGCATAACTAGGGCGGCTAGGACTAAAGGATCCACTTCCAAGACAGCTTCTTCCCTCCAGTGTGTGGGACTTCAGTGTTCCTTGGTCATCTTTTCTCTCCACATGATGTTTCATTCTCCAGGGCCTCTTCATATGGCTTGGGTTTTTCAGCACTGTGGTCTAGAATACTTGCACTTCTTACATGATGTCTTACTTCTATGAGGAAGGAAGCAGAAGTTGACAATTCAGTTAAGGGCTATGCTCAGACTACGGGCTCTTGGACAATTCAGTTAAGGGCTATGTAGAGTATTACTTCTAACACATTTTATTGTTAAAGCTGTCACAGGCCCACCCAGATTCAAAGGGGTGGAGAAATATTGTACCTCTTGATGGGGGAGTATCAAGGTCATATTGTGAAGGAGCATGTGGTGGTGGAAGATATTGTTGCTGCCATCTTTGGAAGATGCTGTCTGCCATACTTCAAAGACCCTTTACTGTAAGGGGTTCATAGAGAAGAGTCTGTGGATAAAATTCAGGAAGTCTTTGAACTTAGAAGAAAAAAATATGTATTTATCTTCCCTAATCTCTAACTAAACTTTAGTCCTTCTGTCCATTTTGAATGTAAGCACTAGTTACAGTAATTATAACAACACATGATTTCGCTACCAATAGAAACCACATTTTTACACAACATGCAGTTGTTACAAATACTCAAAATATAATTTATACTCATCACTACTTTGAAATTATAGTGGCTATAAAATCCTCCACTAGATGTTATTATTTACAGTGTTAATAAAAAAGCAATATATTACTCTATTGCAATTTTGGTTGTTTAGCATTTCAGTAACTATGTTTTAATTTAACCAGGTTACCTTATAATCTTACATATTTTATTTTAAACATTTAAAAACATTATTTTGGAAAGGAGTTTATAGGCTGAACCAGAAAGCCAGAGGTTTTTGTGACCCAAAATAAAGTGTAAGAATCCCTACTTTGGGCAAAGACCAAATATTAAACATATAAACACAAAATAATTAGAGAAATCATACATAATGGTATAATTTAATGTTGAATGCTACAGCACAGGCTTTATGCATTACAAGATTTCTTTCTCCTTATGGTACAATTCTCAACACAACTCATTTTTTTCAATGATTTTTAACAGTTGTATATACTTATGTAATGATGACCACGAGAAGAATTAAAAAAAAAAAAAGACCTAAACACTGGCAGATTCTCAAGAAATTTCATAACACCTAGCATATGGAAAGTATCCTAAAAGATTCCAGAGAGAGAAAAATATGTCCTACAAAGGAACAAGAATGTGATTTCTTATTAGAATCCCTGGTGCTATAGCTTCAACTTTCTGAGAAAAAAAATTACGAACTTAACATTCTATACCCAGTAGACATGTCAATCAATTGAGAGGGAAAAATAAAGTCACTTTCAAACATGTAAAATTTCAGAAGATTTATTCCCCATGTACCCTTTCAAGACAGTTAATTGAAGATATTTTTCAGCCAAAAGGAGAATAAAACCCAAGAAAGGTGAAGATTTGAGATCCAAGGACACTGGCTCTAAACCAGGTCTAGGGAGAAATGAAGTCAGGATGTCAGATTGGCCTGGACAGTAGCTGGTCTAGATTGGAATAAGAAGTCAGAGGGTTCTAGGAAACATATCTTCAATAAGTATACTGCATTCCATCCAAAATAAAATAAAGACACTTTGAAATCATAGAATAATGAACAATATTAACACAATCACAATAATGGAAATATTGATATTTTCAGTTTTAGGCTTAACCAACTGACAATGCATACAAAGATTATGGTTACAGGAGAGATGGAGAAAGCTCGTAAAAGTTGGGGGAAGGATGTGCAGATAGAACAGTGTTGAAAGAGAGAAGGAGTTCTAATTTACTCATTTTATTAATAATAACTAGCACGGAGTACTTACCATATACTCATTCTAATCGATAAACGTAAATTAATTAATCTGATTTCCCAAGATGAGGAAACTGAGGCACATTACCTAACTTTTTATCATATGGAAAGTCAAAGAGAGAAAAAGATATTTTGTGACAGATCAAGGAAATAAGAGATTCATGTATATTATTTCTAAAAATCATAATATGTCTACCAAAGGTATAATGTCTCCCAAAGGTATAATGTATATATAACCTTAGTGATTTTTTTCACAACTCTCAGTAATTAAATCACTTTTGTACAGGTTCATGAAGAGACAGACAAATAAGGGGAAAAGAATATAAATTGCAGAAATATGCACAAATGCACTGAGAAAATTAATATATGATAAAACAGTGGCCTTCCAGTGAAGAAAAGATGTGATTAAGAAACTGGCTAGCTATTTAGAAAGAATATAACTGGACCTCTACCAAAAATAATTTTCAGATAAATCACATACTTATGTTTTTAAATGAAATCTTACATAGTATACCGAAAAAAAACATGTAAAATTATACAGATATATGTAGGCATGTGTATGTGTGTGTATGTATGTTTGTATAATTTTGGAATAAGAAAAGCTTTTTTGAAAGCTTTTTAAAATGTAGAAGTGATAATCTATGAAATTAATAAATAAAACTACATATGTATTAAAAATTAAAATATAGAACAAAATAGTGCATCCGCAATGTTTGAGACTTTTCTAAGACCAAACCAAACAGAATCTCTAGGCTAGTAGATGGGTGATGTCACATAATCATGCCATTTATAAAGTACATTTGCGAAGGTTTTACTGCCTTTCCCTACTACACTGCTTGAGTATACTACCTATTGTATTTCAATCTGGAGAGTGCTAAGGACTTCAAAGACCCCCACCCCATGACCTTCTTTTGAAATTCCCAATTGAACAAGTGTCAGTGTCTTTAAGATCCACATGTAGTAGCTTAGATCCTACAGAACTGAATCTGGGATGTTTTAGTTACTAAAATGTTACTTTTCGGGGCCTAGAGCCTTTAAATTATCTATTTACTGTGAGAACGTAATTTCAGTGGTATCAAAATACAGAAACGTCCAATGTTCCAACGCTTGTATATATCTTTGATATATTACCCCTTGAACAGTTCAATCATTGGGATGCAAGAAGCTGGGGTCCATCCATATCCTTCCCCACGTATTTGCGATTGTCCAAAGGGATATACACTCAGCCCCTGGTTTATAGGTATAGTGTGCCACCTAATGTCCACAGATGGTCTTTGCACGCTTGCTTTCATGGATACCAGCTAATGCCCACAAATGGTCTTTGCATGCTTGCTTTCATGGCAGTTTAAAAATATAATTCAAAATGCAAGTTATGTTTTAGTGTTTCTTACGAATGAAAGAGACAGCAAATCTGATTCTTTTATCCACAGTCCAATGTTCTGCCTCCTTCATTCCAAACATCATATCTAGCTCAAATTCACCATCCCTATCTCCTGGATATTTAGTCCAGAATTTGGGTTTTTATTGATCTGCAAGAAAAAAGTTATTGAGTGAGGGGATTCTATCAGTCAAACTCTGGGGTAGCTTATTACCGCTGCATAATTTGAGGTTCTATTAAGGTCTCCAGCTGCAGCAGCAAAAAACAAACAAACAAACAAACTTTTTCCTTATCCAGATTTCAATTCTGTGGTCAGAAATGCAGAAGAGAAGATAGAAAACGGGTAGGCCAAGCGTTTCCAATTTCATTTCTCTTCCTGGAACCTTCTGCCCTTCCCTCTACGCCCCCCACATCTTCCCCAGGTTCCTTCATTATCAGCGTTCAGATTTCAATTCAAATATCACTTCCTAGAGAGCCTTTACTGACCACCTGGATAAAGCAGTCACTGTCCTCTCTACCCCCATCACTCTCTAGCCTATTACCCTGGTTTCATTTCTTCATAGCACTTATCAGTAACTGAAACTATTTGATTCATTTTATTTTTTAACGTGTCTATTGTCCTTCTCCACCACCACTCCTGGCCCCTCCCAGAGGTAAGGGTCATTTTCTTGTTCACTGCTACCTCCTCAATACTTAAAATAGGAATGGGACTGGATCCACAATGTTTGTTTAAAAATTAATAGATACAATTATTGTATGACATCAGTCATTGGCTAACCAAGAGATTCTGTTTGGTTTAGAAAAGTCCTCATCACGAATGCTCATCTTAAGCATCTCTGAACTATGGGGACCTTCCAAGTCTGCAGCAGTGAGCTGCAAAGAATTTTATGAGCCACCTATCCTGGGAGTCCTCCAGAGGACTTTCTTTAATGGCTGAAGGGAAATATTTATATAAATATGTTGAATTAATGGAAAATTTGGGGTCTGTGACCTGATAGGAACATTAATGTGACCATCAGAAAGTCGGAATCTGATCCCCAGATTAAGAGGAACTCTGGAAATTATATTCCCAGAGTTCTAGTTATAGGCAAAATGGAGTAAGCACACTTTACACCTTCTCTCCTTCTGAATATAATTACAAAACCTGGACAGAGTTCGTAGGAAAACTATTTGAAGACTCTGGAAAGTAAATCGCTACAGGCAGATTGGGGAAGAACACCAGAATTTGGAATACCATCCATCTAAATCCAAACATATCCATAATAACATAATGTATAAGAACATACCTGTTTAAAATCAGGAATTGTCAGAATGGATAAAACAAAAACAAAAACAACAAAACATGACCCAACCCTATGCCATCTATAAAAACTCAGTTCAAATATGATGTACAGGGCCGGCCGAGTGGCGCAATGGTTAAGAACTGGCTTGGGATGCCAGAGGGCCTCGGTTCGGATCCCACATATGAGGGCCAGTGACACTGCCCTCCACAGCTAAGATGCTGAACAACAGCTCAACCTGGAGCTGGGCTGCCGTGAGTCG
>NW_017732461.1:86669-212438 GCF_001890085.2 Hipposideros armiger | reverse complement strand
GGGCAGTGTCACTGGCCCTCATATGTGGGATCCGAACCGGGGCCCTCTGGCGTCCCAAGCCAGCTCTTAACCAATGCGCCACTCGGCCAGCCCATATTGTACTCTTAAATGAGCCTTTTAAGATAATGAGTTAGTATGTAAAAATGTGCAGAACATAAAGAAACTTAGTAGATTTTCAATAGTATTTGATGAATGAATGTATAAATGAGTATGATACTTGTTTGATGTGATATACATGTTTGTTTGCACCCCTATTGGGATTTGTTGACTCCAGCAACATTAAGTAGGATATTGCTACAATCTTATAAAAATAATAATAGAAAACACTTACAGGGTACTTAGCACATGCCATACACTGTTCTAAGTGCTTCACAAATCTGAAAAAGATATTATTAGCGCTACTTTTCAGATGAGGGAGCTAAGGCACAGAGAGATTTAATCTCTTGTATAATTCACTTTCTCAAAGAGCTAATAAATGATAAAAATGGGGTTCACTTCCATGTAGTCTGGCTCCAAAGTTCATGCTCTAAACTGCTATCATACTGTGGTCCAGTAGTTCTCAATGTTGAGTGTACATCAGAATCATCTAGAAGGCTTGTTACAACAGATTGTTGGGCCCCACCCACAGGGACGCTAATTCACTATATCTAGGGTAAAATTGTAGAATTCAGTGCTCTTTCAAGTTCCCAGGTGCTGCTGATTTGGCCTGAGGGATATACTTTGAAAGATATTGCTAAATACATTACAGAAGGAAACAAATGGCATCTGTGGACATTTCCTCTCTCTAATCCACTCTGGCTGAACAGTTTCCTGTTCCTGACCAGACATTACTCAAACTTCCATACAAACTGTGAGAGCCTAGTGGATTTGGGTAAACAAAATTATAATTCAGGATTACTACTCCCCATTATTTGATCCTAAGTGTTTTCTTCTTCATGGCGATAAAGTCAATCCCGGGTTGTAGCACTTTCCTCCAAACGACATACATAATACCATAGGCTGATGACCATTGGGACTTTCTGCTGATTTCTCCCTCATTACCCATCTCTTCCAATTTTACCTCAGGTATGCAGCAGCAACTAGACAATCACAATATTCTGAACAAAATGTTTCTTGCTGTTTTACTTTGTTCAAGATTTTAAAAATTGAAACTATATAAAACACAATGAAATTAAGAGACATTTCCAGTAATATCACCACCAACTGTTAACTGATTTTGATGTAGTTGCTTTTAGTCATTTTTCCATTCATACCTTTTTTAAAAAATAAAAATAAAAAATTGGTATAGTCTTATTAAACAATCTCAGTGAATAGTGTTTGAAAAGACTCACTGGAAATAAGGGTGAGCTGACCTGCAGCTGTCCCATGATGGTCTAAGATCTCTTTACACAATGCACCATTCAGGATATGCTTGAGCAAAGAGGTGCAATTTCAGAAGACACTAGTTAACCCCTATGAACACAGCCCAAGCCGCCTTAATGTGACTTTGTGGATGTGGTCCTTGTGAAGAGGGCAAGATTTATGCTGATTGCATCTAGTCATGCTTTCGGCCACAAAGAATTTCTCCCATTCTCATTGCTTATATTATGTCACTAAACTCTGATCAAAAAGTGAAATGAGGTGCTCGCTTCGGCAGCACATATACTAAAATTGGAACGATACAGAGAAGATTAGCATGGCCCCTGCGCAAGGATGACACGCAAATTCGTGAAGCGTTCCATATTAAAAAAAAAAAAAAGTGAAATGAGGAACATTTAATGGAGACGTGAGGGTTCCTAATAAGATGTATCTAATACCTGGGTTATTTTATTACTTTAAGCACCCAAACTGTCTTGTAGTACTGGTACTTAATTTAGCTACCTGTAGTGATTAACTTAATGGGCAAATTTCTGTTTCATTTCATAGTGACAAGTAGAAAATACAAATTCGTCTGACATGCTGGTCAAGAACCATGTTCTTCAAAGCTTTTCACTGTTCTTGGTGCAGTTAATGAAAATTGTTTTCTAGTTGTCTAACTCTGAACAATGTTTTTCATCTCTCTTTATCTGTAAAATGGGGATGATAGCGTTTATTTCGTAGCATTTATCAAAAATTAAATGAGTTGATGCATGCAAAGCACCTAGCAAAGTACGTGGCACATGGTAAACACTCAATAAATAGTGACTAATATCTATTATTAACAATAAGAATTATATAATGTAATTCCTAACCTGTTTACAGACAATATCTGAGAAGTAATGTTTAAAGTCCGTAATTGTGTGATGGGTTCAGTGATGTGTAAAAACAGATGTAATGGCTACTTCAGTGACGTGTTATAGGATACTTAAATGGAAGTGCTGTAATGAGATGGGTGAAGTGAATTAAATGAGCATGAAGAAATGTGCTTTGTTAAGGACATGGTGATGACATGCAGAATCATAGGTCATTTGCTTTTTGAGTATTGTCTCTAAGCATGGTGCTACACCTTTAAAAGGCCCAAAATAACAGAGAAGGTACAACGAGGTCATATATAATAATTCATGGGTAGTATATGTAAACTATATCTATTATATGCAAATAACATGTAAAAATCATATGCAAATTAAAAAGTTGATTTAAAAAATAGTCTTTGACACTTTACCATACAACTGAACAATTGCATACCAAGGTATCTACCTAAGGAAAATGGAAAACATGCCCAATCAAAAATTTGTACGTCATGTTCATAGCAGCATTATTCATAATCACCAAAAACTGGGAACAATCCAAATTTTCATCAACTCGTAAAAGGACAAATTGTGTACATCCATACGATGGCATAATACTAGGAAATAAAAAGCAATGAAGGGCTGATATATGCAATAGCATGGATTGAAGCTTTAAAACATAATGCTAAGTGAAAAGAAGCCAGACACGAAAGACTGCATATTGTATGATTCCATTTGTATGAAATTCTAGGAAAGGCAAATCCATAGCGACAGAAAACAAATCAGAGGTTGCCAGAGGCTAGGAGTAGAAGCAGTGTTATCAGAGTAGTGCCTAGAAAAATTAAGTACTCAGTAAGCATCAGCTGCTGATATTAATTTAAGATTGCTTGCTGGCTAGGTATAAAAATGAATCTAAGCAACGCCCATCACAAACTTAATGTCCCCTGTTGAACTGAATGATACTGCTCAACCTATATCATGCTCCTTTTCATTGTAATTGAATATAATCCTTTTTTCTATGTGAGCTTAAATTTGTATTTTCAACAATAATTATTTACATTGAATTTCTCAAGATTCATTTACTGCTGTTGGAAATTCTCTGGTCTTCAATTTTTTTTAAGTACTTCCTTGCTTTGGGAGACTTAAAAGAGAAAAAAAACAGAATCCTCATTTCTGGAGGTAAAAACTATAAAACATAGGGTATGAAAGATGATCAAGGGATATAGCCAATGAGTTCAACTCCAAGATAGCCTAAAGATCTAGGATAAAGCATGACTAGAGGCTATAGCATCAAAGGAATAAGACACTACAATCACATGATTGAAGCTTAAAAGAATCAACACCAGAACTGGAGGTAGTTATTTCCAGGAAACCTTTACAGACATTACCCATGTGTTCATGTACTACATTTTTGTCACATGCTTGGCCTATATAATATATAATAACATATGACACATATTAAACATTTCATATACATACTACAAAATAAAGTAACTGTAGAAATATTCTAAGAAATAAGAAAGGCTACAATTTACTGCAGAATGAGAAAGAACTGTATGTAGCAAACTGAATAACAAAAATGTCAAGAGATAGTCTTGCCCATTATTTGAAACGACATATCCAAGGATGTTCATTTCAGCCTTGTTTGTAAAAGCAAAAGATTGGAAAGAACCTAAATGTCTATCAATAGGAAAGAAGTTGCATTATATTTTATGTGTATAATGGAATAATTTTCAGCCTTCACAAAAAAATGAGGCAAATCATACTGACCAATTTCAAAGATATATTGTTAATAAAAAAAGTAAGATACTGAACTGTGGGTATGGTGTGCTACCATCTGTGTAAAAATCAACTATATATACAAACATGTATATAGATGTATATGTATATTTGTATGTGTGTATGTATGTACAAATATGGAACAGTTGATGCTTTCTAGTTTTCATTCTTGTAACAGCCTGGAATAGCTGGGATTTAAAAATGTATATAATCAAAGAAAATTTTAAATGCTATCAGTTTTTCAAGTGTCATCTTTTAGGAACTTGAATTTAGCCTCACTGGTACCTCCATGAAACAAAGCATAATTCCAATAGTAGCACTAATAGTTGCAGCAGCATTTACTGAGTTCTTGGTAAGTTCCACATACTTTTTCATACACTTTATAGGTGCATAGAAATCTTCACAATAACTCTATGAAGTTTGTACTACTTTTTTCATTTTAAGATGAGGAAACTGAGGCACGGAGAGGCTGGATAACTTGCCTAACTCGCTCCCTCTCTTATTGTAAGTGAAGTGTGAGTGGCGACTGTGTTCTTCACTCATCAAGCATGAGAGCGAGTTAGTGCCATGTTTATCATCATCGTTCTTGTCTGATGTCAGCAGGATCCTGGCCAGGATGAATTTCTTGGTCACTGAACACATGAGTTGATACGCCTGCCTCACCCTACCTCAGACAGCTTTAATGAGCACTGAGAGGTAAATGTACGTTATATGTGTTAACATTTTAAAGAAAAATGACATGCATTCTATGATTCTAAAATACTTAAGACAGACAGGTTTTAAAATCACAATACAGGTGATATTATCATTTATCTATTTGGTAATTTCCACAACAAGAAAAATCTCTTTTCTATGTGGATCTCATGTATTTTGGAAAAGCTACTTCCCTTCTTAAATAAGTCTAAAGAAATGTCCAATTGAAGGAAAATTGCAGTAGAAATTCCTGAGAAGGCATGGGGACAACACAGACAATAGGAGTGACTAAAGAAACAAACAAAAAAAGGGCAAAGGAAACAAACAATGATTGCTCCCACTGATAAGCAATAGCGGCATCTACCCAAGCCAAACTGCTTCGTAGCCCTCTACTTTTAATAAGCACAGAGCTGGCTCAGAACAGGCATAATTCTGAAAATTATAAAATATGATAATGCTGATATGTTTTACGAGAGATTATCAAAACGTTTTACCCAAAGAGAACAAACTGACAACTCCTGATTGTCTAGGGTAAACCTCTTGCCTGGAGTCTTGGAGGTTTTACCAGAGATGGTAGAAAAGCAGATGGAGACTTCTGTCCTTTGATTTGGGACTCAAGCTCCCTCTCTTGAAGAAACTTGGATTTGCAAAACACACAGAATTGATATATACTTTAGCAAAACATAAGCAAGAAAATGGTAGACTGTACTGTGAGAGGGCCTTGTGACTTGCTCATGGAAGGCCTTTCTCAGCACGGTCACTTCTGAATGATAAGCCAGAACTCTGCTTATGGCAGCAGGAAGGTTACAAAGCACCACACATCTTTCCTTTCTAAACAGTCTGGCTTATAAAGAGAATAATTGTATTGAGCAGATAACAATGTAGAGGACAGTAGGGAGAGAGGAGAGTCTGGAGCAGAACAGAGGCAGGAGTGAAGAGCTGGGAGAAAGACAATTATTTATTCTATTTATTGATTTTTATGGATTCTGCTTTTCAGCCTTTACTCAGAGGGATGGGCCAAGTTCTTTGTCTGGCTACTTAAAACTTCCTGATGCCGGACAAGGGCTGAAAAGGGAGAAAACACCTCCCCCTCTTTTTTTTTTTTTTCGTTTTTTGCAATAGAAATAGAAATGTCAGCAAAAGGTATTGGTTTGTTTTCTTGGTTCTTTTTATCAGCAAAGCCATTGTTTTCTGGCCTTATAAAAATGAAACCAGGCTTTCACTGAAAGGCTTTCTATTCTTCTGCCAAATGCTGAATCAACAGTCCACCTTCTAATGATCTTACACAGTTTCTGTTTGCGTCTTGTACTGGGTCACCAAGAGGAAAGGGGCAAAACAGAAAGCAGAATGGGACAGAGACAAAATTAGTGCTGCGGAGGCTATTTGGGCTGGTATCAAATCAGTTCCTCAGGGAGGCAGAACTGGATTATTTAGTAGCTTCCTGCTACATGTGTTTTGTACTTATTTCACATGTTATCATAAAATATTATGTTTTGTAAACTCTCCATCCTTCCCATTCAGCAAAATGCATTCAACTATTCTCAACAAATCTTTTTTGCAATCTTCATAACTTCTCTGGGAGTTTTAACTTATTGATTCTTTAAACTGTGGTGACGCTACCTAACAAGTACAGTCAAGGTTTTGATGCAAAATCAGATAAGCAGCCTCCAACCTAGAGGCTTGTTAGGATCTGGGGGTGGTCCATGGTTCACTCTGGCCACTCAACTGGCAGAACTGAAGTTCAGCTCTCATGGTGCATGTTGCTAGAGGCTTGAGTGAGCCCTCAGGGCTATGAGTTAACAGTGATGTCTTGTAATAATGACTATGGCATTCTGAACTAGAGGGAATCAAGCTTCCTTTTGGGACATTCAAGTCACTACCCCCTCCTGTCTGGTTTGTGGCACTGGGTTTGCAGTCTTCCAGGAAAACTGCAGTGGAAGAGACGTGGAAGGCCACAGTTACAAAGAGCAGTAAGAAATGGATGGTTGCCTTTTTCAACAAAAACAACTCCTATAATCTGAAACTGTATCATGGAAATGCCATTCAAGTCAATGCAGACTCTTACAAACATTAATCAGGGTGTTTTGTGGTAA
Source organism: Hipposideros armiger (assembly GCF_001890085.2). Taxonomy (NCBI): domain Eukaryota; kingdom Metazoa; phylum Chordata; class Mammalia; order Chiroptera; family Hipposideridae; genus Hipposideros; species Hipposideros armiger. Next base: position 205,687 of record NW_017732461.1, on the reverse strand, counting down.
ATGATGGCTGAGTAATGGGCTATGTAGAAGGCCTCTTTAACTCTGTTGACAGCTGACTGCCTTTTGATCACTTTTTTAATGTAAAAGTCTCCCTAAGTGAAGTGGGGGGAGTGATAAAAAGTGAAGCAAAAGAGAAAAAAGCTGGAGAGAGAGAGAGGAAGGAATGTGGGAGGGGGGAAGAGATAGATAGATGATAGATAGATAGATAGATAGATAGATAGATAGATAGATAGATAGATAGATAGATCAACTAATGATATATAGATAGATACCTCCAGATAGATAGATATCTGGAGATAAACCAGTTATCCTTGTCCAACCGTTGTTTGGGTTGTCACCACTATTAACTACTCACCTGGTAATATATTCATCTGGTCACTTAAAACCTGGTAATATATAGATCTGGCAACTTAAAATATTGGGAGATTGCTCCCAGTATTAAAATATTGAGCTGGCTTTCCTCCTTTTCCCAAGACATCTTTTACCAAATGGAAGAACAGGTGAGGGAGTTAAGGAGTAAAACTAAAGGAAAGAGTCAACAGCTTCCAGGACCTAATTGCTTATTAATCTCTTGATACCATGTAAACTTGGACTCTGGGTGCAAGTCAACTAGAATGTAATAAATTAACTCAAATGCTAAGATACAGCCATTTTACATATATATAACTATGAAAATGCTCTCTTTACTCCACCCTCTTCGACCCTACGCAGTTTAATTTCAGTTGATTTTGTATTATTTTTCAGTTTCACTTCCCCCTTGTCATTTCTTTGATTTCACTAGATACAGACTATTTTTTTTTCCATTTCTATTACTCCCAGTTTAGATCACAAATGGGCTGGAACTGAGGGAGACTGAAGGTGAGGGCAAGTCATATTTCCTGTTATTTGAAATTACAGACACATGATATTTCTAAGGAGATATATTATATATAGGTCAAATTCTAATAAAAAGATAATGCAGTATTATACAATTGATGTTGTTAAGAATAAAACACAAGTTGCAGGCCTTCCATGTTATTTTGCAAAAATGCACTAAGAACAGTGTGAGTTACCCCATTTGTCATCCTTTAAAAATCTCTAATACAAATTTTTAGTAGAATTAGAACCATAAGTGACTCCTGAATGATCAAAGAAAGAGGAAATCATGGCTATTAGAGCTTGTGGGTTAAATGAAGTGTAAGTGGTTAGAGCAGAAAGTTTGAAATCCAAGAGACCTGGTTTGAATGGCTCTGTGGCTTTCTAGCGATAAGAGACTGGGAAAGCTAAATACCTTCTCTAAAGCCTCATGTTCCTCACCTTTAAAATGAAGATAATAGTATCTTACTTTACAGGGTTGTGATAAAAATTAAATGATGCATTTAAGCCCATATACAGAGTAGCATTACACAAAATAATGAGATAGGATGATATATGACACATGGTATCTCTGATCCAAAATTAACCAGAATTTTGGATTAACTAGAATATTTTTTCCTGGCCATTTGAGATAGTATAGAAAAACTTAATAACAAATTAATAACTTTTTGGGGAGGGGAGGTGCTAAATAATTATTTAACCACATTTTGCTTGAGAACTGGTCTATTTGGAGCCATGGTCTCTTTGAATTCCTCGCTGTATTATTATTCATCAGGGACCTTTTGCAAAACCTGGGCTTATTCATGTTTTAGAACCAATTTGTTTGCTGAAAGAGTTTTAAATTCAGGAATAAAAACTATTTCATTTTAACATTTGTAGGTATTCTTGAGTTGCCTGTTTAACATATGTAAATATAGAAATAAAAAATGATGACACCTTTTGGGCATGAACTTTATTACGATTTTCCATTCATGTATTCAGACATGGTTGTCAAGAATAAACACTTGAACTTCCTCCCTTTTGCTACTAACAGGTAATCTAAAACTCTATTTACCTTGTCATAGTTAGTCCAAGGAAACTCGAACACAAGGATTATATAAACCAGCTAAGAGACCCTGAGATTAACTATAGTGAAGAAAACAGTTATTGAATACTTAGTAGGCAGGTACTCCACTTAAGCTATTTTATTTAATTCTCACTACTATCTCTCAAGGTATCAACAGCCCTAGTTTACAGGTGAGGAAACTATGGCTCAAAGAGTTTAAGGGACTTGCCTGTGATCCTTTTACCACCTTAGGTTTCCTTCAAGTGCTGATGACTAAAAATGTCTGAACGTAATCATTTCATAGCAGGTTGGCAATCTTGTTCACTTCAAAACCTGTTATGGAAAAAAATATGTAAGGCTCTAAATTTTTCTCAAGTCTGATAATACTGGAAGTGTCTGGATTAACTAGTAAGGACATTTAATTGGAAAACCCTCAGCAATGCAAAAAAGCAGTATAGGAGTTAATTTTAATAAGAGAAAAGGACGCGGAAAGGCCTTTTTCTTAATCAGTTAATATTTCAACAATGGTTTCAAATTGTTAAACCGCAGAATAGGTATTTCATTTTCCCTCTTGACCCAACTCTGAAAATATCATCAGAACTAGAAAATTTCTTGTAATTAAATGAAAGCATGTTCCTGTTAATATAAAATATTATAAGTCCAAAATCCATTATATAGAAACAGCATTATACTTTTAAAAAGACATTTTCATTACTAATAATAACGAAATCTATTAATAATAAAATTAGAATTTCTGGGATAGGATTAAGTGGGCAGCGGGAGCCAGGCTATGATTAAAAACAAAAAGTTGTGGAAACTATATACGGGTAGATACGTATGTATATATGTCAAGGAATACTTATGTCATTTTTTTTGCCAGATTTTGACAACAATTTTAAGACTATACAATATATTAGTAAGGTATAGAGAAACCCAAAAAACTAAATATGTGTGGTGAGATAAACCTTGAGAAAAACTCCTGGAGACAAACATAAAACAACCACATAAGAAATTAAAATCTTGGCTGGCCGAGTGGCTCAGTTGGTTAAGAGCTCACTCAAGAGTTTGAGCTCTGAGCAACAGTGGTTCGAGTCCAGCCCGAGCTGAGCAGCCGCTGAGTTGCCAACAGGTAGCAGGATGGCTCAGCTAAAAAAACAAACAAACAAACAAAAAAAGAAATTAAAATCACGTCCAGTAGATGATTCTGTGGGAGCTTCAAGCTTGCCAACTCAACTGAAAAGTATTTTCTGACACTGTGTGTCTACACAAGACCTTCTGTAGCAGCATTCTCCAAGAGAAACATAATGGGAGCCACATTTATAATTTTATATTTTCTAGCAGCTACATTTCAAAAAAGAAACAAGTGACATTGATTTAATAGTATATTTTATTTAATCAAATACATATCTAAAATATTATTTCAACATGTGGTCAATAAAAAAATTGTTAATGCAATATTTTACTTTTTTTCATATTAAATCTGGTGTGTCTTTTTACTTTACTTCAAGTATTCAATAGCCACATGGGTTAGTGGCTACTGTACTGCAAACAGTGCAAATCTTGCTGAATTATGTAGAGTTCTTAGGGATTTATTTAGGATCTGGGCAATGATATAATTAGGTAGGTCAATATAACAGCAATCAGGAGTTCGATAAGCGGGAGTTTGGCTGTCTTGTGGGTTCCCTAAAATCTTAAACCTCTCCTTCCTTGTATACTAACGTATACCACAATAAAAGCTATTGATACCCAAAAGGTTGTGAAATATTATAAGTATATATCACATGATTTGGAAGGGCACCTTTGGTGGTGTTCCCCTTTCCTGATCGTAAATTTGGTTATGTGTGAACTATGAATGTATCAGAACAACTAATGTAAACTTGGATTTGGACTAAAAACATAAGTCCAGAAAGAGAAGTTTGAGGCTCCTGCCTTGTATTTGTCACACTTAAAAAAAAAAAAAAAAAGCAAAGGAAAAACTGATTTAACAGAAGAATATGGAAAGAAGAGACAAGTTCTATCCTTCCCAGCTCCTGTGTTTAGTTTTTGTGTTTTAAGGATATAACAAATTTGTGGAAATCCAAATAAGGGCAACCAGAGGAATTGTGTAAAGACTTGAAACCACATCCTGGAAGCAAGAGTTTGAAGCACTAGGAATATGGCTTTTAAAGATGACAAGCTGTGGCTGGGGTAGTTAGAGGGATAAAAGCAAGGAGAGGGAGTGAGATAGGATAATTAGCCATATTGACAAATACTAAAGGGATGTCACATTGAAAAAGCAAAAGCAAAACACAGACAAACAAAAACTACTCATGAGAGGGCAAGTTGGCTGAATACACAGAAAGTGGTTTCTAAAACTGCAATGAAAAAAATGTCTTGGGGGCCAGGCGAGTGGCACATTGATTAAGAGTTGACTTGGGATGCCAGCTCTGAGCAGCAGGGCCCCGGTTCGGATCCCACATGAGGGCCAGTGACACTGCCCTCTACAGCTAAGATGGTGAACAACAGCTCAACCTGGAGCTGGGTTGCTGTGAGTGGTTGGTGATGGCGTAGGCTGCAGCCCCTGCTGCGGTGGGCTGCTGTGAGTTACCGTGAGTGGCTGGCAGCCAGAGTGAGTGGCTGGTACCTGGCGTGAGCTGCCATTAGCCACCGAGAGCGGCAGTCCAATGGCCAGCGAGCTACTGCCTCACCTGGGAAGAGCGCAATGATAATACCAACATGGGCCAGTGAAGCGATGTCCTCCACAACTAGATTGAAGAACAAAAGGACAGCAACTTGTGTGTTCCCCTTCCCCATCCCCCAACACTGTTCTTCTCCCCCAATTCCCCAATAAAATCTTAAAAAAAAAAATGTCTTGGGACGCAGGGAATTTTCCACTACAGGAGATTGGCGGGGAGGGGCAATTCATGATGCCTAAGTCTCCTCCCAACTCCCAGAATCAATTTTGTCTGTCTCAGATATTGAACAGAGAGGCAGTGTGGAGGTTTACTAGTTCACTGGCCTTGATGTTACAAGTCCTGTGCCTAAATCTTGGCTTAACCTTCAGGAGTTAGGTCACCGTGGGCAAGTCTTTTGGACTCTCTGGGTCTGCTTCCATTATAATATAGAAATAGTACACCCCACATCTACTTCTGGGATTATTGGAAGGCTTTGCAACCTATAAGATGCCACATAAACACAGGTTTCTGTTTCCATGGCATAAACCAAGAAGGCCTCTTAACTCAGCTCTCCTGTTTCTTTTCTCTTCTTCCTTTCTACTCTGTCTTGGGTTTTGTCTTCCCACACCCAGCTATTCCTGGTTCCACCCCTTAGATGCACCTTATCTTATGCTGCAGTACAGGAAAGTCTACTGTAAGTGCAGTCTTTGTCTACCCTAAGGTAGGGCAAAGGGTCAGTAAAGTCGAGAAGCAAAGTTTGTAAGAACTGTTGTCTACACTTTTCATCCTGCAATCGCCATCTCTAAAAAACAAGCCAGCCAACTAAAAGGGATTCCAAAGAAATCACAATTTCAGAGTTGCTCTGCAGAGTATTAAACCCGTTATCAAAGACCTTTAACTCTCATAAAATAATGTATCCACGCAGGTCACCCTGTACCATCATCTTTGGAAGTTCGCAGCAGAATGACTTACTTGTGAACTGTGATCTTTAATAGAGTTCAGGTCTGTTGAGCGGAGACTGAACTTCCCTAATTAAACCTTTACCCACAGGTACCACATAATATCCCCTTTTTTCTAACTTCCTGCAGCTCCCATATATGTTCAGGGAGATGGTATTGGCGTTACAGACGCTGGAGTCAGATTGCTAGGGTTCGAACACCAACTCCACTACTGAGGGGAGTGGCCTATTCTGCAAAACGAGGATAATGCCTACTTCAGAGTTTAAGATTAAACTCCTTGACAAGGGATCAGCAGACAATAAATGGAGCTATCTGCATTCTTTCAGGCACTGCCACCAGCAAAAAGCCGCAGGTATCCCCAAGCTTTGATCTCTGAGACTGCCCAGACCAACCAAAATTGAAATCCTTTTCAACTGTCGTGGGAGTCTCAAGAGCAAGTGAAACTGCTGGCTCGCAATCCAGACAAACCGGATAGAAGGCTGAGGCTTCAGACGACCTAGCGGACACCCAGGGGCACGCGAAGTCAAGGGCTAGGCGGCAGAAATACTTTAAAACAGGACGTCAGGGTATTAAGAGCACAAATTCCGGGCCGCACTGCAACCGCCCTCAGGACTCAGAGCCACATGCCGAGGGGCGTGGCCCTCGGGGAACACGCCGGCGCAGCATGGCCCATCCGGAGCGCGCGCGCGCGCGCGCCCAGGGGCGTGGCCTTTTCAGCACACGCCGAGGGGCGCGGGGGGAGTCCCCCTCACGCACTGCGTGGACTGGGGTTCCCACAGCCGGATTCGCCATTTTGCGCATGTGTACCTGGTGGTGGGCGGGCGGGCCGGTGGAACACGGAATTTCTGGGAAAGGCGACGAATGAGACAGGGAGGGCGGGGGAATGCACGCGAGGGGGCGGGGCAGAAGACCAACGAGTTTAAATCAGCTGACCGGGTCTCGTGACAGCCTGGGCGGGGGCGACGCAAGCGTGTTAAAGCGCGGTTGCTCGAAGCCTGAGCGAAGATGGCGGCCTCCAGAGTGAGCCTCTAAGAGGCAGAGGGAGGAGGCGGAGGCTGAGGCGGAGGGGGCGGGGAAGCAGCGCCGCCGCGGCACCAGGAACCCGAGGCCGCGGAGCTACAGGGCACCGGCAGGGGAAAGGGGAAGTGGTGAGGGAGAGGAGGAAGAGGTCGCCTCATCCCACTCTGGACGCAGAGCCCTCGGCGGGAGGAGCTCGGGCTGGAGCCTCTCCAGCCTCCTGCAAGGTAAGCCACTCGGGGCACCAGATTCTGAGGCTCTGTCTTATCCCCTGCCCTCCCTGCGGGGACTTGGGGGGCTAAGGGCAGAGAAAAGGAGGAATGGTGTGTTAGCCGCTGCAGCTTCCAGGTGCAAAGGAAAGCCGATTACTCTCCCCCCAGTCTTGTTCCTCCCGTCGGACCCCTCAGCCCCCGGAACCGACGGACATTCGCCCAGGCCGCTGCCGTGGTCAGCCCCACCCCTCTCTTTGCTTTGTTTTCTGGTTTATTATCCACCGAGGTCCCCTCACTTCCCTCTGCACATCCTTACTCCACACACCCCTTATTCCCCTCTGGGCTCCGCCCTCGGGATTCCCTTCCAGCCTCCTAGTCTGAGCACTCTTCCTGCAGATGCTGGCAACTCCTGTTTCCTTGGGTCAGCGGCCCTCCTTTCCCCCCACCCCACCCCCGCCTCACCCCCCACCACGTCCTGCAAGACTTTGACTTTCTTTGTTTAGCTTTGTTTCGTTTTGTTAGGAAATGGGGAGCACCCACATCGTTTCTTCTCCAGTCTCTCCCTTTTCCAAAATCCAAGTTTTCACCTAAGGCTTTTCTTTCTTGCAAAGTAGCTTATTCACGGTGGCCTTTTCACCGCTGCTCTGATTTTGCCTCTGAATGCGGCCTTCGGAATGGGGAAAGTAGGATATAGAAGCTCAGTGAAGTAAGTGGTTGGTGAACGCAGATTTGATTTATAGTACGCTTAAGGAGAGGGCCTTCGTAAGTCGTCTCCTTATTATCAGGTGTTCAGTTAACCACTCTTGTCTTGATATTGTTTCCTTTATCGGTTGCTTGGGGGGAGGGGGGGGGAGTAAAAAAATCTCCCCCTAAAGTGGCGATGGTCTCCTTAAAGTAATGATTTCCCCTCTCTGCTTTTCCCTTTGACCCCGCCCTGATTCCCCTCAGAAAGAAGGACCTTTTCTCTGAAAGGCTGTATGCTGTAGGGTTATTTTGAGCCTCTTGGAGTTGTAGTGTCTTCGGAAAAAAGTTTCAGAATATTTCTTCAGGACCTGCCCCAGTGATTGTCTTTCTTACTGTATTTTCTTTATGGCTCTGATAGATTTCTAGGTTTGAAAGTACTGTCTGCAGAGTTTGAGGATATGTTTACAGTGGTCAGGTTTTGTAGCGTTTTATCACCAGTACTCTTTGCGAGCCTATGGGAATATGAAACAGGATTTGCCTTAAAAAAAAAAAAAAAAGAAATTTAGAAAACTGTTTGTCAAAAATTTGGTATCCTAAAAAGACTTGGTTTCACTATTCTTTGGTTTCTAGGAAGTGCTTTATTGTTTGACTTAATTTAACATAAAACATGAATTTTGGTAACGTTTTAAATGTACTATGAAACAATGTTTAAGCGGCTATGTCTCAAACTTGTGTTTTGCTGTTCATATCACAATGAAACAAGATCTTGTTTAGATAATATTACATTATACTCCTAGATTGAAAATAGGAAGTAGAACATATTAAGGGAGGAAAAGAGGAGTCAGAGGGTTATTAAGAGACATAAATGTAATGAACCTTAAGGCTATAGCCCAGTTCATGGAAAGTACCACTATTTGTATTCCATTGGGAAGCAATGGATATTCGTTTTTCTAAAGTGACAGTAGTAAGAAATAGTCCAACAAATACAGATGTTATCGGTGAAGAAGTTATGGAATCATGGAAAGCATGATTTATTTGTAAGAATTTAACATTATTCACAAGTAAATAGAAGCTGGTTGCCTAGGTGGACTGAAACTACTGGCTTTATTAAATTTGTAAAAAGCTTGATAATGCAGTCTGGCTCTCAGTAAATACTAAATTGTGGTTGAAATAAAAAGCATCTGTTTTAATTAATTTGACTCTATTCCTCAACCAGTTCTATTTACACAGGTGAGTTTGAGGTTTCCGTTGCACATACCTTTCACCTGCTTCTCTGATTGAAGTACTTAAAATTAGTAAGATACAGGCATACCTTGTTTTACTGCACTTTGCTTTTTTGCACTTCACAGATGTTGCGGGGTGTGTTTTTTTTTTACGAATTGAAGGCAAGATTGTCCACCAGCAAAAAGTTTACTACTCACTTGATTGCAATACTTGCTTAATTGAGGTGATCTGGGACTGAATGAAACCTCAGTGTCTCGGAGCTATGCCTATAGAAACAAGGCTGTGCAGACAAACTAGCAAAAATGTGGTTGCTACTAGTAGTTTCAGGCCTAAATGTTGGCTGTAATGTTTAGAGTGGTTAAAGGGGAGTTGTTTTCAAAGAGATCCTTTAAGTCAGTGCTTCTCAACTTTATCAAACCCAATAAAGACAGCCTTTTTATTCCAAGTAATTTGTAAAACCTCTTTTACTACCCTGTAAGAGTTTATAAATAATATAACCAGTGGCTTTGGCCCTGGGACAAAAGGAAGCTCTGCTCCCACTGTTACAACATAAAAGAACTGGACTAGCTTCAAATTCATGACTTTCTTTGAAATCTGTTAAAGAGCTGAGGCCACAGAGGAAACCACTGGCCCAAAATTTAAGGAGAGAAAGAGTAGACATGAGTTCATGTTCACCTTCATTAGACACAACTGAATGCTGGTTAAGAGTTCAGCTAGACTAGCCGACAAATGGATGAAGGCTGAATGTACCTTCTTCCAGTATCTTTATCCACAAACCTGAGGAGGTACTCCTAGAAAAGACTGGAAAGAGCCCTGGGGAGTGTCTGTTGTGGTAGTGACTTAGAGGAGGGGAATTGCAGAGCTTTCAGGAGGGGTAAAAAACTCTACTTTGAGTCTTCCCCTCTGTCTCTTCTATGAAACAAAGTCAGTCTGTTGAGGGAAGGACATCTCTGCTGGCCCTGTTGGTGAGCATTCATTGAGCTGGGGGAAGATGAACGGGGAAAGAATCTTCTCTCTTGGTGAGGACGCACTGAGCCCAAGACTGCAGCAGGGGAAGCAAGATCACACCCCTGAGATCCAGGAACATAGAGTGTGCCTCAGAACTACAGAGACTGTACCTCCAACCCCCTGCCACCAAGTTAAGAAGGTTTGAATAACAAGTAACTGCAGAATACTACTAGGAGCAGAACAAGATGATGCCAAGAGGCATAGCACAAAGAATTAAACAGACATTGCTTGAGTGAGCCACCCCGCAACCATAGCCACAAGCTTATAGTGCAGATATTTGAAGCCTGTGGTATACTGTGAGATAACCATAGCAACAGCAAATTATAAACCCAGCCCAACTCCTAAACAGATTAACTCCATGCACTAAAGACCTAGCAAAGAAAAGACGTGCCCATTTCCAGTCACAAAAATTATCTTCTCTCTTCTGTCTTTGACAACATGTCTAGCTTTCAACAAAAAATTACACACAAAAGTCAAAAAACCATTTGTAAGAAAAAGAGCAACCGTTAAGAACTACACTCTGATTAACATAGATGCTATTATCTGATAGGGAGTTTAAAATAACTATAATATGTTACAAGTATGAACAGAAAAGTGGACATCGTGTAAGATTAGATGGGTAATTTCCGCTGAGAGATGGAAACTAAGAAACTATCAAAAGGAAATGCTGGAAATTTCATTACATGTAAAGAGATGCAGAAAGCCTTTGGGCTCATCAATAGATTTCACACAACCAAGAAAGAAATCAGTGAACTTTCAGATGTCAGTAGAAACTACCCAACTGAAAAACGTTAAAAAAAACCCAAAAACAAACAAACAAAATATCAGAGCTTGGGGAGAATATCAGACATTTTAACATATATGTAATTTGAATCTCAGAAGAAGCAGAGAGCAGAGCAGAAGAAGTATAAAATATTTAAGGAAATAATATAGAGTTTTCCCAAGTTAATGTCAAACCACAGATCCAAGAAGCTTAGAGAACACCAAGCAGGATAAATACTGCCCCCCAACCCAAACAGAACACAGCTAGACATATACTATATTCAAATTGATATAAGCAAAGGGCAAAGAGAAAATCTTGAAGGTAGCCCAAGAAAAGAGAAACATTATATACAGAGGAACAAAGATAAGAGTTACAGCAGAGAAATCATACAACCAAGATGACAATTAAGTGACAACTTTGAAGTGCTGAAAGAAAAACACAGCAAAAATACCTTTCAAAAATGAAGATAAAATGTACTCTCAGAAACCAAAAGTATAATCTCTGAATTTACACGATAGGTTCACTTCTTAAAATTATGTACATATTAAACTGAAAAATGTACGTTGTGATTTATATTTAATATAGAATTCCGGGATTAGTTAATTATTAGTAGCTTTTCACCTATCTGAATGACCACTTGGATATTTGAAAATTGAGGACAGTGCTTTGATCTATGGGACTGTCTTATACATTGAGGGGTATCTAGCTCCAAGGGTTTCTAATAATAGTGTCTCTTATGGGGTAGCATACCGCCTCAACCATTACTTTAATTCAAAATTTTGATCAGTGGTTTTCAACACATTTTTCTGTGTCAGCAGTGTTCACATGCTCAGCACATGCCAATTATGGTTCTTAATCATGATTCTTAATCATAGGAGATCCTTTGAGAATCACCAATTGAGGGGATATCTTTGTAGCAAGTAACTTAAGCCAACATGGTTGTGATCATCTTTGCTAACAACACAGTTACCTGTGCAAAGGTACATTTTAAGTGTGGTTCAGTCTATGCACATTTAATTTGCTAGTATTTCTTTAAAGATGCTCTTAACTTAATTCAATAGCCTACATATTTGAGTTTTACTTGTACTTTTAGGGACTACTTATGAAGAAGAGTGATCTGTAACACAACAAAGTCTAAAATCATCAGTGGGATTTTGTACTTTCAGCACTCTAAGTTGCCCTTAGAAGTAGACCACACTGCCTAAGCGATGTTCACATATTTAGCACATGCCCATTGACAATATCTCTTTGCAATTGATCAGTAAGAATTTGACCTTTTGATCAGCAGATTGAAAAGAAAACCCCTAAAGCAATCTAAAATAACTATTTTAATGTTCTGATTTTGTCAAGTATAGTTACAGGAACATAATTGAAGGATTGATAAGGTTATGAACTTGAAGACTTTCTAATATTTAATAAATTCTATACTAATTATATTAAAATTGAAATTTTTATACATGGATTTAAGACTTGTATTCCTTAGTCATTCAGTGCTATGGTTTTCTCTCTTTCAAACTTCTAGTCAAGATTAGGATATGCATATTTTGGATTTTTATTAAGCCTTAGAATAGATAAGCCATCCCCTCTCCCTCCTCCCCCCTCCCCTCATGCTCCCCTACCTTAGAGGTGCTGGCTTTAATTTTAAAAGTGGAATTTTCCTTTTCGTAGTTAACTGATAGATTTGGGAGTGTTCTGTAAACTGTGAAGCACTCTGACAGAGTTAGAAATAATAGGAATATTTCCAAAAGAGCCAAACTAGGAACCTACCTGTTATTGCTATTTTGTATTGGGTGAAAAGGAAATTGTAGCAACTTAAACTCTGTCTTTTACTGAGTATAAGAAAATAGTGTTTGGATGTTAAAATGCTTACTGTAAAACTGTAAGTTATATTATATGCTTAGGAAATTTTGTCCCCTACTGTGCATTTACTATAGTGATAGGAAAAACAGCTATAAGTTAAAACATGGCAATTGAAAATCTCTTTTGCCATTAGGGTCTGTTTAGCATAATAGAGCGAGATTATTAAAGTGCCTGTTTGTGAGCTGAAGAAGAGTTTATTGAACTAGTACATTTTGTTCTTGCATAAGCCAAGTTAGCTTTATAGATGAAACAAAAATTAGCTCTATAAAGTTTCAAGAGTCTATACAAACCAAAAATGTGTAAATGATCAATAGCATTGGTTACGCAGACTTGCTTAACTGAATACATGTCTAAGGATTTTTTCAGGTGAATATTTCAAGGCATTTTTAAGTTTTGGAAAGGGAAGAGTCATAATTGTACTTCTTGGAAAAACTGTTAACTTTTGGTACAACAGATACAGGTCTATTTTGTGAGAAATAAGAATTATTCCTTCAGATAAAATCAGCATCCATAGGATTAAAATATGAAGAGACGGGTATCTTTCTCAATATTTGATTTAATATTGAGTAGAAAAGGCCAACAAAATTAGCTGCTGTGGTATGTATTCTTGCCCCTCTCCCCATTAAGATATTATTAAAAGTGTTTCTTCAGATTTAGTGGTTATTTTTTAATTTCTCCTACCCTTTAATTTCATGAATATATATATCCAGTTTCTAATAGGGAAGCAATAGATTTTTTTAAAAGAATGGGGGGGAGGGTAAACCTTAGATAATTTTGCTCTATCTTATGGTGGTGGAAGTATTTTGATGTGATGGACAATGCAAAGGTTTCAATATTATAACTTCTGGGCAATTATTTGGGGATATGATGTCAGCTGAAATTTGATATTACCACTGGATTTCTCTCTAACAGTATTTGTCTCTGGAGTTACCAGTTTCTTCAGTAAGAAAGCTTAGATGGAGTGTGCTAAAACCTTACTTTGTGATCTATTTTATAGCTGTTTAAAGATCCCTGTATGGTAGGTTATGGTACACCTTACACAAACTGATTTGTTGTTTATTTAGAAAAAAATGCTTTTGGCTATACTTGTTATAAAAACATGAAGCTAAAAGTTAAAAATTAAAAAGAGGTTGAAGTTTATAACAGTTGTCCTCCATACACAGCACATTTTATCTAAGACAGTCTAGTTGTAGCTTTTTAATCTGGTAAAAATTAATGCTCTGTTAACCATTTATATTTTTTATCTGTTACTTGCAACTGAACTAACATAGTGATATAATTCACTCAGATTTTGAGTCCAGTTACAAATAAAACTAGGTCTTCAAGGAGCCAATAATAAGGGATTCTCTCCTTGGTTATTACTTGAGATTAGCCCTGTCTTAGCAATGGTTCTCCTTCCCCCTTGCATTTTCAGTTGGATATTCCTATATGAGGAAGTATTAAGTTCATAAATTCCTATGTGAATATCTACTGCATGTTCAGATGTAGTTTCACAATGTAGCAGACAAACAGTATTTATGTTGTAGGAAAGTTAGCTGAGAAAATAGAGGCAGAGACAATTTCCCCCCAACATAAAAGTGGTCAGCTACAGCCAGTTGAAAGAACTTTACATTAAACATCCATATACTCACCTCCAAGATTTCACACTGACATTTTAGTATACTTGGTTTATCACGTATCTATCCGACTTTCTGTCCATCTTAGTTTTTGATGTAGTTCAAGACAAACTCATGTTTTTAATTCATTGAGAGCAAAATTAATGATGGAAGAGTTTATTCTTTCATTTTACAGACTCAAAGTAGGAAAATTAGATCTACTCTCAGGAAGTTTTCATTTATTTGTGTAAAAATCAGTTCCAGTTGGTCATGCAAAATGTATGCTTTAAAGCAAATAGCCTTTATTAAAGCCAATTCCTTCATTCATTCACTAGTGTATTTTTCTGTGTATACTCATCCATTCCTGGCTAAAAGTACTCTGTTTGAGTACTTAACGCAGGTCATTCACATACACTTAATTTTGCTCTCGGTGCAAATTCTTTTGCTTTTAGCTGGGCTGTAATCTGCTAGCGGGCTTGTGGTTTGAGTCCCTTCATCCTGCCTTTTATTCTTAGTGTCAGTTTGATGCAGGCCTCTGCTCAGTGGACTTTCAAGTCCAGCAATTTTGTGTCAAAATAATATCTTCTAAGAGATCATTCTCATTTTATCCATAAATGATTTTAAATGGATTGTCAGTTTTACTGGCAGTCATAAATTCAATCATGTGAGAACATTAAATGTTCCAAAGCATGAAGCGAGGGAATTCATTGAAAAAGGTGAATGTATCCAAAATGCCAGTTGCCCTGACTTTTACTTTTTAACCCTTAGTACAGGCCTTACAAAAGAACAAACTGAGAAGTTGCAAAAAAGTTCCGTTGGTGTTGTAATATTGGGATATAGAGAATGAAAACAACTGAAGCTGGCTTGTAAAAAGAAGAGATACTTTCATTGTGATTTAGTTACAATGAACATGTACACTTGAGTTTTTCTCATCAAAAAGGGTAGGTCTTTGAGAATTTGACTTGGGACACTATTGTAGCAATGAAGAAGATGAAATTTAAGCCATTAGTTTGAACAGATAAGTTCTTGCTAATTTGAATCTCAACAACTGGCAGGATGGCAAGTGCGATTCAGCTGCTACCAAGATCTCATCTGACTAGTTTTACTGTTTTTTGTTGGACATTTTATTGTTATTTATTAAAATGTGCATATAAGTGATTATTGCTGTGACCTGCTTGATGCTTGAGCTGTTTGATAATAAGAATTCTGAAAATTTTCATCAATATTAATGGGAATTATGGTTGCATAAGAGTTTTTGCCTATAAGCAACAATTTTAGAACCACTTTTAGAGTTTATTAAATATGTCCAGGAAAAATATATAATGGAGATTAAATAATTTTTATGGGATGAAGTCCTTTTTTCCAGTAGTTTCTCAAACATAATTGTAGGCATCAAACATAAATTATAATTTAAAAATATTACGTTGGTTTTGTGTAAAGAAACATTTCTAATAATTAAAATCCCAAATGGCCTACGAGTTAGAGGGAGATATTTAAAATGTAGTAAATAAGATTGACTTGCAAAATAATAGTATTTTGTAGGCATAAAGTTGAAATAAAGAGAAGCTTAAATGTTAGGTTATAGTTGACAGGAAAATTTTTTTAAAATTCAGCTTTCTCAAATATATGGTGATGGAAGGAGAACTGAGTCTGGGCGGTGAATACACGATGTGATATATAAATGATGTATTACAGGATTGTACACCTGAAACCTATGTAACTACTAACCATTGTCAGCCCAATGAACTTTAATTTAAAAACAAAAAAATTCAGCTATTGTTATCTTGTCTAATCTTTTTTTACCCATGTAATTGTATAGTTTTTTGTTTTAGGTGTACAAAACAACATAGTGATTAGACATTTATATAACTCACAAAGTGATAGCCCCAATAAGTCTATTACCCATCTTGACACTGTACAGTTATTACATTATTGACTGTATTCCCTGTGCTGTACTTTATATCCCCATGACTATTTTTTTTCATTATAGTTGACCTTCAGTATTATTTTATATTAGTTTCAGGTGTTCATATAGTGGTTAGACATTTATATAATTTATGAAGTGATCTGTCCAATAAGACTAGTACCTGTCTGACATTATACATAGTTTTTATGGTATTATTGACTATATTCCCCATACTCTACATCCCCGTGACTATTTTAGAACTACCAATTTGTACTTCTTAATCCCTTCAACTGTCACCCAGCCCCCCTTTCCCATCTAATAACCATCAGTTTTTTCTCTGTATCTGTGAGTCTGTTTCTGTTTTGTTTGTTCATTTATTTTGTTCTTAAGAGTCTACAAATAACATATCATATGGTGTTTGTCTTTCTCAGTCTGATTTATTTCATGTAGCATAATAACCCATAGGTCCATCCATGTTGTTGCAAATGGTGAGATTTCATTCTTTTTTATGGCAGAGTAATAGTCTGTTGTGTATGTGTAACACAGTTTCTTTAGGCAGTCGTCTATTGATGGACATTTCGGCTGTTTCCATATCTTGGCTATTGTGAATAGCGAATTAGTGTTTTGGATTTCTTTGGATAAATATCCAGGAGTGGAATTGCTGGGTCATAAGGTAGTTCTATTTTTAATTTTTTCAGGAACCTCCATACTGTTTTCCATAGTGGCTGCACCACATGCAGTCAGCACCAACAGTACATGAGGGTTCCCTTTTTTTTGCAAATACTTGTTTATTGATTTTTGATGATAGCCATTCTGATAGGTGTGAGGTGCTATCTCATTGTGGTTTTTATTTGCATTTCTCTGATGATTAGTGATAGTGATGTTGAGCATCTTTTCATATGTCCTTTGGCCATCTGTAGATCCTCTGGAGAAATGTCTATTCTGGCCCTCTACCCATTTTTTAATTGGATTGTTTGTTTTTGTGGTGTTGAGTTGTACAAGGTCTGGCAGTTAAGTTCGTGAACTCATCCTAGAAAAAGTGCTCCATACCTCATTGCTGAATATCACTATAGTCACCTTCGAAGAACTCCCCTTGGGAAGCTATGCACCGAAGCCAGCACCTAGTCCACCCTTCAAAGCAATTTTGGAACTCTTTTTCTGGAATGGCCCTCAGAGCTGTCGTCATATTGACTTTGATGTCCTGAATGTCACCAAAATGTCTTCCTTTCAATATTTCCTTTGTCTTCCGGTAAAGAAAGAAGTCATTGGGGGCCAGATCAGGTGAGTAGGGAGGGTGTTCCAATGCAGTTATTTGTTCACTGGCTAAAAACTCCCTCACAGAAGTGCCGTGTGAGCTGATGCATTGTCGTGATGCAAGAGCCGTGAATTGTTAGCGAAAAGTTCACGTCGTTTTCATCTAACTTTTTCAAGCAGCCTTCTCAGCACTTCCAAATAGTAAACTTGGTTACCTGTATGTCCAGTTGGTACAAATTCATAATGAATAATCCCTCTGATATCAGAAAAGGTTAGCAACATCGTTGCAACAAGTTCGTGAACTTAATTATCAAACCTCATGAGTTTTTAAAATATAAATTGTGGATATTAACCCCTTATCAAATGTATCATTGGCAAATATCTTTTCCCATTCAGTATGCTCTCTTTTCATTTTGTTGATGGTTTCTTTTGTTGTGAAAAACTTTTTCATTTGATATAGTCCCATTGTTTATTTTTTCTTTTGTTTCCCTTTCCTGAGGAGGTGGATCAGTAAAAATGTTACTAAGGGTAATGTCTGACAGTTTACTGAGTATGTTCTTCTAGGGGTTTTACAGTTTCGGGTCTTACATTTAAGTCTTTAATCCATTTTGAGTTTATGCTTGTATATGGACTAAGAAGGTGGTCTAGTTTCATTTTTTTACATGTATCTGTCTAGTTTTCCCAGAACCATTGTATTGAATAGACTGTCTTTACCCCATTGTATATTCTTGCCTCCTTTGTCATAAATTAAATGACCATATAGACATGGATTTATTTCTGGGCTCTAAATTATTCCATTGACCTATGTATCTGTTTTTATGCCAGTACCATGCTGTTTTGATTACTTGTGATCTTGTAGTATAGTTTGATATCAGGGAGCATGATTCCTTCAGATTTGTTCTTTTTCAAGATTGCCATGGCTCTTCAGGGACTTTTATGGTTCCATATAAATTTTAGGGTTATTTATTCTAATTCTGTGGAAAATGCCATTGGTGTTTTGATAGGGATTGCATTGAATCTGTAGATTGCTTTGGGTAGTATGGACATTTTAACTGCATTAATTCTTTCTATCCACGAACATGGTATATGCTTCCATTTATTTGTATTTTATTTAATTTCTCTTCAGTGTCTTATAATTTTCTGAGTACAGGTCTTTTACTTCCTTGGTTAAATTTATTCCTAGGCTTTTTTTTTTTTTTTTGATGCAATTGGAATTGGAATTGTTTTCTTTTCTCAGCAGGTTGAGTCCAAAGCTTGATCCAACTACTTGCCAGCCGTGTGACCCTTTAGAGAAGTGATTTAATTTCTCTAATTTTTCTTGTCAGTCAAGTGGGGATAATCATGCCTGTATCATGGTGGTGTTATGCGGACAAAATGAGATAAATGTGTGGTAAATTTCTAGCATAATCATTAATGTGAAGAGTATTCAATAAAAGCTAGTTGCTGCATAATTGAAAGACATGTCATAAATATTTTGGTCAGGGTCACGTAGCCTTCTCAATTTTAGGGTAATTTTTACTGAGGGTTCAAAATGGAAAAGCATTATCCTGAATTCCATTTTGAGTCTCTGCAGACACTAATAATAGCATTGAGTTACCCCTTTATTTCTGGGGTTGACTACTGCTTAGGCGAGTATCTCCTCCCTCTCTTAACCTCTCAGATATACTCCTACTTAAATATAACATGGCTGAAAGCAGGCTTTTCAGGTAGAGGAATAATGGAATAATTTTCTGCCAGAAAACACACTTCCATTTACTAGCCTTTTTTGGTAGTGATTATTCAGGATTGGATGCAGAATAGCAATATTACTTGTTTCCTATAATAGTAGAGACAGATAACAGGTGTGCCGATTTTGGCCATAGGAACTTCTACTGACTTCCAGAGAAGTAAAGTACTTTTTGAGTCCTACACTGAATCTTTCCATCAACATTGTAATCTTCATCAGGAATACAGCATTTCTTCTAATAGGCCAGGTAGGTAGTCAGTAGGTTTTTTTAATTTTTAAAATTTTATTTTATTGTGATGACAACACCTAACATGAAACCTACCCCCAACAGATTTTTAAGTGTGCAATACAGGATTGTTAACTATGCACAATGCTGTACAGCAGATGTCTAGAATTTATTCATCTTGCTTACTCCTCATTTCCACTTCACCTTGGCAGCCACCATTCTGTTCTGTTTCTTTGAGTTTGACTGTTATAATTGATATAAAGTAGAATCATGCACTGTTTGTCCTTCTATGAGTAGCTTATTTCACTTAGCATAATGCCCTCAACGTTCACCCATGTTGTTACATATTGCACGATTTCCTTTTTAGAGGCTGAGTAATATTCACTGTATGTATGCGTATATACCACTTTTTCTTTATCCATTCATCCCTTGATGGACATTTAGGTTGTTTCCACATCTTGGCTATTATGAATAATACTGCATTGAATATGGGAGTACTATCTCTTTGAGATCCTAATTTCAATTCTGTTGGATACCCAGAAGTTTGATGGCTGGATAATATAGTACTATTTTTAATTTTTTAAGGAACGTCCATACTGTTTTCCAGAGCAGCTGCACCATTTTGCATTCTCACCTGCAGTGTATAAGGGTTCCAACTTCTCTACATCCTCACCAAAACTTGTTGTCTTTTGTTAATAGACAAAAGACATCCTAACAGGTGTATCTTCCTTTTGAATTGCATTTCCTTGATAGTGACATTGCACATCGTTTCATATACATTTTGGCCAATTTGTATATTTTCTAGTTGTTTAATTTCATATCGATGTATAACATCTCTCTCTTTCTCCTTTTATCTATTCTAACCTAAGAATGCTGGAATGTCATGCTTTCATCACCCCCAAGTTGATAGGTCCCCAAAAAGTTGTAGGTAAGCTTTCTTGATGTAAAACGTGTTTTGACTTACCTGCTAAAAGATTTGTTTGAGTTACATATTCCCTCAAATCATTGATACCTATGAGATCATTCTTTAGGGTATTTTTTATTCTTAAATTTGTTTTGTTGTTGTGAGATTATTTGCTTCTCTCCCCTCCACCGCCTGCCCAGATCCCTCTGGATTTATTAGGCCTCTCTTTATCCCTTCTGACTCATACCCTGAGTTCTTTGTGGATGTCATTTAAACATCTTTATTATTTTTCTCTCACTTTCATTTCAAAGTACCTTAATGATATCAGCCAGTTTTCACTCACATTTTTTTTTCCTTGTCAGTTTTCCCAAGATAGGCCCATGGTAAAGAGTTAGTCATTCCACTATCTTAAATTAAGGACTAGGAATCCAAACTCCACTCTTCAATACCAGCCATTCACTTTCTCTCTGTCCTCCTTTTTCTTACAATGTTCCAATCTTCAGCTATAGTATATAAGGATGAAAACACCTGTAGACCTATATTTTTTACTTTTGGGGCACATTCTCAGAGATCCTAAGTTTCATTTTAGCATATCATTTACTACAAATGATTCAGAAGGCAGGAACAATGTTTGCTGGTTTAATACGTCTTGGTTGACTCTCTGTGTCATCCCAGATACACAGTCCAGAAAGAAGACAAAACAACACACCAGCTGACAGGACTATATTTAGCTGTCTCCATTCATACTCAGAGGAAGATGTCAGTTGACTGTTAAGAGAAATTTCCTTTCTGGTAACAATATAGGTTTCTCTAAACTTGCTGTTACTTGTGGTTCTCTTACTGTTCCTCAGAGCCCAAACTGATGCTTTTCTGGAAAGTTGAACAAAACCTTATTTTGGGAGTACCTCTTAGAACCTCAGCTTTGAAGTGGCCATCAGAATTTCCCATGGGATTGCTGCATTTTATTCATTCAAATACTTATTGAACACCTGTTTTGTGTCAGGCACTCCTGTAGGTTCTGGGGACACACACACACATTATATAAGCTTAACAGACAAAAACTCCTCTCTGGATATTCTGGTAGGGTTAGATGAACAATACATATAATAAACTACACATTAAACTGTGAAAGGTGCCATGGAGGAAAAATGAGCAGGAGTCAGAGGGAATAGAGTGTATAGAATGAGGGGGTGGTTACAATTTGAAACAAGATAGGGTAGACCTTATTTTAAAGGTGATATTTGAACACATTCGAGGGAGGTGAAGGTCTGAGCTATACAGATGTCTAGAGGAAGAGTGCTCATACAAAAACAAGTAGGAATGAAGAAAGCAATGTCAAAACAGGTCTCTTTTAAAATGTTTTTGCCACATAGGTATATATGCAAAAGAAATGAGAACATATTCACGGACAGTGAATGTTCAGAGCAGCATGATTGTTAATAGCCTAAAGGTAGAAGCAACACACATGTCCATCAACTGATGGGTGGATAAACAAAGTGTGATATTGTATGTACAATAGAAGGAAACTAATCATGACACACATCGATAAGCTTTGAAAATGTTACGCTAAGTGAAAGAAGCCAGTCACAAAGATCACATCTTCTATCATTTCGTTTATATGAGATGTCCAAAATAGGCAAGTCCGTAATGACAGAAAGTAGACAAGTGACTGCCAGGTGCTGGGAGTGAAGGGGAGTGGGGAGTGACTGCTGGTAGGGTTTCTTTTTGGGGTGATAAAAATGTTCTAAAAATAGCGAGGTTGGTCGTAGAACCCAACAACCCCTGAATTGAACACTTTAAAGGGGTGAAATTCATGGTGTGTGAACTGTCTCAAAAAGGTGTTATAAAAACAAAAATATTTTTGAAATAAAATGGTTTTATTCTAATTATGAAAAGAATATTTATTTAAAAAAATGAGACCAGCGTATAAAGATGTAAAAAAAAAAATGGAAAGCTTACGTGAATCACACACAATTCCAACCTTTCAGACTGTATTGACACTTTGGTATGTATCTTAAAATATTTTTTAGAGTGCATTTCTAATTATTGAGGGTAGGAAGAAATAGCCAGTTCACAAAAGAAACAACAAAGGCCATATTCATTTTGAACTGTTACTCAATTTGAAGCAAGTATTGTAGTATTTTCAAATTTATCAGTCAGTCTTTAGTAGTCAATTCAAACAATTTATTCTGTAAACTTAGCAAAATTTAAAATTTTTTTAATGAAATAAATGTATTCTGGATTTTATACACTTCAGGATTACAGTCAACAAACTAATCTTAAAATATTGCACATGGTTCCTCTGCATGAGGCTGGTAGGAAGCTCACATCATGTGTGATTCATCACACAAGTTTGACCTTCCTGAACTGTTCTATATCCTGTTTAACCAGAGGAGTTTACTAACCAAACTTCTATAAAAGTTTTTAAACACATAATCTTAATTTCTGCACTTGTTCTTGTTATAGGCATACAGTGGAATATCATGTGGCCTTAAAAATCATATTCTCACAGAATATTTAATTCCATGGGAAAAGGTTAATATTTTGTGAAAACGGGCTAAGCTGTACAAATGACAACCTCATGTTTTTAAGGAAACAAAACAAAACTAACAAAACAAAACAAAACAAAAAACCCTATTTTTCATAAATAGAAGAATGGAGGCTAGAATGATTTATCTTTGAATGTGAGGGTGAAAGATTATTTAATTATGAACATTTTAGATTTCTTACTATGGACATGCATTACTTTTATGAGAATATTGTTACTTTAGTTAAATCTTATTTACAATAGGTTACCTTTAAAGAGACAGTGACAGTAAAATGGCTGGCACTTAGCAACAAAAACCTTTTCATGTTGGTTTGACACGTGGAGAACATTTTCAGTTACCTATCGTGTGCCAAGACATTGTTTGGCAATGTGAGATTTAAAGATTCATTTACTTTAATATTTCTTATTAGAGTCTCTATACTTGGGATGTTAACAGAGGGCAGTCGTTGCCCTCAGGAAACCCAGTGTAGTGGAGGAGAGCAGGCAATCACAACATGACAAACTAAAGGTTGTGACAAAGAGATGAACAGATAATTGTCCGTCCTTGAAAACCTTACGGTCTTGTAGAAGACATTGTGCCTTAAGATCAGTACCATATGGCAGGCTATGAAGGTATGGGGTGGGAGATTCTGGAAAAACTAAGGATAATATTGTACTAAGTTCACCCATATTTTTATCTTCCAGGTTTCAGCACAAAATGAACATAATTAGGGAAAATAAGGATTTGGCCTGTTTCTATACAACAAAACATTCATGGAGGGGAAAGTAAGTATTTCTGTTGATTTTATTTTCCTGTGCTTCCATAAAGTATCATTTTAAACATTACTCTTCCAGTATCTTGAGTAGTAACCGTTCAGCCTGTCTCTTCTGAAAAGCATATTTGCATATTTTAGATGCAAATGCTGCATTTAGAATAAATTGTTCTTTTTTCTTTTGACATTTCTGCCTTTCTATGTCCGTGCTGGGAAGGAGTTTGGTAAGAATTAAAAGTAACAATTAGAAGTAAACCAGTTATCCACCCTTGGATGCTATCCATTAATGATGAGGTTATGCAGTCATAGCGGAGTGTTAACGCCACACCTTAATCACCCAGAGACTAGCCTGTGTGTGATCAACACATGATCATATCCATTTGACTGTAAGAGAAAACAGGCTAATAGTGCATTTTGTAATCTTTCTTTAGGCTTGTCATGAAACTTAAAAATTGGGTTTGACCTTTTTTTTTCCTTGGGAGGGGAGAGTGACGTTTTTTAGTAGCTTGCCTGATCAGACCAAGGCGTTAGATGCTTGTTTTCTTTTTGTAAAATGGATGGTAATTCCTGCCCCTCAAGTTGCTGGAAAGATTAAAAGATGTGATACAGAGTGTGTGAAGGTTTTAAAATTATGCTTTAAATATTATACCTTGAGTATTCTATGAATGGCGCCTGTTCAGCACTAGAAAAAAAGTTTAGTCTCCTGTCCTTTTGAATAGTAATAAGTAACATGAGTGTGCCACACTTTGACAAATAGATGACGGCTCCAGATTAGGCCTCAGGTAAAACATGACCTGTGCACAAAGCCAATAACTAGTTTTTATTCTTTTCATTTTTTAGGTAATAGTGTGGTAACTTCTTATAATAGTGCAATATCTGAATTCTGTAGCGTTTCTGGTTTGCAGTGGCAAACTGACTATCATTTTGAAAGATTTGAGTGTTTAATTTTGTTTCCTTTCAGTTTAATAGCTCAAATTGTATGAGCTCCTAAATTAACATAATTGTTACCATTGTAGAATATTTCTAATGAAATTTTTTCTTCAGTTAATTTCATTGAGCAAAGTTAGAGAGAAAACTTGCATATGCAGGGTAATATGAGTCTCTAGTTCTTTTTTTATTTTCCTTTAGTTCTTTGAAGCAGCCTTAAAAAAATCGTATATTTAAGTGATTCTTATTTTCTCCTCAAGTGGTAGATTGCTCTGATCATCATAATATAACTTCTGTTTTTAATATAATTATAGCATACTGGTGCATTTATTCTGAAGAACAAACTTGCTGTAATACTTTTTGCTTTGTGAGCTTGTCCGTAATTGTGATCATCTGGAAAATTTTTTTAATGTTCTTAGAAAGTAGTGACTAAGAATCCTTTTTTCTTTTGTAATAATTTGGAGAAGAACTATTTCTGTGCTCTCAGCACAATTCCTTCCTTCCATCATTCATACCTTGAAACTTTTTGTTTTTATAATAGCTTTTATAAGATATAATTTACATAACATAAAATTCATCCTTTTAAAGTGTATAATTCAGTGGTTTTTAGTGTATTGTGGAGTTGTGAACCACGTTGTAGAGTTCTCAGAACACTTTCATAACCACCCTAAAAAATCTCCTCTAAAAATATTAGCAGTTACTTCCCTACTCCCCTCTTCCTAGCATCTGGCAGTTACTCATCTTTCTGTCTCTGGATTTCCTTATTTAGGACATCTCATATAAATGGAATCATACAAGATGTGGTCTTTTGTGACTGTCTTCTTTCATTTAGCATAATGTTTCCATGGTTCAGCCATGTCATAGCATGTGTCAGTTCTTCATTTCTTTTTATTGCCAAATACAGTGAAACCTTGGATTGCTAGTCACTTGGTTTGCGAGTGTTCCACAAGATGAGCAAACATTTCTATTAGGTTGGTGCAAAATAGTGGTTTGTGCCATTACTCGTAATGTCAAAAACCACAATTACTTTTGCACCAACCTAATACATTTTTAACTTGGTAAAAGAGTGATGTCTTGCAATACGAGTGATTTGTTTCCGGAACGAATTATGCTCGCAAACCGAGGTATTACTGTACTATTCTATTGTATGGATAGACCACATTGTTTATCTGTTCACCGATCGATGGACATTTGTATTTTCCCACATTTTTACTATTATGAATAATGCTGCTATAAATGTTCATGTACAAATTTATGAGTGAATCTATACTTCCAAATTTCTTGAATATACATAGGCGTGGAATTGATGTTATATGGAGTTATGTAGCGTTACAAGGTAAATCTATGTTTAACTTTTTTTGAGGAAGAACCAAACTGTTTTTCCAAAGTGGCCGCATCATTTTACAATCTTACCATCAATGTATGAGGATTCCAATTTCTCTACATCCTTACCAATACTTGTTATTGTCTGTATGTTTTTATTTTAACCGTTGTAGTGGGTATGAAGTGGTACCTCTTGTGGTTTTGATTTGCATTTCCCTTATGACTAAGAATGTTGAGTATTGTTTGATGTGGTTCTTGTCCATTTGTATGTTTTTCATGAAATGTCTGTTCAAATCATTTACCCATTTTTTAATTGGGTCATTTGTCTTTTTATTGTTGAGATGTAAGAGTTCTTTATATATTATGAACTACAAGGCCCTTATCAGATATATGATTTGCAAATATTTTCTCCTGTTCTGTGGGTTTTATTTTCACTTTCTTGGTGGTATCCTTTGAAGCAGCACTGTTTAGAAAGTTTGAGGTTCCAACTTTGTTCATTTTCAAGATTATTTTGGCTGTCCTGAGTCTCTTGCATTTTCATATGAATTTTAGAGTCAGCTAGTCAGTTTTACAAAAAAGGCAACTGGGATTTTGATAGGAATTACATTGACTCTAGATTAATTAGGGGATATTACCACCTTAACAGTATTCATTCTTCTGATCATGAACATGGGATGTCTTTCCATTTATAGATCTCTTAAAATTTCTTTCATCATTGTTTTTCTTGTTTTCACAAATACACTCCTTGAAGCTTTTTTTTTCTTTTTTAAAGATTTTTATTGGGGGAATTGGGAGGATGGGAACAGTGCTGGGGAATTGGGGGAAGGGGAACAGACAAGTTGCTGTTTTTTTTTTTGTTCTTCAGTCTAGTTGTGGAGGACATTGCTTCACTGGCCCAAGTTGGCACCATCATTGCGCTCTTCCCGGGTGAGGCAGATCAGTCGCCGGCTTCTAGACGGCCGCTCACTGCGGCTGCTGGCCGCTCACGCTGGCTGCTGGCTACACACGGTAGCCCATGGCAACCCACTGCAGCAGGGGCTGCAGCCTACGCTGTCGCCCGCAACTCATGGCAGCCCAGCTCCAGGTTGAGCTGTTTATCAGCATCTTAGCTGTAGAGGGCAGTGTCACTGGCCCTCATATGTGGGATCTGAACCGGGGCCCTCTGGCGTCCCAAGCCAGTTCTTAATTATTGCGCCACTCAGCTGGCCCCACCTTGAAGCTTTTAACTTCTTCAATGGTTCTACCTTTTCCAGACAGTGATTGTTATTTCATTAGATCATGCCATTATGTAGCACTGAAACTTTTGTTATACTTAACCTATTTTATGTGGCCAATTCTAATCTAAGTTTAAAGTATTTCCTATCAGTTTTAATGTAAAAAATAAATGGCCAACGTTAAAAATTTTCTGTTGTTTCGGAGTTGCTAATTGAACCCTCTCTAGAAACAGGTCTGTATACAACAAATTTTGCATGTGATTTTGGGAATTTAGGGCCTCAATTTTAAGAGACTCCATATAAATATATATATATTCACTGCATACACACACACACACAGGATGCCAAAGAAATGTATTCACATTTTAAGAAAGGAAAAAGCTGTATTAAAATTATGCTGATGGTAACCACTTTGAGCACCTCTTACAATTGCAGAAGTCAAACATGTCTTTCCTTATCGGTATATATTGAGTATTACAATTTTAATACATTTTTTTCCATCTTAAAAACTGTGTACGTTTTTTTGGCACCGTGTGTGTGTGTGTGTGTGTGTGTGTGTGTGTGTATTCCTAATCCAGCCCCAACATTTCTGTAATATATTATTGATAGTGGCGATAAAGATAAATAAATATTTTTCTTTTAATATGCGTAAATCAATGATAACCTCTCCAGATAGTTCCCTTGTCAACAAAAGTAATTCCAAGCCTAAAGAAAAGGTTTAAAGAGTTCATCTGAGCCAAGGTTTGGGGCCAGTCTTGGAAGCAAAATCTCAAAGGATTGAGAAAATGCCTTGGGGAGTACCTTTATTGCAGTTTATTTTATACATTAGAATTAAAGGAGAAGACATAAGGAAGGTTACATGAAATTCACTGATGGTAAATTAAGGAGGTGGGAGAAAGTAAAGCAGGGAAATCTCTAGGATTGGATAAAAAGTAAAATGGAGAGATGCATATTTGTTTTGCATTGATGGGTGCAGGATAGTTAACATTTAATGTACATAGTTTACAGAGGTGTGCAAGTAAGCGATAATAAAGAGGTATGTTGGGGATGTCTTGCAGGGTACCAGGGGTGTTTGGAGGTCTGGAAAAGAGATCATTTTAGCATTTTCACTATATTGTCCTAGATGCACAACAACAATGGATAGGGCTTGCTCAAGGTAGAGGTTAATCTATCATATAGGCCTTAGGCTGTGACTTCCCATCATAACCTGCCCAGTTAGGAATATTTTTATGATCAAAACATCGCTTACGGTTCCTTTCAGTTATTGAGCTTCTCAGACTTGCCAGCGTAGTCCCTTTTTTGTTCATATCCTTGAGGATATTCATGTGACCCATTTTGTTTTACCTTTGTAATAGTTTTCATATGTCTTACTTTGCAGCCACTACTTGTGCATTTAATAATTCAGGTCTGTTCACCATCAACATAGACTCCGAGCTGGCAAAGTAGCCTTTGTTCTATGCTTGCCATTTTCCCATTGTAAAGCATATAATTAAATCGTTTGTTCTGGAAGTGGGGGTTGATTTCAGGGGTAAAAAGTACTTTTCTTTCCCAAACGAGCAGTTTTCCTTTTTGGCCTAAGCAAGCCATTTCCGATAGGAAGGAAGATGCGTACGTTTCATGCAGATTCACTGTGGAAAACTTCAGGGTAATGTTCAAAACACAGGTTCTTAATGTTTTCTGGGTGGAAATTATAAGTAAAATCTACCTGTGGATCACTTTAATACTTGCATACATTTATTGTAGCTAATGGTCTGAATTTAAGAGCAATGTTTTAATACCTGAACAGGATTTTAACTTCAATACATTGGAATGTGTGGTGATCAATCTATGAGATTCAATGGCAGATGCCCACATTCATAGATAGTCTGCCTAATGCTGAGTTAGAGGAAATTGAGAGAAGAGTTGAGGGAAAGTGAAACTGATGAATTTCTGAGACCTTTCTTAGAAGTAGAAACAGAATCCTTGGAGAGAAGAGATGATAATCTCTTTAGCTGCCTGGCATTTACACACCTCACCACCTCTGATAACCCTAGGAATCCTGAGGTATTTTTTTTATTTTCCTTTATTTCCATTGCTTTATTGATCCTAGCTTTTTACCTTGCCAGCCTCTAAACCTTAGATAAGCCTATCCTGAATTCTTTTTGCGTTTTCTTTGTGTAACTCTTAGTGATTATTATCAGGCAATCTGGGATTTGAACATCATTTACCCAGAAGTGCAAATATTGTAGTATCGTACCTGCTTTATAGGAATTTTATATTTTATTCACAATGTTGTATTAAAAGCCAGCTCCAGTAGCAAAGGTAGTCTTTTCAGCACATGATGCTGGAACACTTGGACATCACATGCAAGTTTTTCTAATTCAGTTGCACTTTTTATCATTATAAATCCCTCTCTCTTCTCAAGGATTACTGATATCCAAATGGTTTTTCTCCTTGAGATGTTACTTTAAGTGAAGGAAGCAAAGTGAGAAGTGAAAATTGCTTGTCTGGAATGTAGGCTTCCTACTTCCATAAAATTGCAACACTTAAAAACGTAATAGGTAGTTGCTTAAATAGAAATGATTAAGATTCCAGAATGTGGCTCTGCCTGATCAGTTGCAGGTCATAGCTGTTTCTTCCTTTGTATCATGGTTTTGTTAAAAGGATATTTTGAAAGAATTAGTAGTGTGCAATGTCTTTTTTTTTTTTAAATAGAAACTTTCTGTTTAGAACCTTGGGATCCTTACGTAGTGCTTTGCTAACTTCGTGCATGGTAACAACACAACATTGCTTGCACAGATCACACTTTTCTACTTAAGGATCTTACTAGTTCACAGTAAAATGAATGGTGGGTGGGTTTTAATGCCAATAACATTTTAGAGCATTAAAAAGAGTGAGAATATAAAACTAAGCTATATTTAGTCATAATCAACTAACACATTTCTATTTATTGAAATTTCTTTTGTGTCAATATCATATATATTTTCTTACAAAATGTTTATTTTATTTAAGACTAAATTTAAGTACTTGTTTTCCTTTGTAGGTATAAGCGTGTCTTTTCAGTTGGAACCCATGCGATTACTACATATAATCCCAATACTTTAGAAGTAACAAATCAGGTAATCAAGTTAGATGTTAGGTGTTTGTCTGAACACCATTTGAATTTTAAAAGCCAGGATATGACCCATAACTCCTTGGCCTGAAATCAGTATGTTAGGTTAGAAATGTCAGATCTGAAAGATTGATATGCTTATATAATTCTCAGTGCTTGGACTAAAAATAAGTAAGGGGGGCGGGCTAAAAATAAATGTGCTTGCTTCTTGGCTCTAAATGGTATAACTTTTTGATATATTAGTATAGATTGTAGCCATCTTTGTTGTGTAAAGTTGGTAAATTACTTCTTTATAATTTTAAAGGCTGTGTTGTTACTATAGTACAGGCATACATAAATAACAAGTGCAGTGGTTGGAACATACTTGTCATGGAAGTAGGGTTACTGATTATAAAGTCAAGACTAACCCGAATATGGATAAGTAAACATATTTACATACTAGTTTATTTTAATTCTAAATTCAGCATGTTTTACAGATTCGTTTGTTTTTGTTTTTTTTATTTTTAACAGATTTGCAGGTAATCATAAAATTTTATTTCCCAATTCGTTTCACTTCTGTGTGTTTCAGTTGCTTTGGATTAATATTATTAATCATTAAAATTGGACTACAGATAGGATTTTTTTTATTGCTGTCTCTCATGACTGAAAACCTTTAAAAGAAATTGTTATAGAATTACTATAAGACATAACTTCTTTTAGACTTCAGTATTATTTTGTAAAATTTTTCTCATTTAATCAGTGATTGTGAAATTAAAGTAGTGGATATAATTGTTGCACTTTATTATATTATAGCACCAGTTGAAAGAATTCCTTTCTTTTGTTAGTGGCCTTATGGAGACATTTGCAGCATTAGCCCTGTTGGAAAAGGACAAGGAACAGAGTTCAACCTCACATTTCGTAAAGGCAGTGGAAAAAAGTCAGAAACTTTAAAATTTTCTACAGAACACAGAACAGAACTTCTTACAGAAGCATTGGTAAGAACAGTTCCATGTTAATAAACTAAATTTCTCTCTTCTCTTTTTTAAATGAAACAGTTTTTTTAAAGTATAGGCTTGTTTTTTCTTAATGACCTTTAACTTGATACTGTGAAACTTTCACTTATCTCTAACTGAAAGACTGGAAAATTCTGTATATTTGATAGTTTTGAGTCTTTTTAAGTGTACATACAGAACAAAGCAGTTATATATTTAATTAATCTATCTTGTTTTTAAGTAAAATTTCACATACTTTATATTAAATATCCTTAAACTATAACTTTAATCACATTTTTTAAATATCTTGGTTACCAAGTTGGGATTCTACTTGTTTTGGGTAGAAAGCACAGCTCTGTGATGCTGCCCTACAAGTCTATTGCCATTAACTGTGGTTTTTTCTTTCAGAGGTTTAGAACTGATTTTTCAGAAGGAAAAATCACAGGAAGGGCAAGTATTTAATGTTTATTAATATCTCTTTTTATTTGTTCAAATGTTGCCTTTTACTGTAAAAATCATTCCATGATCTGTGTGTTCCTTTTCTGACAAAGCTAAAGGGAAGAAAGGAAACATAACTAATGTCTCCTGATACTGCGTGATAGAGCGATGAATGTAGTTTAACAGGAAACACAGATATGAGGAATTAGACTTATGACTGTTAATGCTGATAGTTGAGAAAAGTCTGCAGCAGAGAACTGTGGACCATTAAAAACAAGGCTGTCACCGTTTAGGTGTCTTTATTCAGTGTTCTAAACAGCAGCAGTAAGCACCACACCGCTGATATTACTTGTTGGAACATGCAGTAGGTGTAGGAATTTCCTATTGCAGAAGTATTAAAACTGTAAGGTCTGAGTAGATCGAAACTGTCTTACTATATGTTCCTGCACTGGACCTGGCTGGTAATGAAGCATTAACAGCTTTGAGGAAGTCCTGGTTATTTATTTAGAATCTTCTTAACTTTCCCAAGGCTTTTTCTAGTCATGTTACAGCAGCATTTAAATGAAATCAGAGATTTCTAGGGTGGGGAACTGGGAGTTTATGCTTTTTTTCACTCCTTTGAAAACTGAGGTTTTGTTTTGTTTTTTCCATGAGAAGGTATGCTTTTATAATTGGGGGATTGGAGAGGGCAGGATAATGCCTAAACTCATAGCACGGGTCGGAACAAGGGCTTGTGGCAAAAGGGAGGAACTGAATTCTGATGTGCTGGCAGTACTATTCCCATCTCGGTAAGCTCTCGTCCTTTCTGTGGATGTTCTACTGCTTGTTTCAGCATCCCAGAAGCCTTACTGACTTCACTCGGGCAATTGGCTGGTTGTCCAGAAGCCATTTATTAATAAAACAGTTTAATGATATTTGGTTAGCTGCTTGTTGGTTGCTGTTGTTGAGCCACAGACAAATTTCTTTAAGTCGTAATTTGGTATGCTTATTTTAATTATTGTATGTTAGCAGGTGAGTTTTCTGTATATCTCATCTGTTTTGGAAAACAGCTACTTCTAAAAGCATACTTATAGATTTTGTTTATAAGTTTCTCTTTATATCATTTAACTTAAACAACTTAATACTTTTCAGAACTTTCGGTGGAAACAATATCTCTAGATTTCCTGAAGGACAATCTACCTGATTCTATATCGGGAACAAGTGGCATCTTCTCCCCACCTCCAAATGCTGTGCTGGCTAAACAACACTCTTGCATTTATTGAATTTGGCCCTCAGACCTTTATTTTTTTTTTTAAAGATTTTTTTATTGGGGAATTGGGGGGAGGGGAACAGACAAGGTGCTAGCTATCCTTTTGTTCTTCAGTCTAGTTGTGGTTGTGGAGAACGTTGCTTCACTGGCCCAAGTTGGCGCCATCATTGCACTCTTCCCGGGCAAGACAGATCAGTCGCCGGCTTCTGGACGGCCGCTCACTGCGGCTGCTCGTCACTCATGCTGGCTGCTGGTCACACACGGTATCCCATGGCAACCCACTGCCACAGGGGCTGCAGCCTACACCGTCCCCAGCGACTCAAGGCAGCCCAGCTCCAGGTTGAGCTGTTGTTCAGCATCTTGGCTGTAGAGGGCAGTGTCACTGGCCCTCATATGTGGGATCCGAACCGGGGCCCTCTGGCATCCCAAGCCAGCACTTAACCAATGCGCCACTCGGCCGGCACTGGCCCTCAGACCTTTAAAATTGCCCCTAGATGTACTGTAAATCAGGGTCTCCCAAGTCTGTTTCTAGGCCTCCACAGTCCTGAGAGATAATGATGTGTTTCTATTGGGCATATCTCATTATGACAGTTGATTATCTACTGGGAGGAATAGAGAATATCCTGCAGAGTGGGTTGGGGCATGTAAATAGGCATAGTTTGGAAAAGTGCCACTGTGTTCTGTGGCTTCCCTTCTACCCACACTTTGGAGAAGTGTGGCGCTGCCCCATCCTTTAGTTCAAAATCCAGGCTCTAAATACATCCTTGTATCTTTCTGCAGAATTCCATTTATGGAGCTATAACGCTTATGATGCCATCGATCAATAATGCAGTGGGACTTGATGTGATTTGATCCTATGAACCTCATAGCTGGGTTTAGTGTTGGGATGTTAGTGGAAGTGTTTATGATTTAATGCCTTACTCTCTCATGAACACCCACAAGAGACTTTCTCTCTTATTTCAGTATTAGAAATAGTTGTATTCTTGAGCCACCACTTTATTTGTACCTTAGGAGTCATGTAACTGACCATGTGTTCCTCTTCATATTGATGGGTAGGAAACTTCGTGGACTTTGGGGTGGGCAAAGGAACATTCATTTCACATCTGACACTTTGTTATCCTTATATTCTCTTTGCATATTTTAAGTTATTTTCTGTATCATATAATTTTGTTTAGCTGCCTCAACTAAACCCTATTTTTCTTATTAAGAATTTAAAACTGCGTAGTAAATGAATGTTGACAATTCTAATCATTTCCGATATTAGGTACTTTAATTTACAAAAGAATGTTATGGTCTAAATAGAATTTTATTTGCTAATGAGATCTTCTAAAGATAACTTTCCATTGATATGATTAGAAAAGCCTAAGGTCGCACTGAGGCTTCAGCTTTTTTGTGTCTGTAGAAAGAAAATCTATATTAATACACTGAACTAGCTTAGGTTGTTTAAATTGAATACTGTAACTTCCCCAAAGTGTGACTTAGCTTTTACTGGATCTAACTTAATTAAAATAATATATCAAGAAAACTTGAAATCTTTTTTGCAAAAAACTCTTTCAGAATAGTGTTTCTATTTAGTATTTCCTTTGGTTTTCTTTTTATAGATTTGCATGAGTGACTTAAAATTGTTCTACAAAATATGGTAACCCAAAACTATGTTAATTTTAAAATGACATATTATCTTCAGAGTGAATATTCTTAATAAACACAACCTCCTAATAGCTAAAATTAATACTGTTTTTAGCAATTTGGATAGTAGCTCTAAATATTTATAGTATTGTTTAGATTTTTGGTTGTTTCATCAGTGACTGATACATTAAATGTAACTTTGTGGTAAGTGTATATATGAACCTAAAATTAATATTATTTTTCTCTAGAGATATAACTGCTATAAGCATCACTGGAGTGATACAAGAAAACCTGTCATTTTGGAAGTAACTCCTGGAGGCTTTGACCAAATTAATCCTGCAACCAACAGAGTCCTCTGTTCCTATGACTACAGAAATATTGAAGGCTTTGTAGATCTCTCTGATTATCAAGGAGGGTTTTGTATACTTTATGGAGGATTTAGTCGATTGGTAAGTACTGTTTTTAAAAAGTCATTTAAAAAGGAACATGACCATTTGAAGGAAAGCAGGGTTTTAACACTTGATTTTGAAATTTCATGTGAGTCCTTTGGGAGGAAGTGTGGTATTAAGAGTTCAGGCTTTGGTATCAAAGCCCTTGAGTCCCATTTTGCAGCTCTAAAATGAGAGAAATATATATACGTTATAGGTTGTTCATTGTTGTTGACTTTTGAGGATCAGGTGAGATTATGTAAAAAGTTTGGCACAGTGTAGGCTTAGTGTTTAGTAAATAGTAGTTAGAATTGTTCATTAGTATTAATGTCTTACCTGATAGTTTCTAAGTTTCCTTTGAAAAAAATAATTTAAAATCTCTTATTTTTATAATCTTTTTTCTTTGCCCAGCTGTTTATAACCTGAAATATTGAGTATTCATTGAAACTCCAAATTTGGACTTCATTGCATGTTTTTGTCTTGAAATTCTGAATTGTGTGTAAATTGTAGGGTACAGCAGAAGCCATTTAAATGCTGAGACCCTGGTTGTTAATCTGAGCTATAGATGATGACCATTTTTTTGTTGTTGTTTTTTTAAATAAGAAGTATCCTGCCTTAATGAAACCCCACATCTCAAAGATGAGCAGTAGAGAGAGTGTCCACATGGAGGGACTCAGTTGAGCTTTCCTTTGAGAATTGTAATTCCTGTAGCTACCTTAGTGGCCTGGGTATACTACTCCAAGACTCAGTGTTTGATGTACAGTTATCCTTCTTAGAGTAGCAGAGCCAGGGCAAGCCTGAAACTTTTAAACACATAAAAGGCTAGAGGGTCTCAGAAGGGAAATAAAAAGAATGAAAGGGAAGGCAAACAATCTGATTTGCAAAATATGTTAGCTCTTCCGAGCGTATGGGCCTCTTTCCATCCTAGATTTCACTCTTAACCTAGGTGATGGGTACCATCCTACTGTCCCTCATCTAGGAACACACTTGTAGACATGTTATACCTCTGAATCTAGACCCAAAGATGAAGGCCCAAAGAGAAAATTAGTTCCCTCTTCCACCCTAAAGCAGCCTAAAGCCTGCTGCAGCCATGCTGTCCAAAGGCTTGTCCAAAGGCATTGGAAGTTTGCAATGATGAACTCCTTGGTGGAAAATATACCTAATTATAGGAATATGGCCTCGTACACCTTAGCAGGATAACTGTATCACAGTAATTCAATCAAGCCTTGAATTATGCATCTGGTAAACATCAAGGATGAGAATTCTGATACTCATCAATTGCCAGCATATTTTATTGCTTAATGGCATCAAGCAGTTTTAATCTTAATTATCCACTTTCTAAGCATACTCGCTGCCTTTTAAAAGACACTAGCTAAAATGAGTCAATTCACTACAAATGTAATAGCATGACAGATTCATTCAACAAATCTTATCTGCTGCTGTTTATATCCATAGCAACTGTGGTAAGCTGCTGGAAATAAAATCAGGTTTTAAAACATGATCTGATCCAGTGTTTCTCAGTAGGGGAGCTGTTGGCAGGAAAGATTTTTCTTGTGGAGGACTCTCCTGCCCTTTACAGGACAATTACCGTTTCTGGTCTCCAGGCACCAGATGCAAGTAGCAACGCCTTATTCTTAACCTTTGTAAATACATTCCTGGGGGTTGGTTTGTAATATCCATGGACCAGTGACTTGCAAACATTTAAACATTCTTCAGGGTAATCTTTTAAGAAAGCACACTATATGAAACAGACTAAATCATAGCTACCTTAGTTGAAACTGGAATCCTGCCCATAGAGTACCCCCCACCCGCACTGGATTTGGCTGGGGTCCCTTCCGACCTTTTGAAAGCCCCAGAGTGCTGTTTTTCATATGGTGATGAGGACCAGACTCTGAGTAGGTATATTTCCATTCAGTGAGTTGTTTGCAAGACTATATCTCAGATTGTGTGATTTTAATTTAGTAATATGGCTTCTACCACAACACGTTGCTTATTTACCTCTGATAAGATCTACTACCTTTTTCTCTATAATTGCTACTTTAATCTCTTTCCTATGAGTTGATTCAATATGGTTACATTTTAGTTATTTCAACCTTGACTTTGAATTTCAAAATTTGTGCAGCATTTATTTGCATCAGAGCAAAGAGAAGAAATTATCAAAAGTGCAATAGATCATGCTGGCAACTACATAGGTATCTCATTGCGGATCAGAAAAGAACCTTTAGAATTTGAGCAATATTTGAATCTCCGTTTTGGAAAATACAGCACCGATGAATCCATCACATCTTTAGCTGAGTTTATAGTCCAAAAAATATCACCAAGACATTCGGTAAGACCCGTGTGTTAAAAATAAAAATTTGTTCATCTGAGTTTGACATTTTTCTTTGATAACTTTTTTTTTTAATTATTTTCTTTGATAACTTTTTAATGTCTCAATTTTGTTTGAAGGAACCTGTAAAAAGAGTTCTAGCTCTTACAGAAACATGTTTGGTAGAACGTGATCCAGCAACCTATAATATTGCAACATTGAAGCCGTTAGGAGAAGTAAGTTTCATTAAAAGGAGATTTCCTTCCATTGACAAATTAGAATAAATTTCTATTTTAATATTTTTTTCATGCTTAAAGAACGAGAACAGGAAGAATATGTGTTCTTCACATTATCGTATTTGTCGTTAGAACAATGAATATTTCAAGATTTATTTTCCAAGTATACAGTGAATGGAACTTTTTGTTCAATTATTGCATGGATTAAAAGGTGTGATCAAAAAATACTGTGAATGTTTAACTTAAAAAATTTTATTACAGTAAAAGACACATTACCATTAATCCCCCTCAAAATACGCCCCCTCGCTTCCAACACACTTATTCCATCATTCTTGCCACTTTCTGAAGCAGTTCTGGAAGTCCTCTTTCATGAGTGTCTTTAGTTGTGCTGTCATAACTGCCTCAATCTCCTGAATCATTTTGACTTTGGGGAAGAGCCAGAAGTCTCATGGTGCCAGATCCCGTGAATAAGGTGGATGAGGACACACCATAATGTTTTTATTTGACATAAATTGTACCAAAAGCGATGTTTGACATGGAGCGTTGTCATGATGGAGGATGAAATTGTCTGCCTGTTTCATGTTAATGCATTGTTTGTGATCCATGATTTACAGTACACTTTAAAGCACACCTTCTCTCAACCATAGCTCACACCCGACTGACTGCATCGAACAAGCTGAAACTTGTCACACGCTGTTACGAAGGTTCGACACTCCTCATCCCATATTTAAAATACCTGCCCTTCCATTGGATGGCACTGGGCAGCAGCATTCACCATATGTTTTGATCACACCTTGTAAAAGTGATGATGTGTGGTTTTTCTTCTAATGAAATGCCGTAAAACTAAACATCTTTAGTTGAACTTGTTTTTGGTTTTCATTAGGTATTTGCATTGGTTTGTGACTCAGAAAATCCACAACTTTTTACCATTGAATTTATAAAAGGACAAATACGGAAATATTCTTCAACAGAGAGGTATTTTAAAAAATTCATTAAGCTTTTGAGACCTTAGTATATGCAAGGCAAAGTGTTCCATCAAAGAGGAAAAACAAAGACTTATAATCCAGAATTATGTAATTTAGGAAAAGACTACATTATTTTGTTGTATATTTAAGATGACCTTCATTCAGTTTTCGAATTCCTAAAGAGACTAAAAATGGTGACTCAATTTTAAATGAGATGATGGAAATAAAGTGTATTCTTGAAACTAGCTTTTAAAGACTATTTAGAATAACACCTACTACTTTTGTTAAATTGTTTAGATAACAGCAGCAAGTTACTTTAATATAAATACTATACTCAAAGTTAGATTTCTGTAAGTTAGTACTGTTACGCTAGTTGCTAATTTTCCAGTGGAATATGCATATTTTAATATATACTGTGACTTGGCCATTGATGTGAAAACCTGTGAGATGCTATAGCTCCGAAACTTCTCCTGTAGGGTAAACACACTTAACTGTGCTGTTGTACTGTGAGTGACTGGATCTCCCTTTATATACTAAGCAGTGTTTACATTCCCGGCAACTCTTTTAAGTGAATAGATGGAGACTGAATCTGTTTTTAAAAATTAGTTGAAATTGTTCTTGTATTTTGCCACTGTTTATAATACAGCCTTATGGAAGTGTTTTCACTTCCTGTAGTATGACCAGTAACTGTTTCTTAACCTTGGAAAGCTTTTGATCTAAGGTCAACAAAAATGGCATCTTACGCAAAAGGTTATATTTTTTCCTGTCCTGAATTCAAGGAAGAGAACTTCTGAAAAAATAGTGCAGGTGTTCTGATTAGAGGAGGAATCGCAATAGTTACAGTATGTCATGTTTATTATGTAGGTTTATTTATGAGTACATTATATTGTTTAACGGTAGCACTAGTAAGAAGGTGCCATTATTACCAATAAAGCTTACATTCAGAAAAAAGCAATTTCTTTGTGATTTTGGATTAGGAAAAGATTTCTTAGATATAATACCAAAAGCATAACTCATAAAAGAAAAAAGTTGATTGTTTAGGCTTTATCAAAATTTAAAACTTTGCTCATTATGAAAAGGAAAAGACAAGTCACAGACATGGAGAAAATATTTGGAAAACATAGCTGATAAAGAAAGAGCTTGGATCCAGAATATATAAAGAACTCATAACTCAATACTAAATAAACAGAAACCCCAATAATAAATATGCAAAAGATTCAAATAAACACCTCACCAGAGAAGATATGAATGGTTAAACACATGAAAAAATATGAGGTATTAGGGAAAAGAAAATTAAAACTACATATCTACTAAAATGGGTAAGATAAAAAAGACTAGCAGTGTCAATTGTTGGTAGGGATGTGGAGAAACTGGAATTCTCATACAGTGCTGGTGAAAATATAAAATAATAAAACTGCTTTGAAAAACAGTTTGGCAATTTTGTAAAAGTTTAAACATATATGACCCTCAGTTTCACTCCTAAGTATCTGCCCAGGAGAAATGAAAAACTAGACCCACACAAAGACTCATGTGAGTGTTCGTAATAACCCAAACTAGGAACAATGCACATATACTTTACCTAGTGAATGGATAGACAAAAATGCTCGGCATCCATCAGTGAAATACCCTTCAGCGACAAAAAGGACTGAAGCTTAATGACATGATAAAATAGGACACATAAGGCTACATATTAATGATTTTGTTTCAATAAAGTTTTTTTTCCTCCATTTAAAAAAAATTTTTAATTAGTTTCAGGTGTACAACAGTACAATAGTTATTATTTTTACCCTTAAAAGTGACAACCCCTCTCCCCCAATTCGTCGCCCCACTCCCCCCCACTGATATACATATCTATAACAATTTCATTGACTCCACTCCCACACTATATTTCACATCCCGTGACTATATATATATATATATATATATATATATATATATATATATATATATATATATACGCGCGCGCGCACACACACACACACACACACACAATTATAGTTGACATACAAGATTATACAACATCAACTTCAGGTGTATGGTGCAGTGATCAAGCCTCTTCCCCATCCATGAACTGGTCTCCTAACAAGACATGACCATCTGACACCCTGCACAATATTTACAACATTATTAATTATATTCCCTGAACTGTCTTTCATGTCCCTGTGGCAATATTGTAGTTATGTATTTATGCTGTCTAATCCTTTCCCCTTTTCCCTCATCCCCACCCCCTCCCTACTAACAGCCATCAGTTATTCTTCTATATCTCTGAGACCACTTCTGTTTACTTTGCTTGTTCATTCAGTTTTTTAGATTCCACATATAAGTGAGAGCATATGGTATTTGTCTTTCTCTGACTGACTTATTTCATTTAAAATAATGGTCTCTAGGTCCATCCATATTGTTGCAAATGGTACTATTTCCTTCTTTATAGCAGAGTAATACTCCATTGTGTAAATGTATCACAGTTTCTTAACCGAGTTGTCTACTGATGGGCATTTTGGTTGTTTCCAAGTCTTGGCTATTGTAAATAGTGCTGCAATAAACAGGGATGCATATATTTTTTCGAATTAGCGTCTTGGGTTTCTCTGGATAGATACCCAAGAGTGGAATTGCTGGGTCATATGATAGTTCCATTTCCAGTTTTTTGAGATACCTAATAAAGTTTTTTTAATAGACTTTATTTTTAGGTTCGCAGCAATATTGAGCAGAAGATCTCCCATATACCTCCTACTCCCCGCCACCTCCCATTTACACAGCCTCCCCCATTATCTGCATCCCCACCAGAGTGGTACGTTTGTTACAGTTGGTGAACCTATAGGTTTGGACAAATGTATAATGACATACATTCATCATTATAGTATACAGAGTAGTTAGTTTCACTGCCCGAAAATCCTTTGTGCTCTGCAAGTTCACCCCTTCCTCTCCTCGTAAACCTTACCAAACGCTGATCTTTTTACTGTCTCTGCAACTTTGCCTTTTTCCAGTGTCATAGTTGGAATTGTACAGTGTG
The DNA here is from genome assembly GCF_001890085.2 of Hipposideros armiger. Lineage (NCBI taxonomy): Eukaryota > Metazoa > Chordata > Mammalia > Chiroptera > Hipposideridae > Hipposideros > Hipposideros armiger. The sequence continues at coordinate 164,709 of NW_017732461.1, read as the reverse complement.
TAGCCTTTTCACACTTCTTTCACTTAGTTATACACATTCAAGTTTCCTCCATGTCTTTTCATGGCCCACTAGCATATTTCTTTTCAGCACTGAATAATATTCCATGGTCCAGATGTACTATGGTGTATTTATTCACCTACTGAAGGACATCTTGGTTGCTTCCAAGTTTTGACAATTACGAATAATAAAGCTTCTGTAAACATCAGTGTATGGGTTTTGTGTGGACATAAGTTTTCAGTGCCTTTGGGTGAAAACAAAGGAATGTGATCACGGGATCATACAATAAGAGGATGTTGAGTGTTGTAAGAAACTGCCTGTCTTCCAAATGTGGCTGTGCCTTTTTGCATTCCCACTGGCAGTGAAGGAGAGTTCCTGTTGCCCCACATCTTTGTCAGTATTTGGTGGTGGTGGTGGTACAGAATCTGGCCATTCTGTGTAGTGGTATCTCACCTGTTGATTTAATTTGCATTTCCCTGATGTATGATGTAGAGCATCTTTTCGTATGCTTATTTGTCATCTGTATTGTTGGTGAGGTCTCTTGTTAAGAACTTTGTTTGGATCCTTTTTTATTGGGTTTTTCTTACTGTTGAATTTTAAGAGTCCCTTGTATATTTTGGATAATAGTCCTTTATCAGATCTGTCTTTTGTAAATATGTTCTCCCGGCCTGTGACTTCTCTTTTAATTTCTTGATGAAGTTTCTTGAAAAAGCAAAACTATAGAGACAGAAAGCAGATAGTGGTTCCCTGGGGCTGGGGAGTTTTTTTGCAAATCAGTACAAGGAAACTTTTTGGGGTATACCAAAACTGGATTTTGGTGATGATTGCACTAATTTATTAAAATTTATCAAACTGTATTTTAGTGAGGTGAATGTTGTAGTTTGTTAGTTATACCTCAGTAAAGCTATTAAAAAGCAATCCTAAAGAAATACAGAAAAACTTTAAAGCTACAGTCCTTAAGTAACTTGTACAAAGTATGTGACAGCAAAGTGAAGAGGATAATAATATTGGAACTCCAGGCTCTCTCCTGAAGCCCCTGTTCTTTTGTGCTTCCCTTTGTACCCAAAGTGCCCTCCCATCCTCCTCACCCCCCACCCCCACCAGCAGGTAACCTGCTAAAGGGCCTGTGTTGCATTCTGAATCAAAATTCCCTGTAATTATCAATGATAAAACCTTTTTATTTTGAACCTTACTTAGAGATTCCTTATTAGCAAGTTTGCTGGATGGAGTAAGAGCCTCTGGTAATAGAGATGTTTGCGTAAAAATGACATCAACCCATAAAGGTCAGCGATGGGGGTTGCTCAGCATGCCTGTTGATGAGGAAGTAGAGAGCCTTCACCTCAGATTCCTGGCTACACCTCCAAGTAAGTTTTGATTTAACTGTAACTGCATCTTTAGCCATCTGCTTAATAAAAATTTAATAATTAGGAATGCAAATCTCTAAAACTTTTGAACTTTTTCATCTCCTTACAGATGGCAACTTTGCAGATGCTGTATTCAGGTTCAATGCTAATATTTCATACAGTGGAGTTCTGCATGCGGTAACGCAGGATGTAAGATACATTGTATCATAATATGTTCATTGTCGTTAACTTTTGGTATAGAAGCTTTTTTTGAAGTAATCTTTTTTCATATAGGGTCTCTTCTCTGAAAACAAAGAAAAACTGATCAATAATGCCATCACGGCATTGTTGTCCCAAGAAGGAGATGTTGTTGCTTCAAATGCAGAACTCGAGAGTCAGTTCCAGGCTGTGAGGAGGCTTGTGGCTTCCAAAGCTGGCTTTCTAGCCTTTACTCAGCTCCCAAAGTAAGTTGTCTTCTGAAACTTCTTTTAGAGAATTTGAGCAATTCAGATTAACAAAGAATCAACAACTCACCTCTTTGTAGCTGACTAAACCTGATACCTTTTATATGGTGATATGATAGTTTTTATTCCTGAGAAATAAAAAAGAAAGGTGAGTGGAACTGAAAGGGATATTGGTATCATACCCGTAATATTACTGATTCTCGTTTTCAGTGAATTTAAAAGGGAAATTACATGCCTTTTAGTTTTAATTAATCTTAAAAAAAAAAATCTTTCCCCTCAAAGAAAAAAATTATTATGAAAACTGATATGTTCCAGGGGTGGGATTCAAAATACGTAATTACTGTTGTAATGCAATGGAAACCTAAAATGACTTACGTTCTATTTTAATAGTAAATTAACAGACTAATGCTCTGACATGCTATTATCTGCTTGTTTTTTGTTCTACAAGGTTTCGGGAGCGTCTAGGAGTGAAGGTAGTAAAAGCACTGAAGAGGAACAACAATGGAGTAATCCATGCAGCTGTCGATATGCTCTGTGCCCTCATGTGTGTAAGTAGGGTTTTTGTAAGGAAACCGGTTTTTCTTAAGTTGACTGATGGTTTCAGTTTCCACAAATCCAGATTTTCATTTTACAAATGAAATCCAGTGTTTCTGTATTTCCTAAATTGCTCTCCTAGCCATTTGTTTATCCAAATAAACTTTTGCTTAGCACATCCTATAAATTAGGCATTGTGCTATATACTAGAAATACACAGATATGAAACCAAAGTTCTGTCTTTCTTTAAAACCTGGTAAGGTAGGCATATGTATGCAATATAAAATCATAGCGACCATGGAGTCCCTAAAAAGCAGCACTTAATTTTGGTTTTGTGGTAAGGGGAAGACAAACGATTCTAAGCTAATCTTTCTAGACATTACACTTGATCTGAATTTTGAAGGATAGGCAAGTATTTTCCAGCTGTGAGGTGGCTCTCCTGGGAGAGGGAATAGCATATACAAAGGCATGTTTGGAAACCTGCAAATAATTGAATGTGGCTGGATCATCAGGTATGTATTTGGGGGGTGCATGGGATTAAGAGTTACAGCTAGAGATCTATGCAGAGATAGTCATAAGAAGCCTTTTATATCAGACAAAAGAGTTATATTTTTATCTTTTAGTGAGGAACAATTGAAAATTTTTTCTGCAGGTGAGCAGTAATATGGCAGGTTTGAATTTTAGAAAGCTCATGGTTGCTATGTGGAGTAGATTATAGATGAAGTCAGGCAGATAGACCATATTATCATGTAAGGATTCCAAGGTAAGATAGGACCTAAACAAGGCACATTTAAAAGCTGTGTGACAAGTAAAGATCTAACTTGGTGACTATTTGTGTGTGGCGGGGGGGAGAAGCAATTGCTCAGTATAACTTTGAAATTTGTCATTTACTTAATTTTGTGTATAGTATATGGTACTTTATTTCTTATACCAAGTGTTTTAGGCAAGCTTAGTAGTATAGAATAAACATAAATAATAAATGTATATAACCTTGCATTTATTCCCCAAAGTGAATTTCATTATATTTACTACAGATAAATCCATTAAAAGAATTAGTGTGATAACTAGAACATAAAATACCAATAGTGTGAGACAAACACATTGAACTCTCTTTACCTATTAGGTTTTGGCTATGTGTTTCAGGTGAATTATCTCATTTAGGCTTCATAATAGTCCTATGACACCAAGTACCTACTATTATTCCCACTTTACAGCTGAGGAAAATGAGACTGAGACTTAAAGTAACTTAAACTTGCCTGAAATCAGCTGTAGTCAGGAACAGAATTAGGGTTGTATCTTGACTACTAACTGTCATTCTGAGATCCTTTTGTACTCGATTATGCCAACAGTCAAAGAGAATCACCTTGAGACAAAGAAGTATTTGCTGTGATTTTTAATACTTCCTTTTTAATGCTAGGTTTTATTTCAAATTTAAATTATACAATTTGGGACCCGGAATGGGTGTTACTTGCCTTGTGAGATCTGTGACTTTTGAGGGGAGTACCTTGTGCGGTACTATCCACAGTAACTTGATGGGGATGGGCAAGTTATAAAGTCTCATCAGACCCATGGGAAGTTATCACTCCTGTCTCCCAGTCCTATCAATTTTTTCTGTGTTTAATGAATACTCTTTATAAATGACTTTTCTGTGATGCCAGCACATGGGAGTGCTCAAGAATTATCACTGTTTTTAATCAATAGCCCATGCATGATGACTATGACTTAAGACAAGAACAGCTAAACAAAGCCTCTCTTCTCTCTTCAAAGAAGTTTCTGGAAAACTTACTGGAGAAATTTAATTCCCATGTGGTAAGTGATAATTAATTTTGTCTAAATGAGAGATTGCATATGTTATTGAAAAGTATTCCAGAACTTCAACATAAACAGTTTTTCTTTTTTTTAAATTGTAGCCCCCAACTTTGGTCAGTATTGGTCACAGTTCAGCTTGGTCACTAATAATAAAATATCCGTTTTAAGACTGTATCCATTCATCTGGGAAGAATGGGTTGCAAAGCCTGTAGATTTTTATAATGATATTTCAGATATTTTATTTATTTTTTGTCTTTCCTTAAAATGTCATTATTAAATAAGCTGTTGTAAAAAAAAAATAAGTCTAAAATTTGTTCTTTAGTCACTGGTTAACAATTATGGAAATGGGCAATCTATAACATCTTAGAAGAAACTACCGTTTTTGCCTTGTATAATGCACTCCCTGGTACAATGAGCACCCACATTTTTGGCCCAAACTTTCAGGGGGAAAAAAATCTTAATTTTTCAATTCCAGTTTTTATGTTTACATTTAGGTCCTTGTGTTTTGTATTATAAAGAATTTTAGCATTTATTTTTTAACATTATGGTAGGAGAAATTTTATGTAACAAATAGTTACAAAACACAAGAACAGACACATGGTACAACAAATTTTATGTACCGGTAACAAATTTACGATACTTATGCATCATAGAAGGCCAAGAACTATTTGTCATTGCAAATTCCTCGTAAGTTCAATAAAACCGATTATCTTATTTCAGGGTATTATTTTGCATATGGATATTGTTCTTGATTTTTAGAGTTACACTTTTAACCCCTAAGCATAAATAAAATAATTAAAAACATTTATATAGATATGGAATTGGATAATGCACATCTTAATTTTTTCCTGACAAATTTGGGCAAAAAATGTGTGCATTATACTTGGCAAAATATGGTAATTGCCAGAGTTTTGCTAGTGTTATCAAAGATTGCTTTTAATACAAATAAACATTACCTTTAGTTATACATGTTTGAGGATTCTTTGTTATTCTCTTGAAATTTGATCTTGAATTTTTGAGATGTGATAAGCAATGGATTTACTATGTTAGTAAAACAAGTACTACTTCAGACTTTGAACCTCTTGTTGAGAAATTAAATGTTTACTTCTAATATATAGAATAACAGAAAGAAACACATTGCTATGTTGTTAATGAGGCTGTCCATCCTAAGTCAAGACGATGTGTTGCTTTGTTTCAGGATCATGGGACTGGTGCCCTAGTTATCAGTTCACTCTTGGACTTCCTTACTTTTGCCCTCTGTGCTCCATATAGTGAGACAACGGAAGGGCAGCAGTTTGATATGCTTTTAGAAATGGTAGCATCCAATGGAAGAACCCTCTTTAAACTCTTTCAGGTGAGAGCTTGTATTTTTCTTATCGGATAGCAACTAATCCAAGAGAATCACTTTTTGGGTCAATTTGTTTTTAAAATAATACGTGTGTGCTTATATAGTAATGTTGATAAATAAATACAGCCTAGTATATTATTATATTAGGACATCTAATGGCACAGACTTCTTGGTATTTCATGTAGTGCTCTGTTGATGGCTTTTGATCACTGTTTTGACTCCATTGCCCATCTTTGTCATTTCATATGCTACTGTAGAATTTTATGTATGTGATATTTTAATTTTATATTATAAATATAAATTTCTATTTTAATATTTGATATTTATAATTCAAATATGTATAATTATTCAAATAAATATACATATTGTTATTGACATGTCATCTATTTCCTATTAATGTAAACTCTTTATGTTTTAAGTATCTGTAAAGCTATCTATTATTGTAAGAATACCTAAAATTTTTAACCAAACTGACCTTTGAGATTCATCTTTTAGTAATATTATGGCTTATACCTTTATAAAATTACATATCTTACTTAGAACAAAAACCAAATATGTTGGAATGAAATTATTCTGTGATACGTTTTTCCCCCTATTTTAAAGCACCCTTCCATGGCAATTGTAAAGGGAGCTGGATTAGTTATGAAGGCAATAATAGAGGTAAGAGAACAATTTTGGAATTTTAAATTAGTTGAATGTTGATTGGCTATTTTACTTGAAGCTGACAAAATTACCTTTACATCTTTATGGGAAACATGCATTTTTTTTGTGTAAGGAAAGTAATTTTAAATCTTTATTCAGAAATTAGTTTTAAATGAGTTCCAGAAATAATTCTCAATAATAAACTAAGAGTTTCAATTCTTAAGTGGATTTAGAGCAAATCTTTCTGTTCCTATATTATTTTATTTAAAAAGAATTAAAAATTAGAATTCTTTCTCACTCTTTTTTGAGAGAGTTGGTGGTGATGGTATTGAAATCTTTCGGTACTGAGGTTACATAGAAATGTGTTAATAGAGTTAGTTTATAGCAAAGTGGTATCAGACAAGAATGGTAGCAAAAATTAGTTCCTCATGCTAAAGTGCATCTGTCATTACCCTGTAAGAGATCAGGACATGATATTGTCAGAAACAGGATATTCTCTAAGATAGTTGCTTTAACCGTATATGTTTTTTAGAAGTTGTGATCGTGATCGTGATTATGAATGAATGTCAGCTTGAGTACTGGATGTTTACAGTGACATCAGTCTAAATGACTTCTGAATTCTTGTATTCTTTTGTAGTAATTTGGATAAAATGTAAGAGTGCCTGCCCCCTTTATCAGAAAACTTAGCATTTGTAACTCATAAATATAACATGTAGCTAATAAGCATAAAATTAGTGTACTCTTAAGTAGCTGTTGAACAATTATATATAGGTATTAAGCTGGTGGGACATTTAGAGTTTATTTGCATTTTATATTGTGTATATACAACTAAAGGCTAATTTTCCCTCTCAAGCTAATGGGTTCTATGCTCATTTTAGCTTCCAAAGTAAGTACCACATCTCTCATTTGCAGAGCTCGCAGTAGCCAAGGACAGTTAGGATCAAGAGACCAAACAAAAGTGTATTCCTGACCCTGCACCACCACTGTATTGCCATTCATTCAGAAATACTTATTGAGTGCCAGGTATAACCAAAATGCCAACTTTTGGCTTCAGTACAAGCCACACATGTCAGATTCATAGCCAGTGACAAGAGCTGATGTCTGTGTAAGGAAGACTTTATTTATTTACAGTGAAATCCTGGCAAGTATCTTAAAGTTTTGTTTTTTTTTCCGATTGTAAAAGCAGTATATGATCTTTGAATAAACATTGGGATGTTCAGGAAAAAATACAAGGAATAAATATAAATAAATCACCTGTATTTTTACCATCCAGAGATAACTGCTATTAGCATTTTGGTAAATTTCCTCTCAGACTGTTCTAATGATAATATGTACATATACATTCTGTGTATATATTTTTATATATACTACACATTTATTTGCCCAAATGATATATGTACATCTTCATACTATGTGTATATTTGTATACATGCTATATATTCAATCATATTACATACTTGTACTTTTTTCAGTAATATGAGCCTTTTTACTTTTTGAGAGATTGTCTTAAATATCACACTGCTTGCTTAATTTATAATTCTATGATTACCTTTGATTAGTTGTTTTATCTGTCCTATCTGCCAAAATGAGTCCGTATGAGTAAAATCAGAATAAAAAGAACTACCCCTATGTCACATCACTCTTTAAAAAAATAAAAAGTTGTGTTTACCATGAAAACGAACATATTAATAACCAAGAGCAAGGTAGGTTTGCAGATAGATACCTTAGGTAGAAATTGCTGATTTCCCTGTGTCTGATTTCCCTTTGTTGGCTGATATATACTCAGGGAATGAACATAATTTTAATAATAAGTTAACCAAAACATAATTCATAAGATAAATTTGTTGGGAAACATTTAAACCTCATTCCAAAGGCAAATAATATTTTTAAAATTACTTGTTATTTGGGGGAAATTGAAGTTGCATTTTTAATTTTTATTGTATGCTGAATAATTATTTTACCTAGAGATGTAAAATTAGTTTTACCAAATTAGGATAGCTGGCTTTAGATTGCTGCTTTAGGGATCATCTTACCCTTTTTCCAAAGGAAGGTGACAAGGAAATTGCTACCAAAATGCAGGAGCTTGCCCTAAGTGAAGGTGCCTTACCTCGACACTTGCATACTGCGATGTTTACAATAAGCTCAGATCAAAGGATGCTTACAAATAGGTAGGTTAAATTTAATTTGCTATAAATTAACTTGCTACTTAGAGAATGCATTCAGCTATTATGTAAAACAAACTGAATAAATGTTTGGATTACACAGATGTTTCCTTTTCTTTTGATTTACCTCATTCTCCTATTCCTTTCCTTATAGAACGATTGTGCACAAATGATCAGTGTCCCTGTCCCTGGATAACTTGGGAGGAAAAAAATAAAACTCTGCTTGCGTTTCCCCCCCCACACACACTATCCTGTTATTGGGCTTCACATCCATAGTCTTGGGATTAGAACATGGAAGAGAGTGCCTAGAAGCTTATGGAACTAGAACCACATGCCCAGGCCTTTTCTCCTTGTACTTCCATCTGACCATCCTGCATGCAGATGACCTCATGTGAAAACCTTACTTAATCAATGCTTAAATATCTTTGGTCAGTTAGGCACTCTATTTTAAGAATAACAAAAATCTTAATAATCTAACCAGCCTAACCTAGGCCTGTCCTAAATCTCTTGCAGTTAAATAATTTTCCCTTTGGCAAATCATTTCTTTATAATAATTATTCAAATATAAGGAAGCACATAAGTCTATTCGTTTACTCCAGACTCTATGAATTCTAGCACTTTTAAACTTTCTTCATGATTCCTAATATGTGACCCTTTCAGATATCCTTAGCATATCTTATGACTCATGACTTATATTAGTAAAAAATATGTATCGTAAATATTTTGTAAATGTTCTTTTTGAGTTTTTAAATAACAAATTGCTCACTTATGTTTACTTTATGATTCTATAAACGCCCTTTATTACCTACTGCCAGTTAATTGGATGTCTTAGAATGCTGTCTCGCCAGTAGTTTTCTGCCGTTTATGTTGTTATAAGCAGCTCTCTGCATCCCTCACTTGTAAATGTTAGCCACAAAAGTAGTCTTTTATGTTGCCTGAGAGGACAAAAAGATTTAAAAGGAAGGTTATTTCCTTGGTGTGCTGCCCTGTTAGTAGTGCTAGACATCATCTTTCATTCCAGTACACTATTTGGGGTCTTATTCCATTAAACCCTCATGTTAGATATTTTCTTGTTGTGTTTCTCTTTTATTATAGTTAATCAGTTACATTTCCTACTGTGATCAATCACAATATTGAAAAGCTGTCAAATTATAATAGACAACTTTTCATTTGCACTGCTGTTTTACAAATTGCTATCATAAAATGTTATCTCTTTTATCCCTAATTAAAGCCTTTTTAGGAAATGCCAATGAAGGAAATTACAAGTGTAATTACTTTGATATGTTAGCTTTCTAATAGGCACAGGAATGAACTGTTTTAGTAGTTTTCACTTCTTTGTGTGTGAGTTACAGAAAAAAATATAATTTGGATTTCCTATTAGACTTTTTTCTTCTGGGAGTGTAACATATAACTACACATGACTAGGGGATTATTTGGTTATTTCCCTCTCAGGTTTCATGCCCATTCTTACAGCAAATGGTAATTGAATCCCTACTAAAGCACAGAAGGGTCAGTGGTGAATAAAATACTATATTCCCTGCTCATTAGGAGCTTCCAGCCTAGGAGACAAATGTCATGAAGATTAAGATTAATAAATTACTAAATCATGGATTCAACTTGGATCTGGATTTTCACTTTGAACCAAAATATGCTTTTAACTCAAAAGTAGGATGAGTAGAATAATTTGCTCCAAGTACTTTAAGCCTTTGTCCAGACTCCAAAACTGAAAATATTTTCCATCTCTGACCTTACCAAAAAGGTTATATTAGAATATAGTTGTTGACTTTTGTTCATGTTCAGAATTCCAGAGAATGCCAGAATACTAGGATCACTATGTCAGGACTTGTTATACAAACTAACTGTATCATCAAGTCTTTTTTTTTTAATTTATTTTTTTATCATTATATCAAGACTTGTACAAACTAATTGTATAAAGTCTTTTTTTTTTTCCTATCTTTAAATGGGGTAAGAACCTACTTCTTTATGTTCAGATCCATTGAAAATTAGTTTATCAGGGAAGCATTTTAATTTGGAGAGAATTCTAAAGTGTTAGCAATATTTGAATGACTAGTTCATGCATCTCTCCAAATTAAAATATTAATTTTTAATATTTAACATTAGGGTGATTTTTTTTTACTGTAGTCTTATTTCTTGTGTGATATTTTGTTTTTTAAAATTCCTTTCTGTTCTAGCTGAAATAAAGCAGCAAACCTTTTTCAACGTCTGCTTTTTTCAGACAGCTAAGTAGACATTTAGTGGGACTCTGGACAGCTGATAATGCAACTGCGACCAACTTGTTGAAACGCATTTTGGTAAGTTGGTAGAATAGCAGGAAAGTTTTATATATTCTTGCCCAATAAAATTTTATTGATAAGTTATTTATACTGTTAAAAGGTTTTTTTTAAGTTTATCTGTTGTTAGTTTAAAAGATACTTATCATAGGAGTTGTCATTTAATAAATGCTAATCTCGGTAACTAAATCGTAGTAGTAGTTATTTGGGTTTTGAAGGCAATTTTCTTTTGTGCATTTGTTTTGAAAATGGATTTTATGTCTTGTTTTTGTTTGTTTTCAGCCGCCAGGCTTGCTGGCATACCTGGACAGCTCAGATCCAGTTCCTGAGAAGGATGCTGATCGGATGCATGTTAGAGATAACGTGAAAATAGCAATGGTAAATATGACCGTCCTAAGTATCTGTTCAGGATGAAAGAGTACTTTCTTCTGAAACTCACTAAAAGTTTTAGAAGTGAATCAAGAATTCACTGCATTGAATAGTAATAATTTTAAAAAAATATATTATTAACAGCTTGATTGAGATAAAATGTACATCCCAAAAAACTCACCTGTTTTAAATGTACAATTCAATAATTTTTAGTATGATCCGAGTTGTTCACCTAGCACTACAGTCTAATTTTATGAGTAGTAATAATTTTGTGTGTTTTGTTTCTCTAACTCAGTTTATTGGCATATTCTGGAATTGATTTTGTTAAAAAATTTTCAAATATGTAATGTGATATTTTACACATAATATGTAATTGATAAATGTCGGTGAAAAGAGCCAACACTGAAATAATTAATTTAGGTTGGACTTTTCTTACAAAGCTATCTTAATTATTAAAGTTGGTCTATCTTTGAGATAATTATGCAACATCTTTCAAGATAATACTCTCTTGTGTGTGTTCCTTTTCTGTCCTCACCACATTTCTCTGTGTGCCTCCTGATTGCATTTGGCCATCCCTCTAAAAGGAATCATCTTGAAAACTAACTAGTAAGGTTAAAATTTCTTGAACAAAAAGAATAATTTATTGTAGAAATTTTCACCTTATTTTTTTTACTAAGCCCTAACATCCAGTATTTATTTCATCATGTAAAATAGTGTGACTCAGCTTTACGTAGATTTTTAAAATAAATTTGCAAACAGAATTATAATGGATTTTAACATTATTTTACAGGATCAGTATGGAAAATTTAATAAAGTTCCAGAGTGGCAAAGACTAGCTGGAAAAGCTGCTAAAGAAGTTGAAAAATTTGCCAAAGAAAAAGTGGATCTTGTGTTGATGCATTGGCGAGACAGAATGGGTATTTCTCAAAAAGAGGTGAAAATAAAATCTGCTTCCAAACTTGTAGCACTTCTATATATCCTAGGTTTACTTTAGCTGTGCTGTTCATAGAGATAGATAATAGTCAGATATTTCTGACTAAACACCTGAAGAAATGTTGCCTGATTCTGATTTATATTTTTATATAAATTTTTCTTATTTCGTAGTTTTATGAATCAACAATTAGGGGTTTAGTTATTTCATATGAAATTTAATATAAAATTCTCTTAATTTTCTTCCATAACTTCCAGTTTTCGTACTTTTTTATTTATATGTATCGATTTCCTTCCTTCTTAGAAATTTGTTTTGTAGCTATAAAAATAAAGGTGCCCTTCTTGTTTAGTTTTTAATTCAGACCTAGCCAGACAAGTGTTTTGGAAATAAGATTTACATTTTTAAATTAAATTTACTGTATGTACTTAAATTTTTCAGTATTAGCTGCTCAAATCAATGTCAGATCTAAAACAGTTTTAGCCTCATTTTTCAGCATGTAGTATGTGCTGCAGAGCCTAATTCAGTAATGTCCGTTCTTCCAGTGAAGATGGAATCCGCCGTGGTTAAGGATGGTTTAAGGTGCTCGTGAAAGTTAACTTGATCTCATATTTTTGTTGACCACACTTATATTCTTTCCCTTTAACCACCTCTTTACTTATGGTAGTTTTTTCCTTATTCAAGCAAAGTACTAAAATAATCTTTCTGAAACAAACAAGTTTCTTATGAATTTCCAGAATATCTAAACATAAGGCATCAGGTGCAGTAGGACAAATGCTAGATAGAGTCTTGTGTGAGACCAAAATAAAGTTCTTTAGAACTTGAGCATAACGAGTTAATGCTAGTTTGTATGAGCGACATACACAGTATAAAGAATCATTGAACAAGCTTTCAAATGGGTAGGAAAGTAAAGAGAAGACTGAACTTGGATTGAGCCTGGTTTCATCACTCATTAAACCATAGAGCAAATTATGGGTTTTCAGAACCTTACTTTCCTCTTTTATGAAATCAGAATAACAAGACTTCCCTTCTCTGTCATATAAGGTTGCTTTGATGTATTATATAAGCAAGATCATTGTCAAAAGCACTATCATGTCTGGTCATGATAGTTTTGCTGTAGCATTTGAACAGTTGAAAATCTGTAGATATGAATAATTTTCACAGTGATTAAAAATTGTAAGCTTCTGGCTTCAGGTGGTTAAAACCATTTCTAAAATAATAGTTGCTTCAAACTGGTGGATATAATTATACTGAAAATAACTTTTTGGCATCAGATCTCATATATCACATTTGTCCAGCATAAGCTTGAACACAAAACTGTTTTAGCTAGAAATGTAGATAGCATCTGTTATTTTAAAGACAGCAGCAGCTCAGAAGGAAAAGAATGTATTTTTAATATCAATAATGTTTTATTGGTTTCATTTTACGTGGGGTGTTATCTAAAGTGTTGACCAAATAATGATGCCAAATAGATACATGCTGGTGAAGAAATTATTTGGGTAGCAAACTAATTATTTCTGCTGGGTACTCTTTTTCTTTGTGACTATTTTAGTCATAAAAATATTAACACCAAAATATGGAATGATCTTGTGCTTTAGCTAAAATCTGAAAATTAACCATTGTCAAGATTAACTGGCTAGTCTTTGAAATTAACTGCATTTTTTATGTAATCAGAATGTTATGAAGTCAATTCCATATGTATTTGCTCATGTTTTCTGTTGGATTAATAACCTTTGGCTAATGGATAAAATTACTTTTTGCTTATTTATGTTATTTTCAGTTTAGAGACTTGTTTAGCCATTTAGGGCTTCTAGACTAAGTCTCAAAATCTGTCAGCTCAGTTTATAGAGAGCTGGTTGTCCTTTTTCTGTATAGCTTTTACATTTTCTTTACTCTAGACTCCCAGCTTTTTGTCCTGAGGGCAGGGAAAATTGAAGAAAGTACTTCTTAATTAGAGATTTCAAGGAAAGGTTTGTTTTTAATACTACATTTTTTATTTGTTTTATAAATTTCATTCACATCACCTTAAACTAGTTTTCATAGTACACAGAATTAAATTTGTAGGAAACATTTCTTTATGTAACCAATAAATTCTATATTTTAAACATTTACTTTTTAAAATGTACTAATTTTACTTTTATTCTCTTTATATCATCTAGTTTGTTTTCTTGCTTTATTTTACATAATTTGCCACTTCTTTAATGAAGTGACACTTTTATGTTTTAATCTGTAGTTTTCTACTTTTGTTTCCATCACATTAAAGATTAGAATTTTTGTGTCTGAAATATCTACAGGTTTTACTTCCAGCAGATATTTTTAACCTCTAGTCCATGTATAGACTTTAAGAAATCTCTAAAATCCTCACCCCAGTTGTAAACCTTACTTATATGTCTTTCTCTGGAACAGGGGCCATAGCATTGAAATCTCAAATGGGTTTATAACTGCCTAAAATTTAAGTGATAGACATAGAGAAGCAAGTGGACCTTTTTCTGTCTTAAAGGTGATTTATATTGGTGACATCCTAGTAGAATCTGTATAATAGGTATAATTTAGCAGTTATAGGCTCACTCTCTTATTTTTATTTTTAAAAATTTTTTATTTTTTTCTTTTTACAATTAAATTCAGGACAGAAACAATATGGTGAGTTTAAGTTCTTGCTACATGTGTGAAATTCATTAAACTGCCTGGCATGTGGAGTCATCTTTGATATTTTTTGTCTAATAAAGTCAAGTTTCACTTCACATGTATGTGAATGTAGATACTTATTGTCCATTAGCTATTGCAATTTACACTTGCACCTGTTGGCTTTGGTAGAAGTTTAATAACCTGTAATCTTTTGCATTTATTATTTTACCATGACTTTTGTATTAACTGCATGTAAATGTTTAATACAAGTCACTCTTTTTGACCATTATAAATTGTATTAGTCATCACTATAAACTTAACCAAGTTTGGTGTTGAAACAATAACTTTAGGCTACATGGAAAATATTTCAGCCACACTATAGATATATGTTGACAAAGTATTATATTGTGATATAGTCTAATATTCTATATTCATATTGTATACATTTTGTTTCATTAGTTTTGTTTCTGCCAAAATTTGATGAAGGAAATGTTTCTCATCACCTATAGAGTGGTGATCTTCTGACTGAGCCTATTTGGTAGCCCCAGATTGAGCACTATGAAGTTTTTTCTTTTCCAGAATATAAATCAAAAACCAGTAGTTCTTCGAAAGAGAAGACAAAGAATAAAAATAGAAGCAAATTGGGACCTCTTCTATTATAGGTAAACATTAAGCATTTTTTCCAACATGATTAAATTTGGCATTGCCATTAGAGGAATCCTAACAGATTTTTGTAGCTGTTTTGTTGCTTGGAACTAATGCTTCATGCTATAGGAGGTATTTTTATACTGTCAAGGTCAAGAACCGTGTCTGCTAATATTGGTATAATTAGTGATGCTTCAATAAAATTAACGCCTTTTATAGAGTGTTGGTTGTCTGAGGAGCCAAAGTTAGTTTTAAAATTTTATTAAGGCTTATAAATGGTTACCTTAAAATACTTTATTATGGCTTAGAAATAACTGCATTATAACTTCTTTAAGCATTGTTGCAAATGGAGTCTTAAAAGAGGTGAATGATGAAAACATAAGGAGACTCATGGGAAGTGGATATCTATATTAGCTTACCTCATATACTTTTCCAGCTTTTGTAATATATGGTAACCCCTTCTTCTCCCTATTTATTACTCAGCCCCCAATACACAAACACAGAAGGACTTTGAAACAAACATATTGGGGAGTTGGTACAACTTTTTAGAGATAACTCACAGTACTCACTCTAGAAGCTGACCTATTGATTATACCTTGGCTAACAAAGGAAAATATGTGCTTTGAAAACTTGCCCCACAGTACTTTTAAAGTATGTAGTATGTATATAGTATGGCCTTAAGACTGTGCTTTGGTTTTCTTCCTTAGGAATCTCTCAATTGTGTTGTCCCCCCTAAAATCCTCTTGGAACTCTGACGTCAGACTTTTCTAGGAGGATTGCAGACTGAAAGTGAATTGGCTGTGAAGCCCATCCATCCCCAGTTCAGACATTTGTCCAAATTTATTATACTAGCTAAATGATGCCAGAAATAAAAGGAAAATATTTTGAAAATAACATTCAGAGCTTGGCAGTTTAGCAGTCTTCTTTCTTGGGTGGTTTGTAAGGTTCTAATATGGAATGTTGCTTATCCAACAAGCTGCACACCCAGTAATTGAGAAATTCTTACCTCCCCAACCTGAAATTTGATATCTGATTATAATTATTTTCTGGCTGGAATTCATATTAGCACTAAATATTGAAATTGAAATGCCAGTTCTTTATTTGAAATTCACACAGATTTGTCTCATACTTTGGGTTCATTTTCCCCCCAACATTTTATTATGAAAACTTTCAAACTTACAGAAAAGGTGAAAGAATTCTACAGTGAATACCTGTGTACCTATCACCAAAATTCTGCCATTCACATTTTACTGTACTTACTTTACAGAGGTTTTAAGTTCTTTGTTTATATTTGCTAAACTTATTGATTCCACTGTTTTCTTATTATAAGATATGTAGTAGGATATTTATAGATTTTTAAATAATGTTTATTGCTTCTTACCTATTTTCCGATTATATGTATGTTTAGGTTTGCTCACGACCATGCTAGGTCAAATCTAATTTGGAATTTCAAAACACGAGAAGAACTGAGAGATAATCTTGAATCTGAAATGAGAGCATTTAATATTGACAGAGAGCTTGGTAGTGCTAATGTGATCTCCTGGAACCACCATGAATTTGAGGTAAAGTTTAATATTTGTAGTATATTAGTTTCTTTACCAGGCAGGTATTATTTATGGAATTTTAAAAAATTTATAGTTATATAACATATATCTTTACCTTTCCCTCATAATTTTATGGATGAAATTTTGGAAAACTTTCATCTTTGCATGAGGCAAAAATAAAATAGCAATTTTGTTAAGTCTCTTGGCTTTGTACCTAAAAATCATGTAGCAGTTTGAATAAATTTGATTCTGGGCATTCCAGATCGGTTCTTTGCTTGTTGTGTTTCCTTTAGATCCTTTCTCCATGGAAACAGCCTGTTTTCCTTGTTCCTTGTAGCCTATTTAATTAATTTTTTAGTAATTTGATTCTGAATGTGACCTTATTTTGCTGTTCTATTAAAATATTGATGTGAAGGACAAAACAACAAGAAATACGGTAGTAGATAATTTTGTGTGCCTGTGTATAATTCATTCTGTTACTACAGTTGTAAATTTGAACATACTCATGATCCTGCAGCTTTGTTCTTTAACCCAGCTACATTTCTAATATATGTAATGATTTAATTTTGCTCATTTCCTCCTCCTTGAAAGACTTTCTTTACTTTGAGTTTGAGAGTCTATATTCTCCTGGATTTTCTCTTCCTTCACTGGCCACTCCTCATTTGCTAATTTTTCCTTATTCCCTCAAGTGCTAAATGTTGGTTGGCCCCAAAGGATCAGTTCTTGGACCTATTTTCATTTATAATCATTGCCTCAGTGATCTTATCATGGCTTTAAATGTTTTTTATATACTGGTGGCTTATTTTTATTTCCTGCTTAGATTGTCCTTCCTAGACTTCATACTTTTATCCTATAATTAGATATCTAATAAGCATCTAGAATTTAGCTCTAAAACTATGCTCTTGTTATCACCCCAAACCTACTTCTCTTGCAGCCTTTCTGATCTTGGATAACGGCTCTGCATCATTTTCTGATCAAAACCCCTAAAATCATTTCTTCTGTACTCCAAATCCAATTTGTCAGCAAATCTATTGACTGCACCTTCAAAATTTATCCGTAATCTAACTCTCTAGTCTCTGGGATTGTAGCAGTCTCTGCTTCCATCTTTACCTCCCTACAATTCATTATTAACATAGCAGTAGTACGAGCCGGCCGAGTGGCTCAGTTGGTTAAGAGCTCGCTCAAGAGTTTGAGCTCTGAGCAACAGCGGTTCGATGCCCGGCCCGAGCTGAGCTGCCGAAAGGTGGCAGGATGGCTCAGCTAAAAAAAAAAACAACAAAATAAACTTAGCAGTAGTACGATCTTGTTAAAATGTAAGTAGATCATGTCATTTCTCTGTTCAGAGCCCTCTGGTGTTCCTATGGCTTCCCATCTCCTTTTGTAAAAGCCTGGGTTCTTAAAATGTCTTACAAGACAGGATCTGTGTACCCGCTAACTCCAAGCATTGTTTCTTTGATCTTCTATTACTCACCCTCTCACTCTTGCTCCAGCCACGCTAGCTTCTCTGAAAACAGCAAATTCATTTCTTAACTCGGGTTTTTTCTAGTTGCTGTTCCTCTGCTTAAAACATTATTTTCCCTGGATAGCCTCAAAATTTGTTTTCTCATTTCCTTCAGGTCTTTTCCTGAATGTCACCATTGAGTGGGCCTTCCCTGGCCACCCTATTTAGAAATACACACATGCACGCGAGTGCACACACACATTCTCTGTGCTTTATTTCACTCCATAGCACTTACTGTCACCCAACTATCACATATATTTTACTTTTTTTATCTGCTATTCCTGTAAGGACAGATACCTTTGTTTACTGTCATATCCCTAATGACTAGTACAGTGCATGGCACACAGAGTATATACTTAATAAATAGAATTTGAATGAATTGAATGCTCAGAATTTATAGAAAGAAAGTGAAATGGGTATATATTATATATTTGATTGTATGTAGTTAATTGTTTAGAAGTCAGTTATTTTAGGCTTTGGAAAAAGAAGCTTGATAATCTGGTCAAGGAATTTCTTTTCACAATTGTTTGCAAATCTTGACATGAGATAAGCAGCCTAACTGAGTAGTACAAGGGTCATGGTGCTGCCCCAGCTCCTGAACATGGGCTACTCTCTCATGTATCGTCTCAAGTTAGTTGCCTGCGGTAATTTGACATACAGAGAATGAATACTGTGTAAAAATATATCATAAAATGTAGTTGATGTGTTGGGAGATGAGGGAAGACCTTAAGTAGCTTGTGTGAGTTGGGCAGACCGCCTGGTCTCAGGACCATTTACTCCTTAGTCACGGCAAACCAAGAAGGGGATGAAGCAGATTATCCCTTAAACATATTTCGACTCTTCTGTCCCTTAAGCCTTTCATGGACACCGTATACTCCTGTGAGTTTTTATCAAGTTTTATATTAAAACTGGTAATTCTGACTCTTTACAGTTAACTGAAATAGTTGCATTAATAATTACCAGATATTTTAAGAAATGATGGATTTTTTTCTGAATTTAAAAGCTGCCTTATCAAGAAAAGAAAACTCTGAACAGAAGTTAAGAACTGACTATGTGGAAGTTGCCAAAAATCTATTATAAATGAAAATAATGTAATTTGCTTTCATTAATAAAGGTTAAATATGAGTGCCTGGCAGAGGAAATCAAAATAGGAGACTATTACCTGAGATTACTGTTGGAGGAAGATGAGAATGAAGAAGGTGGATCAATTAAGAGATCGTAAGCTACTCTTCATATCTTGTTACGGTAGTTCCCCCCTTATCCGCAGTTTCACTGTCTGTGGTTTCAGTTACTTGGGGTCAGCTGCAGTCCGAAAATATTAAATGGAAAATTCCAGAAATAAACAATTCGTAAGTTTTTAATTGGGCACCATTTTGAGTAGCATGATGAAATCTTGTGATGCACCCTCTCAGTCCTGTGAATCATCTCTTTGTCTTGTGTATCCACACTGTATGTGCTGTCTGCCCATTAGTCACTTAGTAGCCACCTCAATTGTCAGATTCATTATCAGATATTTTGAGAAACCATATTCATATAAGTTTTTATTATAGTATATTATAATTCTATTTTATTACTAGTTATTTGTTGTTAATCTTACTGTGCCTAATTTATAAATTAAACTTTATCATAGATAATGTATGTATAGAAAAAAAACAGTATATGTAGGGTACGGTACTATCTGGTTTCAGGCACCCACTGGGGGTCTTGGAAATAACCCCAAGGATAGGGGGGTTGGAACTACTGTATATTTGTTTTCAGTGTTAGTTTCATGGCTAACTCGACTGAATTTTTTTTTAATCTAGGTATGAATTTTTCAATGAGCTGTATCATCGTTTCCTGCTCACTCCAAAAGTAAACATGAAGTGTTTATGTTTACAAGCCCTTGCTATTGTTTATGGCAGATGTCATGAAGAAATAGGACCTTTTACAGATACAAGATATATCATTGGAATGTTAGAGAGGGTAAGGATATCATTTAAGGAAACTGCTATTTGATAGTGTCATTGGGATACATGTGAAATTTTCAAAACTACATTTAAATTGTTTGATCACATTGTTACCATAACTTCATGAGTTTTTCTGTAATTTACATTGTACTTATTTACATATAAGTTAGATGCATAGGAAAATGACTAATGGATTAGTATCTGTCCATGCCATTTTATATTTTTCAGTTGTTGCTTTTGAACGGCTTTAGTGACCTATTTGCCAATCTTTAATTTAAAGTATGGATGAGATAGGTGTGTAAAAGGAATAGTGAATTTTAGAGTTGTATGTACTTTTGGTTTTCCATTTTGGAAAAATCTGAAATAATGCCTAGCATACTAAATTTCAAATGTATGATAATAAAACTTTTTGGCACTACAATAATAACCAAAAAAAGGGAAACTTGAGTTGGCACATTTTTTTTTTTTTTAATTTTAGAAAGTTTGTCACTTAACACTTGAGCATGGTAGGTAGAAAGAACAAATTGATCAGTTTATCCATTGTGTAGCTTAAATTTGAGTGTACCTACTTGTTGCAGTGTATACACTTCCTTCCTTTATTTGTGTTAACATTCCATGACACTTAACAATTTAAATTTCAGTGAACTGCCTTAGAACCATTTCACCAATTTTGAAAATGGCTATCAATGCTTGTTATAATCGCCTCAGCTGTCAATCATACTTTGTAGATTAGAAAAGTGATTCTGAAAAAGGTCACACAACATACCTAGAAAATAACAACCGGGTAAAAAGCCTTATTGTTTGCTGTTGCGCCAAATTGCACTATTGAATTCTAATTCAGTGTATTCTAGTGAACTTGAGTACTTGTGGCATTAGCATTTCCCATCTTGTTTTTGTTCATTATGATGTGATTTATGTGAAACAAGATTAATCAATTCTTTAGAGTATTTACTTAATTCAGAAGTATTATTTGATTTATTGTAATTTTTACATATATTCTTAAAGCTATATGTTAAAGTAATTTTTATGACTTAAAATATCTGCCTGCCTTGGGAGATTAGAGAAGTTATATAAAGTTGCAGGTAATATAAGATATTGAGGAATTATAATAGTTGACAGTCTTGTCTGATTCTCTTAATGTTTAAAAGATGACATTATTTCGTATTGGCTGTTGAGCGATTTTGTTCAGTAATGATATTTTAATTTGTGTTTTTGTTCACTTCTGACAAAATTCTCATTTATTTCAATAGTGCACAGATAAACTTGAACGAGATAGATTGATCCTCTTCCTTAACAAGTTAATCCTTAATAAGGTACAGTATTTTTGCATAAATATGCTATTTCTAAGTAAGTCACATGAGTATGTAACAAAAAGATAAATTATTACAGTGTGAGTTAATTATCCAGTAATGATTCTTTTCTTTTTTTAGATCAGAAAGCTCTGTGTGCTCTCAATTCCTAGAAAAAAAAGATTTTGCTAAATTTCCCTTTATATTCTGCCTTAATATTATTGATACTGATTAAATAATGATAAAATTCTAAGTGAAGAATGATGAGGGGTGAAGTCATTAGCTGCTTTTTCTTTAGGGAATCTTTAGGATTAGATTTCAAGTAAAATGCTTGACATAAAATGAAAAGTTTTTAATATATCAGTGTACATTCAGGTGATGTATATATTTATCACTATACATTTTAATTTATCAATATACATTTTTAGGTAATTTGAAGACATGAAGAATCACTTGAGCTCTTCATGTTTTCTTTTTTAAGACATTTTAATAGGTCCATGCAGGTTTCTAATAAGAATTTATAGTTGTAATATATGTAACATTAATTCACAATTGCATGATTTTAGAATGAAGTCAGCAGGTTTTTTATTAAATTTTTGATACTGACACTAATTTGCTTAGTTTTATTCTCACTTTTAGTAAATAATGAAAATGTTTTTGTAATTAATGGGTCCTAGGAAAATTTAATTTAAATTATAATCTCTTCCTAACTTGTAAGAAGTTACCAGTTTTATTTTAAGTTTGCAAAAAACATACTGGAACATTAAAAAAAATCTTTAATGTATCATTTTATTTCTGATTATAGAATAATCTGTTTATTAACAAAAGGACCTTGTAAAATGCAGACTAATTATAGAACCAGACAGCTCACATGGATATTATTCCTGCCAGGCTTTAATTTGTTTGCTTATTTTTATTTTGCTTTGTTTTACACCAAATATATTTATGTCAGAATTTTTTATGTGATCTCTTTGTAATATAGCTTTGCTGCTCTTATCTAAATTTATGTTCCTTGAACACAAAATCATGAAAATACCAAGTAGTACCAGTTGTATGTTAATTTTTCCGAAGAGATTCCAAATATTTTCTTCTTTGAGAGACTTTAAAGATACTAGTATCTACTGGAGAGAAAGATTTTAGATTACGTAAACATGTTTTTGTCTTCTAGAAAAATGTTAAGGATCTCATGGATTCAAATGGCATTCGAATCCTTGTGGACTTGCTTACCCTTGCACATCTCCATGTAAGCCGAGCTACAGTACCACTGCAGGTGTGTATGCTTATCTAGATTTTATACGCTTAATACTCTTGGAGTGTATATAATGTTAGGGTCAAAGGAATCATCAAAATCTGGAAATATGTCAGTATTCGTGGCCATGAATGTATTTCTCCAATAATTATGATAGTGCCAATGCCCGGGAGATTGAGGCACATGAAAAAGGTAAACTAACTGAAAGAAAATCCAAAAATGGACAGTGATGGTCCAGTTTTCTTTTTCCAATGCCTCTTGTCTTTTAAAGTTAACTGCATCTCTCATGTTTCTTATTTTGAGACAGTGCGACCTTTAGGAATTACACTGTATTCATCAGTTATGTAGCTAGAACGTTTAGCATTGACAACCACTGAGAATATATGGGGACCTTATTGAAACCAGCCAGTAAGAGGATATAGCTGCTACTCTCTACTGAAAGGCCTCTTTTTTTTCTGATACTGAACTTACAGAAGGGATCTGTATTTAGCTCATTGGCGATTTTATTTTATTTTATTTTTTGGTGTTATGTTTTATTTTTGTTTAATCTGGTGTGAGGAGATGTATCATGTTACATTTTGGCTGAATGTGAACAAAAGTGCTGTTTGAATATTTAGAATATGGCATTTTCTATTAGGTATGGATAATAGTAATCATAATGCTTGTGTAGCATTACAGTGTATCAGGTACTTCTCTGGTTCACAGAATATATTAACTCTTTAAATCCCCCAACACCCCTCCCATTTAGTTTCCCTTTAGAGGAAACTAAGGAACAGGGTGTATTGCCCGGGACAGAGCGAAAGTTGGAACCCAGAAGTCTATTCTCTTAACTACTTTGCTATCCCTCTCTATATGAGTAACTAAAAACTGATAGGTATGAGAGTATTTAAAAACCATGTTTTAATAAAATACGCTAATTACATAAAATTTCTATTTTAGATTTTTATAAACATTGATGTATGAAATTATGAGAATTATCTGTTTTGAGGGTGATAGCTTGAAACCAAGTGTGTAAAACCACTAAAAACTTTCCTGTTGGCATTTTAGCTCTCAGATGGTTATTGAAACTTTTAGTTGGAATGAGCTTTTCCTTTAAAAGAAGAACTTTAGTATTTTGAGCCTTGTGTTTTAAGATTAATGGCATATGTTTATTTTTATAGTTATTTGTAATATTCTTTGTTATTAAAATTTTAGTGCTCTGAGAATTTATTAATGACCATTAGGAATGTACGATGTACCTTTGAATTTAGCTTAGATTGCCAGGTGAATGTAGGTACCCATTTACTTCCAATGCATATTATTAAGGAAGTCAGTGTTTTGGACTATTAGGTTAGGCATCTAACTCTTAACTCTTAAAATAAGGTCTTTTAAATTTTCAGGTTAAGTGCTAATGGAAGAAGCCCAAGAAATTAGTACTGTGTGACTTTTTATGACATCTGCCTGCTTAAATTTCTGCCTTGAAAAATAACTAAATCTTTTTAAAATTTAGAGTAATGTAATTGAAGCTGCTCCGGATATGAAGAGAGAGAGTGAAAAGGAATGGTACTTTGGCAATGCAGACAAAGAAAGAAGTGGCCCGTATGGATTTCATGAGGTATGTGTCTCAAACTTGTCATGAAAGTCTTGGCCTTTCTTATGCCCCCCCCCTGCTTAACTCACATAGAGATGTTGGAATATTTTAAAACTGATTTGAATTACTGTCACCAGCTCCAAAGGGCTCTGCCATTCCATTTCCACATGAAGGATTAGATGGCTTGCATTTCTAGAGAAACACACAGACACACACAATCGTGTCTTCAAAAACCGTATTGTTTAAAAGCAGTTGTTATGGAGGCCACACTCAGGTTTTTAATGAATTTTGTAAACAGTTGCTACCTTAATAATTATTTCAAACTAGAGTGCTTCTGTATAGAATGAACGGGAAAGCTTTAATATGCAGCCTGAAATTCTTTAAAGATTGCTTGTGCAGTCCCAAGGCATTTTCTGTCTTAACATCTGCTGACGTTTGATCCTGCCTTCCCTTCCTCAGCCTCCCAGGCTCACTTGGAATTGGAATTTAGCCAACGATAGTTTTATAGACGATCAATCCCTCTGTTTGTATATTTTGGTCATTTTACACTCCACCTATTGTTCTTATTTTTCCAGCATTTCTTATACTCTACAATTGGGCCAGCCAGCCAAATGGTTATTTTCTTACATTAATAGCCAAATTTGGGTTCCTGAAGGCCTGTCAACAAAACTTTGTTGTTCTTTAATAGAGAACTTACCATGTTTATTTCATAGTTTAGTATGTATTTACTATAAAATAGAAAACATTGGCAAATCGTTTCATTTTACTCTGTCTGTAATAGTAATGGCTTGCTTTCGTTTAGATGCAAGAATTGTGGACCAAAGGAATGTTAAATGCAAAAACCAGATGCTGGGCTCAGGGCATGGATGGATGGCGACCACTTCAGGCAATCCCTCAGCTTAAGTGGTGTCTGTTAGCCAGTGGACAGGCTGTACTAAATGAAACTGACCTTGCTACCCTTATATTGAATATGTTGATCACAATGTGTGGATATTTTCCAAGCAGGTAAAATGTAATTGAACATTTCCACGAATAGCAGGGACTCTTAAACGTCTTGTTCTTCCCACTTGTATGGATGCTTCCTCGGTGATGGCATGGGATTCCTCTGGTGATTTACAGCAAAGATGTTCATTTGTGGCCTTGGGGGAATGCTAAAATATAAATAATTTGCAAATTATATTGATAAAGTAGCTAAACAGCTTTCTCTGGGAGACTTCAAATAATGTTACAAAATTAAAACTTGTTGTATTCTAGCAAAAATTAACATTTGCCATTCATGTGAATCATTATGAACTTTTGATACAAACATACTGCAGTTTGTGGACAGTGGTGAGTGCCAGCTCCTGGGTCTGTCAGGTTAGTCCCTTCTAGTGTGAGAACATGAGTCCAGGCCCACATCTCGCCCCACTTGACTAGTGAAGGTGAAAGTCTGTTATCCAGTGATAACAGTAATTGTGACCCTTGAATGGAACTTTTCAGTCTTTATAAAATATTTGTGTATACATCTTTTTGTTTTATTACTATACTAAAGACATTTTGTGATGGAAATTATTGAAAAATTGTCAATTTTATAACACTTGAGGGCTTTCATGGTTCCAGTTCTCTTTAAAATTCAGGTCAGACTTGAAACCATATAATTGTATTTAGAAGTAATGTAGGTCTAAAATTAAGGCTATATTTGAAAAATACTGAGAGTAGTGAAATTAAGACTTAAATTTATGTGACAAAATTTCATATGCCCTTTGGGGGGAAATATCCACTGACACTGTTGGACAACACCAAGTTTAATCAATTAAATAATAAATAAGAGTCTTTGGCTCTTCTAGGATACTGTTTTTCAAGGAATCTTATGGAAGGAAATGAAGTGATATTAAGCAGCCAAATAGATTTAAACCAAAACACATAATCATGTTCCCAGCTGTTTGAGAGCTTAGCCTTCATTAACAAAAAAGTAAGGTAACATGCTTCGTGCCTAGTAGAATGCCTTATGCTCTGAACATACAAACTTTAATAAATACATTAAAAGCTGACCTTAGAAAATATTTCCAGGGATCAGGACAACGCCATCATTCGGCCTTTACCCAGAGTGAAAAGACTGCTGTCAGACGGCGCCTGCCTTCCTCACATCATTCAGGTGAGTTCTTTCATGTTACCAAATTAGGAACAGTATTTGGAGAATCATTTTTCTTTATTTAATTTTACTAGGAGCCCCAGTCTTTGTTTTATTGTAGTCTATTCCATTTTCAAAAAGCCTGACCCTTAATTGCATTTATTTCACTTACTCCTAATTGTGTTGATACTCTGAATATCCTGTGGAAGATAGCGTATTTAAGAAGCTAAACATAGGAGCCTCCAGACTCCAGAATTATTCTCAGAAGGTTTTATTTATTATCTGTTCTTAAAATCACACCACTGTAATAACTGGAAGGGACTCGAGTCTGTGGTGCAGGTTGATGTTGGGAACGCTGGGAAGCATGCCAGCGGGCCACAGATGTGGAGTGGCGGGCTACGGCTTACAAAAGCAGCCATCTCACCTGCTTGCCTCAGAGCCGGACTCTTCTCAGCTATGTTCTCATGGTTAGCAGCTGACCCAAAGCATTGAGCTGGAGCTATGTGGGACATACTAACGTAGCTTTTCTTCTCATTATTCTGCTCTTCGGGAATTAAGCTCCCTAAACTCCAGATGATAATTCAACCCAAATAAGTCAGATCCCAGAGATTTCTGGTCACTGATTTCCTCCTGTTGGTTGAAGATTCTGTTGTCAAATCCATTTTTAATATTAACCACACGTGGTGTGACTTTAAAATATATGCCAGTAACTTGTGCCATTTGTACCTATCAGTTGTCCATTGGTGTGAAAAGGGAGAGAAGAGTTTGCTTGCGTATTTTTGCATTCACGGATACGTAAGTGCCTGTGTAAGTCACTGCTAATGAAAAAAGACTGAATACAGTGACAGTGCCCTGTCAGCTTTTTTCCCCCCCAGCTTCTGTTATTTAAGCATACCTGCATTTCAGAATTTGTATGCTTTTGTGCTGTGGGCATTTCTGTTCAGATGCTTAAATGCCAGTGCACTACAGTTATTGCTTATTAAAACCCACTACCACCCCAGCCGAGAGGACTGCGGCTGCGTTCGGTGCAAGGAGGGGATTTGTTTGCTATTTTGGACCCTCTCGGCATGTAGATAAAGGACCG
Source organism: Hipposideros armiger (assembly GCF_001890085.2). NCBI lineage: Eukaryota > Metazoa > Chordata > Mammalia > Chiroptera > Hipposideridae > Hipposideros > Hipposideros armiger. Next base: position 137,259 of record NW_017732461.1, on the reverse strand, counting down.
TGCCTGGAAAATTGACCTCTCCCGAATGTTTTTCCAAGGCTGAAGGGAAAGAAGTAAATGCAAACACTGTTGAATTTCAGGCGAGGAAAGGATGACTGAAAAACAAATTTTGAGAGCTGTGGTCAGCATAACATGAAGTTTTGGGGAGGGAAAGATCTAGTTTAATTAACCAAAAATTTTTAGTAATATCCAAACAATTAAAATGATTTCAGAGAAAATTTTTATTGATAAATCTAGCTGCTTTAAACTATATATGCTTCCTATACATACATACATTTTTTTAAATTGGAGAATTGGGGAGGGGAATATTGTTGGGGAATTGGGGAGAGAGACCAGCCAAGTTGTTGTTTTTCAGTCTTTGTTGTGGAGGGTGCCAGTCGCCATCTGGCTGCCTGTTGGCAGCTCGTGGCCTCTAAGCTCAAAGTGCTGTGTTACAATCTTAGTTGTGGGTGGGCGTAGCCACCATCCCATGCAGGAGTCGAACCAGCAGCCTTGTTGCTAAGAGCGCACGCTGTATCCACTGAGCCATCCGGGCGGCAGCTCAGCTCAAGGTGCCGAGTTCAGTCTTAGTTGCGGATGGGCAAAGCCCACCATCAAACAGGCAATCTTGTTAGGAGCACGTCCTCTCACCAGCTGAGCCATCCTGCCACCTATTGGCAGCTCAGCTGGGGCACAGTGTCACTGGCCCATGTGGGAATGGAGCCAGCGGTGCTGTTGCTCAGAGCTCGCGCTCTTAAGCTAACTCTTAACCAACTGAGCCACTCGGCTGGCCTGCCTCCTGTATATTTTTAATACTGAGTTCAAAAAATGTTTTTTAGATGCTGTTTTGTTTTTCCTTAATTTTCCGTATTCTGGAAGACCTTATTCTGGCTAAGCACAGATAGGCAGTAGTAGTTTTTAGGAACATTACCTGTATTGGTTGGTACAGATTTCTGGACTTGACTTGACTTTAAGAGCAATTAGCAGTTTTACTATTTGATACAGCTTCAGAATTTTTAGAGTAGTCTAAGGTGCCACTGAGATACCAGTGAATGTCCTAGTTCTCTGGTGCAATCACAATTTCAGTTATTTGGGGTTTTGCCTAATTCCCATTTTTTTGTTAAAGTGATGTCAAGTCTTGAATTACAACCACCTTTAACACTAGGGAAAATTCTGTGTTACCATATCTCAGTTTTCCCTTTGTAAAATATGTCATAGTACTAAACATTTCATCGAAATACCTGGTTGAACAGATGACCCCAAAACACAGAGAAATTTAAAATATTTACATAAGACATCATGGCTATTCAGTCTCATATCTGAATTTAAACCTTTGAACTCCTAATCTGAGATAGTACTTACTCTTGTTACTGTAATTTTTTTGTTTGTTTGTTTTTTGTTTGTTTGCTAGTAGCACTGGATCCCAAATTGGGGATTCTTTGGAAGTAATTGTTTATAGAAAGTTGAAATTCCACTTTTATTAAGATAAAACTTACCAAATTACTTTATCAGGTGTTTATTCATAGCAGTACTGTATGATTTTTTTTATTAGCCCAGATTGATTACTGTGATCCCAGATATTCTCTTCAGTACCGCAGCTCAAGTTTCTGGAGACTACATCTTTTAGTACTTTCTGGTAATAGAAGTCCTGCTGGCATTCAGTTACCCTCTTGCCTTCCACCTGCCCTTGTAGAGCTATGGGTTAGTGCTATTTTACCGATAGTGTTCTCTGCTCTGCTCCTTGAGTTCTCCAGTACTCTTTGGAGGATGCTACATGTCCACTCAGCAGAACTGAAAATAACCCAAAGCGGAGCTGCTTTTCTTTTTTCTTTTGTCATTAAGGAGGAGTCCACTCAGAAAGATTTCTGCACAAGAAACAATTTTACCTAGAATCATGACAGAACATCTTCAGGGTGATGTCTGGGTGTTCTCTGAATAAGTTTTAATCAATTCTCAGTATTTTACTATCTCCGCATTAAATGTAAAAGGAATCATTATTCAAATCTTTTTACATTCTAGTAGACAAGCTTACTGAATTCCATGGGTTTTTATTTTGTAACTCACTACATATAAGAAACTATAACCTCAGCACAGGAAATTTATAAATGAATGATGATATTGCAAGTTTTTTATAACCTGATAACAAAAACATTTTATTTCTTTTTTTAGCTACTGCTGACCTTTGACCCTATCCTTGTTGAGAAGGTTGCTATTTTGTTATGCCATATCATGCAAGATAACCCACAGTTACCTCGTCTTTATCTTAGTGGAGTATTTTTCTTCATTATGATGTATACAGGTTCCAATGTGCTTCCTGTTGCTCGGTAAGAAGTCCAATGATAACCTATTTTAAATTATTATTTGAATTCTACATGGACAGATTGAGTTTGTGTGTGTGTGTGTGTGTGTGAGAGAGAGAGAGAGAGAGAGAGAGAGAGTACAACATTGCTTTTATTAAGTTTTTTATTATAAAAGTAATATGTCTGAAAATTTGGAAATTAGAAGAATAGGGGGAAAAATCTCAGTATTACACCACTTTACACATCGAACATTAAGAATTTTATCTAGTATTTTAATGTACATATTTAATGTAACCATATATTCATACTGTATGTACACTTTTACATATTACTTGTTTCCTTGAAATTGGATAATTTTTCACATTATTACATAACCTTATATGGCCATAATTTAAAAATCTTTCTAATTCACTTAAGTTCTTGTCTTAATTAAAAATTAAACATTTTGGGGATATGGATTTACAAGTTGCCTTTTATGGCTTTTATTTATATGTAAAGACCTTATCTTTAGAAAACTAAGGTTACTAAATCTCAATTAGTTCTTCTATCTAATGAGTAATTTAATTTTTTTTTCCTAGATTTTTGAAGTACAGTCATACCAAACAGGCTTTCAAGTCAGAGGAGGTAAGCCAGGTGAATCCTCTGAATGTATAATGTAATACTGGGTAAAGTGTCTTAGCAACAAAGTTTCCTGCACTATATATATGTTTACTAGATTATAAGCACTTGAGGGCAGGTGTTGTTTTATTCATTTTTTTAGATTTCCTTGTGGTACCTTGAACATAGGAAGTCTAAGCCTATATTTTTTAAATGACAGTAAATGTTGCCCATTGAACTTAATATTGAAATTGAAGATGTGAATTATAAACCTGACACCACTGTGAATATAACTTGTTCCCTTTGTGTAAAGTTTGGATTTGTAATTTTCATGAATAATTCATTATATACCCAAGTCTCATAGAGTCAGCTGACATTCAGTAAGACTTCAACTTTGTTTTTGTTCAGATCAAGGTAACAGAAGTGCTAAGTTTCTTTTTTGAAGCACTTTTCAGGTGCTCTTAAGTGTTCTTACCATTTTACTGAGGAAGAAAGTTAGGAATCAAGCAAAAGATGAGATTTATCAAGGTAGACTTGACAACTTGAAACTTTATACCTACATTTGCAGAGATATTTATTGTCAACACGTAACTGAAGGGTGTTTCAAATTTTGTTAGGCTTTTCATGGAGCGTTGGTTTTCAGGTTTTAATGAGAGCAGAAGAATAAATCAAAACCAGACCACCATTTAGGAGACTAACCAAGGAATGTTATACCAGTTTGACAGTAGTTGCTAGACCAAATGGTGTGTTTTATACAGAAGCCAGTGAAGTCCAAGAAAGTAATCTGTCTAATAATGTTAATGCCATGATGCCCGTGGCAGTGTAATTTTCACAGCTTTATACCAATAGAAAATAAGAATATAAAAAAGTTTTTTTAAAAGTTGTCTCTACTGCTACCACTTAATGTAGCTTTAGGCATTTTTGACATTCTTTTCTCCCCCCTTTTTTCTATGCAGTTATGCATGTAATCTTTTTTCAAATTTTATAATATGAGAAACCATATATGTCATTTCTCCAAACAATATTTTGAGTAACTACAGCACAGCTCTGGATGCAGGGATTACCAAGTGATAGTATCCTAAAGCAATTCTTCACCCAAAAGTTTAACAGATAGTGAATTTATGACTTTTATTACCAAAAAGCCTGAAAATATGCATTGTCTTGTTTTTCTTTGCACTAAGTGGTAAAACCATGTCTGGGTTTTTTCCCATCTCTTTGTCATATCCTAGAGAAATAAAGTATCCTCAGTTTGCCTAGAAGGAAATAAGAAAGTATTTATAGTCTTTAGGTTTTATTTCCATCAGGTAAAGCAATGAGTTTAAAAATTTAGTATGATTAAGTATGATCATTACCCTGACTCCCTGTGACCAGCCAGAGAATATGGCGTTCTGAATATAGTTAATTATAATTACTGTGAATAGAAATTCTCCATCTAAATTCTAGCCACACTTCATGAGGACAGATCTCTAAGATCTTGATTTTCTGGACTGACTTGTTTTTGAAAACAGAAGCAGGTACAGGTGGGAACTGCAGCCAACAATGTAACAGAATAATTGATGTAAATCTTTGCCACATCTTCCTTGTGTTGTCCAGTCCTGTTATACGTGGTCAAAGGCCAGTCGTCCTAAATAATGTTGGCAGCACCTGATCCCTGAGGAGGCTAAGACTTCTGCAGGGCTGGAGGGTTTAGTTCCACTGCTGAGCTCATGCCAAGACCATGAGTTTATACCAGACACCTTCTACTCACATTGTGCTATACGTATTTCTATGTCAATTTCCAAAGCATACAAGCAGTTTGTTCCAGTTGTTCTCTTTTCTTAGTGTTTGCTAATCATAATTTTATCAAAAAACTGAAAGATCATTTTAGTGTTTCTGACTACATTTTGTTTTGGTTTAAAGACAAAAGGACAAGATATTTTTCAAAGGAGTATACTTGGGCACATTCTACCAGAAGCAATGGTGTGTTACTTAGAAAATTATGAGCCTGAAAAGTTTTCCGAGATTTTCCTTGGAGAATTTGACACTCCAGAAGCCATCTGGAGCAGTGAAATGAGGTAAATAGTCAGTTGATACCCAGAATCTTGGTGTCTTGCTATCTGGTTTGACTCTTGTTAAAAGAGCTGCTTCTCTAGTTGCATAACCTAAAGCTTCAGTAGTTACTGGTGCCAAATCAAATGACAAGGCCGTAAGCATTTTCCTATTCTAACATGATTTGACAAAATTGCTGTGACTGAATGAGCTTTATGTAAGGGGAGAGCTTTTTTTTTCTTACCACTGGTGCTTCTTAAATCAATTTGTAGAACTGGTAAAATTTTAGGCAATGAATACGTATGTATGGAATTTATAGGGATAAAATCAAGACACACCTCCTGGATATTTGGAAATAGAACTGTATTCCTCTAATTTAAAAAACTATGCCCACATATAATGGATCAGACCAGAGATTCTCAAAATCATTTTAGAAGGATGGCTCTGTGGCCAGCACATTTTGACCTTAACCTGGAGGTTAGCATTCCCCCAAAAATGTCCTTATTAGGAGGAGGGAATGCGACAGGAAAATCCTGCGGAAACCAAGAAAAAGGAGAAGCTCAGGAGCAGATGTCAGTGTCCAGACAGGCTCCGTTCAGGAAAGGCTTGGCACTGCACGGTTGCAGTGTCAAGGCTACCTCCTTGTGGAGAGCACCTCAGTCCTCAGCTGGATGGCAGGTTGTTTTAGTCAGCTATTCACTCTCCTCTGGCTGACTGCACACTCACAGCGCCACCTGCTGGCTATCATTTGGCTTCTCTGCTAGGTATAGGCTTGTGCTAGCCACCAATTTGAATATATTCTTTATGCTAATCATATTTCTCAGGAAAAAGTGTTTAGGAATAAATTCACAACACAGTTTTTCTGTGTAATATTTTTCTCCTGAGATTGATTAACGAGTCCCCATCTAAAAGATGTAGCTCTCTGAGTGCTGATCAAATCAAGCTTCTGCTTAGCTGGGAGCCAGATCCCAGATTGTGGTGAGTTAACTAAAATAAATACCATGCAGCGAGCCTCTTTGGGATGGGAGCCAATTTGAGTTCCCTGGCTGTGTTCTTGTGCAGACAGATTTCATACCGTTTGACCATCTCATGACTGATTTTTCAGTAGGAAGGACTGGTAATGTCAGCATTTTTCTCGATGGTCTTCTTTGTAGATAGGTATTACGAATAATTTTATATCCATTGAGAGTTTTTATACAATACATTTAGAATACCCTGAGTAACATTCTTGCAAGCTCTTATTGGAGGCCAATAATTGAGTTACTCTAAAGAAGATACATATAATTAATTAGCTTGCATGATTACCTGTCTTGACCTTTTCTTTAAAGTCAATAATCTCTTCTAAAGCTTGGAGATTTTTATAATTGTAGGCGCCTCATGATCGAGAAGATTGCTGCCCATCTTGCTGATTTCACACCTCGTCTTCAGAGTAACACGAGAGCACTTTATCAATATTGTCCCATCCCGGTTATCAACTATCCACAACTGGAAAATGAATTATTTTGTAATATTTATTACCTCAAACAACTTTGTGATACACTCCGGTTTCCAGATTGGCCAATTAAAGACCCGGTAAGTCAGCAGATTAATTTGTGCCTTCTGAAATTACAAAAATAACCTCTAATCTCACCTCTGGGTATTTCTTCCTTCTGTGATAAGGAGGATAATAGCTCCTTTAATGTTCTCTCTTAGGCTTGTATAACTCTGAGTGTAGTTCAGTATATTCAGGTACAGCCCAAACTGAAAGATAATTTTTTGAAAGAGTATTAGGAACTTTACAATCTTGATCTTTTGTGACAAAAATGAAACAGACTTAATTTCATGTATCTAACACAATTATATACTATAATAGCTTGGTGGAAGCTTGTCTTTATAGCGGATTGATTAAGCTCAGATGTTGGAGTTGGGCAGTGTGGGATTGAGTCTCAGTTTGGCCATTATATAACATTTAGTACATTGCTGGACACCCCCAAGCCTCTATTATGGTAATAGTACTACTACTAATAATAACAACTATCTCATAGGAAGATTAAGTGAGAATTCACATAAAAAACATAGCATAATTCCTGGCACACACGTGAGGCAGGAAGTGTGACTTATTATTTGTGAAGTAGTACCTGCTGTCTGCCTGTCCACAGTGCCCTGGGGACCCCTCCAAGCTGAGCCCTGGGATATCTACTGGAAGCCTGGGGTGAAGTAGGCCTGGGCACCCATGTTGGTCTGTTACTATAGCAGAGGGTGTACCATTATCCTTACCATCAAAAGATTTCAGAACAATTGCCATTTATACCACCAGGCACTGCCTCTTTACCGTGCTGTGACCAAATGAAGGCAAGTAGACTCGGCTACTTGTTCTGGATTCAACGTGAGATAGGAGAAAATATATGGGCTTTTTAGTCAGACCTAGGTTTGAATCCAACTCCATCACTTATTAAATGGGAAACACATAGCTGTCTCTCAAAATATTAATATTTTCATGTATTACTGAAATTGTATACAAGAATTAAATCTGCCACGCCTGTAAAGCACCTAGCCCCTTGGCATATAGGCCTGCAGTAAACGTCAGCTCTCTTCTTACCCGCTACCCAGAGTCCCTTGTGTTCACTGTCCCTTATGTTTGTTTGAATGCCAGCATACAGATCACCTTGAAAAGCATGCCACCGTATATTGCTTTCTTTCTTCCTACAGTGTATTATCTACTAATTTCAAAGTTTTCTGTACTTTCTGAACGTTGATCAAATATCACTTAAAAAAATAGAGGAATATAGCCCTGTAACAAAGACCTTGCTACCTAATTTTTCAACAATGCTAAGAAGGAGATTTTGGTTATTTGTATTTCAGAAAGCTGTTAATTGGGTAGCCTAGAAATGTCTATTTAAACAAACATAAAACAAGGATATAACTTTAAAATTATATTCTGAAATGCTTTTATTTTAATAGATACAAATTTTAATCCTGTCTTTAAGGTTAAGCTTCTAAAAGATACTCTTGATGCCTGGAAGAAGGAAGTAGAAAAGAAGCCACCGACTATGTCAATAGATGATGCTTATGAAGTGCTCAACCTCCCTCAAGGACAGGGGCCGTGAGTATTTTCAGTAGTATCTTCCCCTTTCCTCTTGCAGTTTGTTATGTGTGGGGAAGAGATTTGATAGCAATATGCCTAGGACACTAAATGACAGATGCTTAGGAAAGACTGCAGATTCACTTTATCAGTGAAGTTTTATAGTAGAACAGATACATGAAAGAAAAATAGTTTAAAAGGCATTTTCTTAAATATAGACTGAATTTGTACATTTTCAGCAAGGCTGATAGTTAAAATAACTTAGAATTATAGAGCTCAAAGTGGTATTTTGTAAAATAAGTTTTAAAAAGATTTCTTCTTCAAACCTCAAATATGGTTTTGTAATTGGAAGTGAATGATAACCTTGCATAGGGAAAAGTTGGGTTTTATCTTTCATATATAAAGATAATGTAGAAGGAATAATCTTAAACCTTAACTGGTTTAATTTGGTACCTAATATATGATCATATACAATAAAAGTGAGGTTCTTAAAATACCATTCTATGTGATTGCAAATGTTTTTTTCGTGTACCTTACCGTGTTCATAAAGTTTTCCTATTTCACAGGCATGATGAGAGCAAGATTAGAAAAGCTTACTTCAGACTTGCCCAGAAGTACCATCCTGATAAGAATCCAGAAGGCAGGGTATGTAATGCCTCTGGAATCGGGGCTTTTGGGTTGACTTCCTTTTGCTCTATTACTATTAGAGAAAAGATATACTCCTCCTCTGTGCCAGTATTGGCTTCATAATACATGCCCAATGTGTGTTTAATTCACTTCTAGCCCACAGTTTCTGTATGAATGGTTCTCCCTAAGGTTATCAAAAGGACTGTCGTCGTTACTAGTAATTTAGGGAGTTTATTCTCTCTCCTTACCCGTGTCTGTTTGAGAATTGACTCGAATGTGCAATACACATGAATAGTTGAAAGTTAGGAATGTGGTTGAATTTAATTCATTTATAGGTGATGCCATTGCCATCAAGGTTGCTTTGGGTAATTTTTTTTTTCAAAATTATATCCAACTCCTTGTCACTTTAACTGAAAAAGTAGAAATTTTGGTTCAGACTTACACTCATCCGTTGCCAGCATTCCCAACCCTGCCTCTTCCAAATTCCTCCTGGAAGGTACCAATGGAGATTTAAAAGATGAAATAAAATAAGAACCATTAAAAGTAGGACTAATACTCAATTGCTAGAAACTTGGAGTAATTTCCACTGATTCAGTGTTGTTTTTAGAGACAGTATTCCTGAATGGCAAGAAAATATTGAAAAGATGCCACTTTTGTATGTTAAACACATTTTAAATCAGAAGCCTTTGAGAAATGTTTAGCAATTCAGTTTCATCTAGGAGAGAAAACAATCAAGATAGGAAGAAATTTTGAAATCAGTATTAAATTGCTAGACTTACCAGATGTTACAATACCCTAGAACGCTACAACAGTAAAACAATACGACGCTAGCACAAGAATCAGCATATAGATCAAGGAGCATAATATAGGGTAGTAGTTTATGAAAATGGATTTAGGAATTAGATCTGGATGTATTAGCTCTATCACCAATTGACTTTGTAACTTTAGGGAAGTAATTGAACATCATCTAAAACGAGAATAATAATAATAGTTAACACCTCACATCCTGTTTTGAGGATTAAATGAGATAAGGTATATATAGCACTTAGCACAGTGCCTACCACAGTACTCAGTAAACAGTAGGTCATGTAATTATTTTTATAACAACTTAGAAACTGCCTCTGGTGTGTATTTTAGTATAGTATTTATGGTATAAACCAATGAAGAAATTTTCAGTAAATGGTATTGAGATCATTGTACAGCTATTTGGGGGAAAAGTTTCACCTTCAAAGTATAGCAGCTAGATGACAGTTGGAATGAATTCCTTAATGTAGAAAAGCAAAAGAAAATAATAACTGAAGAAGTTATTGATAAAATACAAACCTCTTGTGTTCTATTTAAGTTGTGCTTTCAAATATTCCAAATTAAAAGTTAATTATCTTTGGTTACTACAGGATATGTTTGAAAAAGTCAATAAAGCATATGAATTTTTATGTACCAAATCAGCAAAAATAGTGGATGGACCAGATCCAGAGAATATAATTTTAATTCTGAAAACACAGAGTATCCTCTTCAACCGTCATAAAGAAGGTGAGGCATGTGTTCTCAAATTTTAACTTCCCTCCAGCTGATTCTACCATGTTACTTGTTTCTACATCATACTTGAATAGATTTATAATTATTATTGCAAACCCTTGGAATCACATTTTAGATACAGCAAAAGAGTAGTTTTTCATAAGAAAGCCCAAAATGTTGTTTGTTTTGTTGTACCTCCCACTTCTTAGCTATGTTTTTCAATGTTTTGCATTTCCAACAAGGTTTCATTATTCCTTCCTGAAGGACATTTGCGTTCCTTGGAGGTTCTTGGTTAGTTTTTGTGTTTAGCTATTTAGCAGCAAACATATTAAATGAGATCTAAGATGGATCCAGAATCTAAGGATCGTTTAATGTTCTTAAATCACACACGGAAAGACTGTGCCTGTCATGACTCTAAAAGTCTCTGAAAGTTGAAAATGCCAAGAGTGTTCTGGTCTTTAAAAAGCAATAGAAACTTTTCAAGTGACCATATACTTCTCTTCACACCTCTTATTTCCTATGGTAGCTCTCAAAATCCTCAGTTTGAAAAACACTATTGTAGGTGAAATAGTTGTGATCACAGGGTACAGGGTAATTGGCAATTTCCAGCGTGTTTGCAGGGCCATTTGCAGTAGCCCTAATGGTAGCAGCCAAAAAGCTGGCAGTATGTTGAACACTTTAAAGACCTTGTGGTGGGGAGTTAGGTTCAATATGGCCGGTGTCCATTCGCTTGGGAACCAACCTTGGCTTACCTCACAAAGTGGGACGTCATTTGCTCTGTAGGATGACTTTGGAAGAAAAGGAAGAGAGGACAGTGGGGATCTGAGATAAGCAGGTGAGGACTGCTAGGTAATTGATGACAAGTGGAGTTGCAGTTTAAGAATGAATTGGAGGGAACAGCAGTTGGGTCATTAGAGAGTAATGATTAATTGATTCATTTTTGCATATGAATTAACAACACATTTGGAAGCATTTAGTTATATGGCATTTATTACTAATCAGAATGAGTTTAAAGACATCTTTAAACCATTGGTTTTTTTAAATGACTGAATGACTGAACAATACTAGCCACAATGTGCCGTTGTAGTTCACCATTGGTTTGTTATCAAGCTCAGAATGTTTTTTCAAGCTGTGTCTTCCACTTTTCCCAGGGCAGTTTATACCCACTGAGTTCTGGGGTGGGGAGCCTGATCTGATAGGACTCAAAGTTCATTCACTTTTCTTTCTTAACCACATAATATGTATGTATGTATTAGGACTACTGGGACCAATTCCAAGGGGCTTTTTTTTTTTAAGCCGTTTTAGAAATGAGTTAATTTAATGCAGATTATTGGTCACCCTTAAAAGGCAAAAGCTTTATGCTCATTTCAAGTGGGATTATAGAGATACTTATAAAATCACAGCCAATCAATTTGCATATCCCTGCCTTAAAGATAAGTGTTAAAAAAAGGAGGAAAAGAACAGAGCAATTCGGTACCTGTACATTTCAGCTTTCGCTTTTAAATTTATTTACCAAAGCATGGAACTAGCCAATTACAGTTCATAAATTGTTTCTGTTTTGTATTTCTAGTAACAAATTATATTCAGTGTTTTCAAATGTTTATTTTACGATAACTGGTGAAATAGGAAGAAAAGTACACTTGTTAATTCAGAAAGTAGAATATAAAATATTCACTCTCATTTGAATCAGCTATCTCTCACTATCTCTTCTTTACAAAGAGGCATGGATATCATGATAGTTAATACACTCTCTGGTACATTGGCTGTGGCTTGCTGCCTGTGATAGGTGAAAAGTTACGAAGGTCACATAGACATCATAGAAAGTAAATATTCTGCAAAGGATCAAAGCCAGTACACATTAAGTTCAGTTAACCTACCAGGAAATATTCTCTTATTAGCAGAAACATTTGCGAGAAATCAGCCAAACAAGTTGGCTAGAAAAGATCCAAGGGATTTATACTTGATTTTTTTTTTTTTATCAGCACCACATTCTAACCAATTGAGCTTAACTGGCCACCCCTTAATTTCTTTTTATAAACTAGAATTAGGAGGCATTTAAGATGTTGAATGTTTTATGATTTTTTTTAAGGCAGCATAGTATCAAAATTAACTTAAAACTGTGGCATGATTAGTTCTTGTTTTGTTTGTTGTTTTTCCAACACTTACTTTGGTTATTTCAGATTTACAGCCTTATAAATATGCAGGATACCCCATGCTAATTAGGACTATAACAATGGAAACATCAGATGACCTCCTTTTCTCAAAAGAATCACCATTGTTGCCTGCTGCTGTAGAGCTGGCTTTCCATACTGTCAACTGCTCAGCCCTCAATGCTGAAGAGCTCAGAAGGGAGAATGGAATTGAGGTAATAGGGAATGACCTTTGTTCTTACCTTCAAGCTAGTTTAGACACATTGTATGACTCTTGACAATAGAGAATTCAACAAGTACAAATACAGTTGATACAGTTTATTCCAACAGATAACACCGATATGTCCCCTATATTCTAGCACCAAAATTAAAGGTAGAAATGGAGCTTTATTTCATAATGTGAATTGAAGAGTATTGGATTCAAAATTGGTAAACTTAATATTGCTTACAAAGTAGTTAATTGGGAATGTTTAAAAAGAAGCGTCTAGGAATCCTTCGTTTACTTGTTTATTTAACAAATGTTAGTCAAGCAAACATTTACTTACCAAGTACCTGACATTAAAAGTTATTAATATTTTATTCCTACCAGAAAAAGCTTTTCAGACATCAAGTCAGAATGGAGACATAATGACTGACTTCTTTCTCTGCAGGTGTTACAAGAGGCATTTAGTCGCTGTGTGGCTGTCTTGAATCGTTCTAGTAAACCAAGTGACATGTCAGTACAGGTGAGGCTAAAACATATGGTTCTAAAAAATTACACTAGACCCGTAGTTCAGACTTTAACATCTATGAGAACCACTTGGAGAGCTCATTAATACATGGTTCGCTGAGCTTCATCTCCCATCCCTGGCCCACGGAGTTTCTGATTCAGTGGGTTTGCGATGGGGGCCCGAGAAGATGCTTTTTTATCAAATTCCCAGGTGGTACTGGTGGTTTGTGTATCACACTTTAAGAACCACTGCACTAAATCACTTGTGATCTATTGATTTCATTTGTTTCCTTAGAGAATAGTATAATGAACCCTTATGTCCCTGTTACCCAGTTTCAAATATCTGCCATTTCGCCATACTTTTTTCACTTATCTGTCATCCCCTTTCCTAATTTTCTTCTCTACCTCCCTCCACCATCTCTTGTGTTTTAATTGGCTTATTGTCTGCTCTGTTATAGTAGTTAAATTCTTTCATATAAAATCCATCAGGAATTCATTAAGATCATTGTAGAATGCATCTTTTTATGTGGCCCTTTGTTTATGCCCGCAAAATTTAGAATATTAAACAATTGAGTACAAGCTTTTTGAGTTTTATCCTCTGATTCCACAGTGTTAATAATCCAGAGATCAGCAAACATTTTTTATAAAGGGCAAGAGAGTAAACATTTGAGGCTTTCAGGCTATGTACAGGTTCCGTTACATATTTTTGTGTCATCTTTTTACACCTCTTTAAAAATCTAAAAACCATTCTTAGCTCTCTGGCCATGTAAAGACAATCCATGGTCTATTTGGCCCACATGCCATAGTGGCCATGGTGTGCCAGTCTTGCATCCACAGGAAATCTAGTGGTTTAATAGAAACATTCTGCCTCATTCTGGAGCATCATACATACCGTTAAGCATTCGTCACGGATCTCTGCTGTCTTAAGTGAGCAGCGCGCATGTGACTTTTGCTCTGTTGTGTGGTCTGCAGGTGTGCGGACACGTAAGCAAATGCTATAGTGTGGCCGCTCAGTTTGAAGAATGCCGAGAGAAGATCACAGAGATGCCTGGCATCATCAAGGACCTGTGTCGGGTGCTGTACTTTGGGAAGGTAGAGTTCATCTTCAGTGCTTTCCGGATAGAGTCAGCAATGGGCTTTCTTATCCAGTATCCACTCTCCAATTTATAAATAAGTTCTTTACCCAAAATTATTTTGAAATAAATTATTTCGGTCTCTAAAAGTGTTTTTCATAGATGTCTTGCTATAAAAGAAGACTTTTGTTCTTAAGCTGGCCCATAAAGAATGAGACTCGCGACATATCTAAAGGGAAGTGCATATCATCTGAACATTAGAAGAAAGGCAGGGAAGGAAGAGAGAAGATGGATGAATAAATCTAATACATAAAACCTGAAGTAGTCAAGTCACTGCCTCGTGGGAAAGGCTGTAGGACCTGAGATCTTACTGATTCCTCCTAATGCAGTACTGCTGAGGGAAGGGGACACCTTTCTTAGATAACTGGGCAGAGTGAGAGATGTATTGGAATAGAGGGGGTGTGGGGTGCTGATCCTGGACTAAGGTATCTAGGAGAAATAAGGCATGTGATGAAAATATTCCTCAGCTATATTTACTCATGTCCTTAGAAGTATTTGATAAGAATGGAAACTGACATAAAGAAGTAAACGTGCACCTGCACTAAAGATGCTGATAAACTTAAGTTCACTGGCATGTGAGTTACTATTGATGCCTTGTCACTATTTTTAAAAATTAAAAATTCAAGAAGCGAAATGAAAAAAACTATTCCCAAGTCTTTGAACACTAGCCTCAAAGATAGTATTTCTGTATTTTGTCAGAGTCACGTGTAATTGTAAGCTTTAAGGATATAGGATTCAGATTTAAATTGGAAATGAAAATATAAGCAGAGGTAAACATTTTGCACAGTAAGGTAACTAGCTTGACATACATTCACATCCAGTTTCTCTTGAGAGCTTATTTTTAACTGTAGTTAATTTTATCATTCTTATTCTCTCAGAGCATTCCACGGGTAGCTGCACTTGGAGTAGAATGTGTGAGCTCTTTTGCTGTGGATTTCTGGCTACAGACACACCTGTTTCAGGCTGGAATTTTGTGGCATCTGCTTGGTTATCTGTTTAATTACGACTACACGCTAGAAGAGAGTGGCATTCAGAAAAGTGAAGAAACAAACCAGCAGGTAACTTGAACACTGCTTTAATATTGAATTGGAACCCAAACCGTAAGTTAATGTGAAGCAAACCTCCAGCTATTCAAAACCCCCAAGGCATAAACTGTTTTTTGAGATAACTAAGTTTATTGCTTTTTAAGCCCCCAAACGTTTTTAACCATTTATGCTGGGAGAATTCAAGGCAAGGGAATTTGCAGTAGTGTATACTAGGCAAAACTTAATCTTTCCTTGATTACGCACAGTCTCCTTTATGATTGCAAAACTATGCTTTTGTAACACAGGGAAATGTAGTGATACTGTTGGGGCTCGCTTTGTTAAGTACTCACCTGATTTTTACAGATATTTTTTCTCTCCTATTCACTATCATTCATTACTTATATTGTTAGTGTGTGCCTCTAGCAGTCAAATCTACCTACCTCTCCCCTGTCCTCCCCCACCCCACCCCCAAACACACACACTCCCAAATGTGCTTCTTCCAGTTATCTACAAGATACTGTATGGGTATAAATGAGTACATAGATTCTGATGGTCTTTAATATAAATAAAAGAATAAGCTCTAATTCATGAACTCTCTGACATCAGTTTTGGGGACTCGTGTGCCTTTTTTTATTTGTTTGCTGTCTGCTCTTTAAATATGTTCTATACAGTTTGATTCCATAAAGCCATTGTTATCTGTATAAGATAACAGATCTACTTTAATGCCTTGATTTTTTTTAACAGGAAGTAGCCAACAGCCTTGCCAAACTGAGTGTTCATGCCCTCAGTCGCCTTGGAGGGTATCTGCCTGAAGAAGAAGCAACCCCAGAAAACCCAACCATAAGGAAAAGTTTAGCTGGCATGCTGACACCCTATGTTGCTAGAAAACTTTCTATAGTTAGTGCTACTGAGGTATGTGCTTCAGAGGTAGTCTGGGTTTTGATGACTATTTCAAGATCCTTTATATAATACAGGAACACAGCAATGTTGATTGCTGTAGGAAACCTAAAAATTGAAAATATTCACATGCTTTTCTCAACCAAGAAGTTCAGTTTATTGTAGATTGATACTAATGATACCATCTCTACAAGTCTAGTCTTTCTGTAAGGGTAAATTAACATCATGTTTCTCAGTTGTGGAGCCCACCATAATTCTTACCAACCTTGAGTCGTGACAGGACAGGACAAGAGAGTGAACTTGGAATGGTGTTTCACAATGGAAGAGGACTGGGAGTTGGAAGACCCAGAGTCTGTGTTTAGCTGATTCTTATAAACTATAAGTTATTTAGACTCAGGGTTGAAATCCTAAAAGTAAATCCATGTATGTGCACATATAATGCATTCGTGACAAAAATAAACATGATGTTAGCAGATCTCCCAACCTCTATAGCCTCTTTCATGAGGATCACTGACAAAGGATATAAGAATGTAGCATTAGAGAATTAACCTGTAGAAATCCATTAAATAGAATACCGTGAAGCCTTAAATTATAAAGCTTCATTTAAAGACATTAAAAGGTGTTTAAAATGTTTCAAGTGAAAAGGTTAAATCCCATTTTTGGTATTAAAAAAATGAAAGGGTGGCTAGATCTATACCAGTATGTTAACTATACTTATCCCTGAGTGGAAGAATTGTATGCTGTTTTTGTATTATTTTGTGTTCTCTAATGATTATCTAATACTTTTGTAAGGGAAAAGTCCTTAGGGTTCCAAATGTAGTTTTAGAAATCATGAAAAGCTTATTTGTTTTTTAATCCAATCTAATTGAGTCTGTTTTTTAGTGTAGGACATTGCTTTAGTGCCCCTGCATAATAGAGAAAAGCTTTAGATGTCACTATTGGTTTTTGTTCTTTTTCTAGACTTTTGTGTTTACCAATGTAGTGGGGTTTGCTGACTGAAAACAGTCTTTCCAGAAATACTAGCAAGTTTTTGATTACAGAAAAAGAAAAAGAAAAGTAACATTTCAAAATCTTAGATTGAAATCCATCTGGATTTAATAAAATGGTTATTTTAAATTGCCAGTTCCCAAAGTTTTACGGTTTTCGTAATGCTATAATTTTCCAGTCATTTTAGTTAACTAGTAGTTAATGCTTTGAAAACAAAAGTTGCATATCTTTGTACCCGCTGCTTTCCTTATGACATAGAGCTAGCTCTGTGACTAAAATGTGAAAAATTTTTACTAAAACATTAGAGTCAGATGCCATGGGGCCAGCTGAGTGGTTCAGTTGGTTAAGAGCTCGCTCAAGAGTGCAAGCTGTGAGCATAAGGGTCGCTGGTTCGATTCCCGGCCCAAGCTGAGCTGCTGCTGCGCTGCCAACAGGTGACAGGATGGCTCAGCTAAAAAAAAAAAAAAAAAGTCAGATGCCTTTGTGTATGTACATTGACAACCGAGGAGAGCTAAGCAAAGGGAAAGCACACTAGATAGCTGGGCAGTCAGAAGCTATGTCTGCAGAGCTACTTAATGCAGCCTTGAACCAGGGCTCAGCCAAGAAAATCGAAACTGACTCTGTCCCTAAATTTTATTTCCCTAGGAGTATGGGTTCATAAAGTCTTAGATTTTTTCTTTCGAATAGTATGTGTATAAGGGCAGTGTGATATGATTCTTTTTAAGCTTCTATTTATGGAGTGCTTATTAAATGCTTCGACACAAAATACCTTGTATAATTTTCACCAAAACAGAGCCAATGTTAAGAATGTGAAGTCAAACAGACTCAGATTTGAATCCTAGTTTCAACGCTTAAGGGTTGTGAGACCTGGAGCAAATGATTTGATTGCTCTCAGCCTTGATTTTTCTCAGCTGCAAAATGGATAATATTAACAAACTTGTTAGAAATATTGAAATCCTTATTGAGACCGATTATATTTAAGGCACCTATTGCCAAGTGTAATAGACAGTTTTAATAAATGATAGCTTCAATATTTTTTTTTCATAAATGTTACAAAACGTCTTCTGTCTCCTAGATATTGAAGATGCTGAACAGCAACACAGAGAACCCCTACTTGATATGGAACAATTCTACAAGGGCAGAACTACTTGAATTTCTTGAATCCCAACAAGAAAACATGGTTAAAAAAGTATGTTGTTGTTTTGCAGATTTCTTGGGTAACTTACTCTGTCTGGAAATTAACTCGGTATTGACAAAACAGAAGTCCATTCTTTCTCCATTTGGTGTTAGTCAAGCCTATAGCTTTTTCCACCTAACATTTGGCCCACTTAACAGGAGTGTTCTTACTGTATTTAATAATACATTGGAATTTTTTGTTGTTTTTATTACCACTTAAATGTAGCTGATTTCTATTATAACCAGTTTTTGTACCCAGGAACCCTGTTTTAATTGTTTTCTTCAGCCTCTTTCCCCAAGTAAATCAAAATTGCTTTTTGGTATCAAAATTGAATGGTTTCTCCTATCCTGCTACTTTCCAATGCAGAAGCTATTAAGCCATTAAAAATAAAGACAGTAAAATGGAAGATAAGGAGAAGGCCTACATAATACATACACTAGATGGTTGAGTCTTGGAGGTTTAGAAGATAATTATGCTAGTGGGTTTGGAATTCATTAAAGTGTAACCATCACTGTTAGGTCCTGAATTATTCAAAATTTGTTTTTTAATCCATTTTATGGTAGTCATTCAGAACTCTTTTTAGATAGAAGTTTTGGTAATTGCAGAGCTAGGAAAACAGGTCTCCCATTTCTTTACATCTATTCTTTTACCAGAAGAGACATGCGACATCTCTTTCTTTAGCATTTTATAATTTATTATCTACTTTTACTTATTCAGTCCAACATAAGTTCTGTGTGATAGCAACCTAAGTCTTCATTGGGACTATTTTTCTCCCATTCTTCTTTTCTGTTTCCTTTTTCTTACGTGGAAAAACTCTTCCTGATTTGTCAATCTGTACAATATTACTTTTTTTTTTTCATTCAGAGACCCCGTTTTCCAGCACTTTCATTTAACATTACTTTTTAAAACCGGTCCTAATACTGGGTTGTCAGAAAAGTCATGACGTATTTTTTTCTATGTTTTTCATTGCAAAAGTGCATCATGACTTTTCCGACAACCCAATATGTTCATTTCTTAGCTCTATCACCCCATATCAGACTGGGCCGAATATCTTAGTGTAGTGAAAAGAGCCACATGTCACACTTGCTTTATGAACATTAGCTCTAAGACACTTCATTGGCTGACTTCTGTGATTTTGTTTTGAAATTTTAAAATGAGTTACAACATTTATCTCTGGACTAGAAAATAACAGCTCTATGCCTCTTCTAGCGTCCTCCTTCCTGGTTATAAACATAGTTGCAGGGAGTGCTGCATGTGATCCCACCACATTTTTCCCCTCGAAAATGAATGGGTCTTTTAAATTATTTATCTGTTAAATTATTAAGCTGAATATGGATAGATTTATAAACCAGACACCAATGATTCTGATTCATATCTAACAGTCTTTTTTTCTTTTTTTTAAAGGGTGATTGTGACAAAACTTATGGATCAGAATTTGTCTATAGTGATCATGCCAAAGAACTTATCGTAGGTGAGATTTTCGTTAGAGTATATAATGAAGTCCCTACTTTCCAGCTAGAGGTAAGCTCTCTACTTTCAGTTTTGTCTGATACTTCTGCTCATTTGTTATTGAAAGCTACTAGTTTAATCACACTGTATACATTGAAATAATACCTGTTTCTCTGCCAAATGCTTTATACTAACCTGGGTATGTGATGGGGTGACCATTGACAACTTACGAGCCTCTTTATTTGGAATGTTGAAGAACTTAACTTTGTGTATCATGAATAAGAAGTTATTCCTGGCCCAGCTAGTCCTTAAATTGTGCATCATGCTACCGCACTGTCATGTATATTATATATGCCTTCAACTTACTCGTCTCTTATGGAAGTGCAAGGTCATTTACACACTCAGCTCCGTTATGTAGAATATCAGATTACCAGACGGAAGTCCTCCTCCGGCCAATGATTAGAAGAAAATAAGAAAGAATACAAGTGGAGAACCAAGAGAGTAATCTGGGGGTCACACCAGCTCATCTCTGTGATGATCTCGAATCACTTCCAGAAGCTAATGAGGAGCTTCTTTTTCATCTTAGTGCTTGGGGATCATGTAGAAATTTTTGTTGTAGTTTTTTGGGGGCAGATGAAGAAGTGGAGCTTTTAGAGTTTGCTCTTGGAAAAAAAGGAATTTACTAAACCATAACGTACATTATTTATTACAGAATAATATGTATAAATAGCTGTTAAGCAGAATGAGTTCAGTGATTTGTGAAGTCTCTTTGAAAACTGTCCTTTGAATTTATATTCTAAATATATATAACTTTTAACTATAAAAATATAACCAAATTGTAGAAGTTACATATCATAGCATCAATTACTTTCATTGGTGAAGGGAAGAGATACTCTAATTCAGAATTGTTCTAATAAAGTACTGATGGGAGTATATCAGATCTCTAATGTATCGAGACAAAAAATGTTGAGAAACAGTTTATAATGCAACTGGATTTTATCTCCCCACTGCTTAATCCATAAGTGTATTCATGTATATGTATAATTTAATCACTTTCATAGCTTGGAAGTTTTCTTGTTTTATTTTTGTTTTGTTTTTTAGCTGTGGAGTCTTTGTTACAGGTTATTTCTGAGAACCCACCTGTATTTAAATATTTCTCCACTCAATTTAGGTTCCAAAAGCATTTGCTGCAAGTCTCTTGGATTACATAGGATCGCAGGCCCAGTACCTCCACACATTCATGGCTATCACACATGCTGCAAAAGTGCAGTCAGAGCAACACGGAGACCGCTTGCCAAGAGTGGAAATGTCTTTGGAGGCTCTGAGAAATGTCATAAAATATAATCCAGGTGTGTGACTATAACCTTGATTAGTAAGATCCTTACAATAAAAGGGCTTTAAAAATTCCATTTCTCAACTTTATCAGGGAAACTCAGGGGAAGTTACTTAGTTATAATGCTGTACTCAGTATAACATTAAGAGGAATTGACCCCATAGTATTTTTACCTATAAATAATAGGTTGGAAAGAGAGCTCAAAATATCATGTTTATAAATAGTCTCGGTGAGTGAAAAGGCAGAATAACTTGGTAGTGTAAAATTTCAAATTGATGACATAAGTTGATACACCAAGTATAAATGCTTAAATTAGATTTATTTATTAGGTGATCTGTTTTTTGCTTCTTCCGGTCCCTAACAATGCCATGTATATATGGGCACTCATATTTTTGAAAAACTGCTTGAAATTTTTTGGTGTATAAATGTTGAAATAATAAAAAGATAAGAATTTTTATCCTTAAGCATCTTTAAGAGGCCATTTCCAAAAACATTATCATTCTTGCCTGACCCCAGGGAGAAGGGTGAGTGAAAATCAAAACATTTCTTCCAATTCTAGCTTTGAAAACAAATATAGAATATAAAACCTAAAAGAATACAAATTCAGTTTAACTTTTAATGTTACCTTTCAGGTACTTTTTTACTCTTTTCACTATATAGTACAGTATTATTAAAATTCTGACCTTTTTTTTAATGCTAACAAATTATTCAAATAAAACAACAGTACTTAAATGTTAGGAAAATTAGTCATTCCCAAGGTATACACTGGGGTGTTAACTATAAGCAGTATTATAAAATTCAAAGAAAACCAGTTTTTATTGTTTGGCGTTGGCATAGTAGACTGTTACTAGTAATGTACTAGGTACAAAGAAATTGCAGCAAAGCAGGCTATTGATTGGAACTTAAAAAAATTGAGGAAGGGCTTGCACAGAAATTTTATTTTGATAGCATTTATAAACTTCATATATCAGGATCACATACATGCTCACTTATAATTTAGAAGTATGGTTTATGTGTCATTGATGTATTTATGATAATTCTTACTTTTTAAGAAGTAGCATGAAAGTGAATTAAAACCACCTTATTTATAGATATTTTCAGATTTTTTAAATTGTGGGATTATAGTGAATTATCTTATGGGGCCTCAAAAGATTACAAATTACAGTTTTACTACCATATAGCAAAAGGAAAAATGCACTGAACAACACCTTAATGTTTAATGTTTGTTTTATTAACAACAGAATACTAGTAAATATATGGGATTGGGGTTTGAGGTGCATAGGAATGGAAATGCCATTCAATGTTACGTGTTTTCAAAAGGAGCCCCTTAAACATGCACATCAATTGTTTGTTTGTAATGTAGTCCTCAAGTGGCAGAGTTCTAACTCAGTCTTAATTAAAAGCCAGACATGTCATACTCTCCCAAAATGATGTAATTAAGCTTAGGGGTTTAGCTCTAAGGTCTAGAGATAAAAGAGTAAAATTACCACCTTACACCTTTTGTTTTTGAGTTGTATTTGGATTATGTATTTGATAAATTTCTTGTTTTCAGCCTGAGGCCAGGGATGGGGATGGACATGGAAGCACACATCAGAAACTCTAATAGATTACTTTTGCCTCTTAAGATTTACTGCTGCTTCGAGATACTCCACTCACCTCATGTCTGGAGTGTTGAGAAAAGGTTATCAGAGACTTACAGTTGACAGTAAACAACAGTGTGTATTTGTTTTCTGAAGGCTTATTTAGGACGTGTCTTGGAAATAAACATTTTATTCTTATTCTCTAGGCTCTGAAAGTGAATGCATTGGGCACTTTAAATTAATATTTTCTCTTCTACGAGTCCATGGAGCTGGTCAAGTGCAGCAGTTGGCTTTGGAGGTAAAAGAATGTTGTACTAAAGCATGTTGCCTTTCCTACCGCTACTGTAGATGGGTTGAGCCTTGATTAATCACCATCTGAAGTTGAATGGAAGTTTTCTGTGTGGGTTTTTTCATTTTGTCTATTAAGCCAAGTGAATATGTTTTTGTTTTGTTGTTTTTTTTAATTTGAATTTACTCATTTTAAGAGCAAATGTTACACTGTTGTTCAGGATCATTCCCTCTGTGGTCATTGTCTGTTATGCATTAGAACTTGGGATGCATTGTGCATTGTCCTGTGGTGTGGTTCAGAAATGGGTTTTACTCTGGAAGCTTGGAAGCCAGAGATAACAAGTCCAAGAGTCAGGGTTTCCCTGATCTCTGTGTCCCCACAGAGAGAGATTTGAGACCAAGGGACTCTGCTGGCTTACACGCTGTGAATCTGTGTTCCAGAACAAGGCCCCTGCCCCCTCCCCAGTTGCTGTCCTTCTTATGGGTCTGGTACAAATCAGCCTTTGCAGTGAGGGATATCGACAGAACTGGCATACTGTGCTGTTTACAGGCGCTGTCTAGGAAAGTCAGCTGCCCAAAACCTGTCGGTCGGCCTTCGAGGTCCAAGAGAAGTTGCAGGCCCCTCCTTCAGGAGAATTAAACCGCTGGCTTCTTGGGAAGCTGTTTCGGGTGGAGCCTTTTCCTCTGGGAGAAGCACGAAGTCACGGGGGCTTGTTGTCCAGGCAACCCAGAGTGAGCTCCCAGAATCATTTTTCAGATGATCCTGCTCATTGTTACACTCAGTTTATTATAAAAAACACCAGATCCAACCCTGCAGTAACAGGTTAATGAGTGGTTTATGAATGATTTGTGTAACATGTTCTTAGATTTCTTAGATTGCATTTTGATCTAAAAAAGTTTTAATAATAAAAGTTAAATTGGTCAAAAAGCTTAACAAGCATGTTCTTTTAATTGAAAAGCATGCTTCTCTACTTAATTCCTTCAAGTACCTTGTAACTTCTTAAATAAACATGATTAACAAGAGTTAAACTTGAGAGATCACCGTCTTTGAAACAAAAACATGGCTTTTTTTTTTTTTTAGCTGAGCCATCCTGCCTCCTATTGGCAGCTCAGCTCAGACCGGGCATCGAACCGCTGTTGCTCAGAGCTCAAACTCTTGAGCAAGCTCTTAACCAACTGAGCCACTCAGCCGGCCCTCATGCCTATTTCTTTATAGCGGAAAGAGAGACCCAATTTGTTGTGCTGGGCCCTGAAGACATTTATTTTCTCCCTCTACAAACAGAAAGTCCCAGTAGTGAGGATTGGTGCTAACATATTTGTTTGATCATCGTTATACCTAATTCTTCTAAATTAATAGGAAGCTACTATATATAATACATACATGAGCATTAATATTTTGTATTCTCAAAAGATCAATAAAGCCAATCTTTTAAAATTAAGCTGTCCTCTAAGAAGTAAATATTTTGTCCTCCAAACATTTTTTTCTCACTTGTGTGAAACCTTAAATATATTTAGGTCTGACTAATGTGACTTAAATTTTATTTAGGTATGAAATTATTTCCAAAACTCTTAACTACCCTGTTGATTAATTTTCAGGTTGTAAATATAGTGACATCTAACCAAGAATGTGTCAACAATATTGCTGAATCAATGGTTTTGTCCAATTTATTGGCTCTTCTACATTCGTTGCCATCAAGTACGTATATTCACCAATGGAATTTTAGAATCCGCAGAATGGCCAACCAACACATAGCGGGGAGCAGTGGCATAGATGATACAAAACATGATGGCTATTCATGTTGAGTTTTGGGATGTTTTAAGGGATATCTTTATATTAGATTTGTCTTTCTAATTATGCTTTACATAAGTTGATAGAATTATTTTGCATTTCCCATATCAAAAGTTGAAAGTCGGAAGTGAGAGAGGTCCAGAAGCAAAAGAAAGTCACCTAGGATTTCCAGTTTGCTAAGTATAAACTTCACATAAGTAATGAAGATTGACTAATATGGTTCTGTGGTTTATAAAAAAAAAAAGCACATAATTGGTCTTGAATGATATAAAAAGTGCTGAAGATAAAAATTGCCCTGCGTTCAGCTTAGAGTTCAGTTCTGCGTTATTTGTCATTTACTGATCTGGTGCCGGTAGAGACTGTTGCCACCAAGCTGAGGTCAGGTTCAAACAGCATTCCAGCCTGAGGACTTACTTGCACGCAGCCTGCACTGACAGGCGTGCTGTGCTCCTCTCAGGAACCGCCTTGTGAAGGCTTGTTCTCCTGCGTGTTAATCCCAGGCCGGTTACAGCCCTTTGGTGTGTAGTGGCTTAGCCTCAGCCTGATACGTGGCAGCCTCCATCCACTCTTTTGCCATCTCTTTACCTTGCTCACCTGTCTGTCATTGCCATTTGACTTTGGAGGAGTAAGGTCCAGTAGCCCAGTGTACTTGGATGACAAGGACTGGGAGGTACACAGACTGTGTCCAGAAGGATGCTGTTGGGTCTTAGATTGGAACAGTGTCTTGGAGCTGCTGCTTCCTGCTCATTTCTCGAAGATAACAGCACCAGATGGAAATCTTAGGTGCCAGATCAGAGTCCCCCAGGTGTCAGGAGGTGAGGAGATTTTGTTTGTGCAGTGAACAGTGAGGTAGGAAGATGGTGTAGCGAAGTGCTTACGAGTGTGGGCTTTGGAGTCAGACTTCTATACAAACCCCAGCTCTGCCACTCACTGGGTGTGAACCCGTGGACTGATTAAACTGGGTCTTATCTTCCTCACTCACAGCAAGGCCCTGATGTATGTCTCGCTGATTGTTGTAAAGACTGAAGTGTGATCCCCTGTTTAGAGCACCTAGTTCAGTGCCTCGTGCAGAGTTGGTGCCCAGGATTTGTAAGCTTGCTGATGATGCTTTCCTTGAAATGGTTTTTCCTCTACAGGTCGTCAGCTTGTTCTGGAAACTCTTTATGCTTTGACATCGAGTACAAAAATAATCAAAGAAGCAATGGCAAAAGGTAATGTATGAAGTGCTTCCTCATTAAGTCATGTTCAATAATGATAAAGCTAATTTTAAGCTGCTTTATACAGTCTGATAAACTAGAAAATGCTTTGAAAGGCCTACAGGTTTTTTTAAAAAATAAATTGCATTGAGTTGAAATAAGATGAAAAGGAATTCTACTGATTAGAAAAGTTATATGCTTTATGTATCGTATGAACACTAATTCTCTTTTTCCTTCACAGGAGCTTTGATTTATTTACTGGATATGTTCTGCAATTCAACACACCCGCAGGTTCGAGCCCAAACAGCAGAACTTTTTGCTAAAATGACAGCAGATAAACTAATAGGTCCAAAGGTGAGTACGAACTAGGTTCTTAGAAAATTAATTAGTAAAGCTCCATTACTCTGATACTGATTTCATGATGTACCAGAATCTGAGGAGGTGAGGATAAGGAAATGATACAATGTGAAAGTTGGAAGATTAACATACCTGAAATTGTTCCTATGTATTACTTAGTTTGCAAAAAATGATCCTTGGGGGAGCCTGCACTGGAATTGAGAATTCTTAGGAGAGTGTTAGATTATGGTGATAATTGTTTATCCCCCTGGGCGAAAGAACAAAAGTACATTTCGGTTATGACAGAGGATAGGTTAGGCTCGGCTTTCACACCGCGGGGATTGGCCTGTGGAGGTAGCTAGAGGAGGAGATGGTGAGCTATGTCCTTGTATGTTCCACATCTGTATTGGTGAGGATACGCCACCCTCCGGAAGTAAGGCTATGCAGGGGGATTTCTTAAATCTGAGGCACAGGATGGGAATGAGACTAGATAGGTAAGTAGGAGCAGATCATAGTGAGGCTTGTTAAAGCGACCTTTGCATAAATCAAGGTTTATCTTTCTCCCGTGCCAGAACTTTTGGATAATAGTTACGGCCCGTATCACCATAACACAAATTACAGCAATATTCTATCTTAGAGAAATATAAACAAACCACATACTGAGATGTCTGCAATAGGTTTTGCTTCTTTTCTCAAACCTCCTCATACAGGTTCGACTTACATTAATGAAATTCCTACCAAGTGTTTTCATGGATGCCATGAGAGACAACCCTGAAGCTGCTGTACATATTTTTGAAGGAACCCATGAAAATCCTGAGTTAATTTGGAATGATAGTTCCAGAGATAAAGTGTCCACAACAGTGAGAGAAATGATGCTAGAGTAAGTAAAGACACGCGTAGTAACTGACGGCCTTCGGGTAAAGTCATCTAGAAGGGCAGATTGTTTTTGCTTTGTCGCCTCTCAGAGACTTATTCTAAAGGTGAATGAAAGGTGTCCTGTGACTGAAGTTTGATTTCTCCCCTCTCTTTTCTCCCCCAAGGCACTTTAAGAACCAGCGAGACAACCCTGATGTAAACTGGAAGGTAAATATACTTTTATTCAGAGAAAGAAATTTTATATTTTACTGTATTTTTTGTAGATTTTTTTTGGGGGAGGGGGTATTTTTTTAAATTCCTGCTGAGTCGGTTTAATGCCAACTTGTTAGATACTTTGTCATTAAGACACTAAGATATTCCCCAGGAAAATTAGGTTTTAAGCATAAAAATTGGAATATTCATTTTTAAAGTAATTAACTAATCAAAGCACCTTTTCTTAATTTTATTAAGAGACCATAGAACTTATAATTATGATTTGATTGTGTTAATGACTGTTTAAGAACTAGTTAATTTCATAAACATGTCTTTAATAGAGTTTGCATTTCTTGCTTGATGTACAGCTAATGATGATTAAGTGAGTTGATTGTGTCTTTCTCTATTTAAAGTTGCCTGAAGATTTTACTGTGGTCTTTGGAGAAGCAGAGGGTGAACTTGCTGTTGGAGGAGTTTTCTTGAGAATCTTTATTGCACAACCGACTTGGGTTCTAAGAAAACCTAGAGAATTTCTTATTGCACTACTAGAAAGATTAACTGAGCTCCTGGAGAAGAACAATCCTCATGTAAGCTTCAGCCATCAGCAAGACATTCCAAGTAGTTTCATCAGCACACTGATCGCATTTCTGTTAAAACGCCATCCTCACTGCTGTGCGTTAAAAATTGACGACCTCTTTCAGTATAGCACGCACATTTAAATTCCAGCATGCCCATTCACCTTTTGACATGTTCAGAATGAAACTCCTTAGGAAGGTGGTTATTTCCGAACCACAGTCTAGAAGATGCTATTTCTAACAGTTGTAGAAGCTCGAAAAGAACGTTGCTGCCACCCCATTTCAGTGATTTTAATTTGAAGGAGAAACCTAAACAGAAGTGTGTTCTGCTCGGGCATGTTCTTAATGCAGCTTTCCGTATATGGCAGGGATGCCCCTGTGTATAGAAATTGACGGGAGAGTAGGAACTACAGGGGTGAGCTCTGTGCCCAAGCTCAAAGCCAAGGACTGCAGGAAACAGGACGGAGAAAGTAGGCTTGGCCTTAGTTTGGTGCGCTAGAAACCCTGATAGTATATAAGGTTTTGTTCTTTGAACCTTTAAATTGAAAATGATTGAGGTACACGATTGTGGTTGAACTGTTAAACAGGCTGGCTACAGAGACAGGTGAAGAGCCTGAGCTGCCTTGTGAGAAGGTCCTGGACCGCAGTCCCTGCTTCGCCACTGACCAGCCACGTGACCTCGAGCAGTACCTCGCGACTCTGCTTCAGTTACTTCATTTTTATATGATCACAACATCTGCCCTTAAGGCTGAGGTTATGATGAGTTTTGATATATGTGGAGTACTTTGCATAATGTCTGGCACATGTCGAGTAC
This sequence comes from Hipposideros armiger, assembly GCF_001890085.2. NCBI lineage: Eukaryota > Metazoa > Chordata > Mammalia > Chiroptera > Hipposideridae > Hipposideros > Hipposideros armiger. The sequence continues at coordinate 108,646 of NW_017732461.1, read as the reverse complement.
TTAGAAATTATTAATTACTGTTATTAGTTTAGCAAAACTTGAAAAAATATTAGTATGGAAATATTTGCATATGTCTCTTCCCATAGTCATGTTTTCTATTTACTAGGATTTTTACTACGTATAGTTTGTTTAAATAATGAAATCCTCAAAGCAGAAACTTGGAAAGGGAAAAACACATTGCATTTTTCTCCTATGTCACTTTTCTCTTGGGGCACATCCCAATTTCCATGTTTATTTAAGGTGCATTATGTTATGGAGACAGATATATAGATATAGATATGTGACAGGTCTTTGTAATCCATTATGCCTGATAGAAAGTGCCTTATAGTGGCCAGATATGTTAAATAGTAGGATTTTTAATAGATATGGGGAAATCATTTCACTAGTTCTGCATTCTCCTAAATTATTGATATTCTTAAGATACCACATTTTTACAGTCCTTTGAATTCATGCCTTTTATTAAGGTGGGGAAGTTCTCCCAGGATTTGTGAATCAGTTTTCAAATATCAGTGCTTAGAATTTGTGGATCCTACTTTTGACCACCAGGTAATTGCCAAGGATGCCTAGGGCTTTGTCGGTGTTTTGTAGTTTATCTGTTTGTTTTGTACCCTCCAGGGAGAGACTCTGGAAACTCTGACGATGGCAACAGTGTGTCTCTTCAGTGCACAGCCTCAGCTGGCTGATCAGGTCCCACCACTTGGCCATCTTCCCAAAGTTATCCAGGCGATGAACCATCGGAACAATGCCATCCCTAAGAGTGCCATTCGGGTTATCCATGCCCTGTCTGAAAATGAGGTACCGATGAGCCCATTTAGTAGATTAGAGTTCTGGAACGTGTCTGTGCTCCCTCTTCCTGACTAGTGTACATTGCAGTATAAATCCCTTCCCTACTGTGTGTGCGCCTTTCTGCATATGAACCACATGGTACTGTAACAATTCTTAACCCAGTTTAAGTGATATAATTAATAGGAGACTGAGTTTGACTCAGTCCATTACTAAACTTGAACTGAATGTAGGTTTTTCATATGTTTTATTATGATATTTACTATATAAAATATTGCTACTCTATAAGTAACCTTCTCTTTTTGGGCACTTAGCTGTGTGTTCGAGCTATGGCATCTTTAGAGACCATTGGTCCACTGATGAATGGAATGAAAAAGCGTCCAGATGTTGTTGGTCTGGCCTGTGAAGCAATTAATCGAATGTTTCAGAAGGAGCAAAGTGACTTAGTAGCACAAGTAAGTGACTTTCTAGATTCAGCACTACTTTAGGAAAGCAAAAACACCAAACGAATAGATTTTTTACTTAGCACAGCTTGGTTTCCCTGACTTAGGTTTGGCAGAGAGGTAATTTGTGAGTTTGTACATAAATGATTTTATATTTTATACACACACATACACAGGCACAGGTATGTGTATACACAAAGAGAAACGGGGGTCAGCTGCCAAAAATCTTATGTCAGAGTGCTTTTGTGATGTTTCAATTTCCATTTAAAGTTTTGGTTATGTACTCAGCATTTATCCTTAGCTTGCTTTGTAAAATTTGCTTCATCCTCTTTGGAAAGATTCATTCTATTTATTCTTTCCTTGTTTCTTAACTCATGTATAAAAAACATGTCAAGATATTTATTATCCTTTTCAGAGACCACTGACCTAATGAAAGTAAGACATGGTGGTTACGAATGTAGAATAGACCGACACTGAAGGAACAAAAAACAATAAATTTAAACACTATTGTGTTGGTGATTTTTCTAAAATATAACTCTTAACTATAACTGGGTCACTCTTTATCATAAAACCCTTCAGTGGTTTCTCATTACCTGTCAGATGACAAGTGACACCTGACATCCTTAGCCTGAAACAAGGTCCTGCATCTTTATTATCTGGTCCTCCTATTCTCCCAGCCCCGTTTCCTCTCAAATCTCCTCTCCCACCCACCCGAACCCTCACTTAGGCAGGTTAGGAGTACTGGGTACATCTCAGGGAGGTAAGTGGATGGATGTTCTGACATTCACAGTTGAATTGGCTTGGAGGGTTGTTGTATTGGAAAGACCGTGAGCTAGTTCTACCACTTGATGGCTCTGTGACCTCAAGCATGATACTTAACTTTCTCATGCTCTGATACCTCATCTGTAAAATAAACTTATGACTACCTCACAAGGTTGTTAGGAGAATATCTGTAAAAAGGTACACTCACTAAACGTTAATTACTTCCACCTCTTCCCTTTGAGTTTCAGAGTGGGCATTGAAAGTTGTGATACCCCGAGTATTATCTAGCTTTTATTAGACCGATAGGAACTGTATGGTAAATGCAAAGGTTTTAAGAAAATGTGAACAAAGTATGAAGATACTTTATTGTGTCCCATTAGTATAGTGTCATTAGACTGCTCCCAGGATAGTGGCCAAAAGCTCAGCTTCTCCACCTTGTAGGTCTAGACACAGATTCAGTCACTGCCTGGCTCTGTAACTGTCCACGTTTTCACCCTCCATGCATTGATTTTTCCTTCACTGACAATAATTGTGCCTACATCACTGGGTGTTGGGAGGATTAATAAAATAATCAGTGTATAGCATTTCAAACAGTTGATAGCTAAGAATAAAATGTTAATAAGAATGTCATCATCTTTAGATACTAAAATAAAATCTCTATCTGGAATTAAAAGAAAGCAGATTGCCCTCTTCCAGGTATGGCCTGGTGGTAAAATGATTTCTTCAGTGGATGGTTCACTTTTTTTTTCAGCATGTGTACATGTTTAATATTGTCCTTTAGGCTCTGAAAGCAGATTTGGTCCCATACCTATTAAAATTACTTGAAGGGATTGGCCTTGAAAACCTGGACAACCCAGCAGCCACTAAGGCTCAGATTGTTAAAGCGCTCAAGGCAATGACTCGAAGCCTGCAGCACGGAGAACAGGTGAGTCTGCACAGGCTCCTTTATCTGACGGTTACAGCAAGGTCTTCTCAAAGCCAGGGGCCTCACCATAGGTGATCCATGCGTCTCTGCTCAGCCTCCGCTTACAGGTGTGGTTCTGTTGGCTGTAATTGGAGCAGATCACGAGAGCAAGGATGGACTAGCATAGCTGCCTCATAGCCAGTGGAAAAACAACAAACCATATATTTAAGGAGTCACCTAGGAGCCTTCTTTTTCTGGATAGAGATAGCACATTGTTCATTTCGGGAAGAAAAATGCCGAAATTCTTCAGCATTGAAGAATATTGAGCAGTTAGTGCTGGTTAAGATTAACATTCAAGTCTAGGAGTTGGTTAGTGATAATTGCATTCATTAGCCATCCCTTGATGCCATTTTAAAAGAGAGAGACCTTCGTTTTAGTTTCATTGCCTTTCTTCAGTAGCACTTATAAATAAAGTGTTGGTTTTCTTTTTGTTGTGACTTAGATAGTCATGTGTTTTCAGCTGCATGCATATGCTGATTTCAAGCCAGTTTAGTAATTTAATTTTCTTTTTTAGTTTCATTCGTTATGTTGCTTCTGAGAAGTTCCTCATTCAGTGACACTGTATAGCCCTATCTACGAGTACTCTCTTTTTTTAATTGAAATGAAATTTACATAACAAAGTTAATCATTTTAAAGTGAAGAATTAATTGGTTTGTAGTATTACAAATGGTTTGTAGCATTAACAATGTTATATAACCACCACCTTATCTAGTTCTCAAAAGGAAACTACACATAAAGCAATTACTCCCTTTTTCCCTTCCCCCCAGCCTCTGACAGCCACCACTCTTGTTTTCTACGAATTCTATTTCAGATATTTCATATAAATGGAATCATGCAATATGTGACCTTTTATGTCTGGCTCCTGTCACTTAGAATGTTTTCAAGGTTCCTCTATGTTGTAGTGTGTACAGTATCTAGTGCTTCATTCCTTTTTAAGGCTGAATAATATTCCATTGTGTGTATATGCCACAGTTTGTTTATCCATTCATCTGATGAATATTTGGATTGTTTCTACCTACTAATGTTCTTTTATAGGTTTAAATTGACTTAAAGTTTTCCTTTAGCAAATACATTGGGTTGTCGGAAAAGTCATGACGTATTTTTTCTCTGTTTTTCATTGCAAAAATGCGTCATGACTTTTCCAACAACCCAGTACTCACTGTGTTTGTGTGTCCATTGTCCTGTTAGTATCTTCTTCTGAGCAATTAAGTGATTAAATTAAAGAAGAGAGGCAGCATATTTGCTGCAGTCGTTAACTACAGGTGTATGTAGTTTTTAGGGGGGTTTTGCCTATGTGTATTCTGAATGCCCAGCACAGCCACTCCTGTGGACCACATGCAGGCAACTGTCTTCCCTTTCACCTGCCTCGGGGTTCCTGCTGCTGAAATTAGCAGAGTAACCCACGCAGGGGTAGGAAGTGTGATAGGACCTCCTCCTCCGCCTCACAGTCAATCTCTTGCACTGTCGCCTCTTTCCAGGGTTGGGACAAGGAGTCTCTTGGACTCAGTGGCGCCCATGTGTATCTCTACTTAAGCACTAAATTATCTGGCGCTATCTCCTCCTAGACTGTAAGCCCTTCAGAGGCAGGCTGTCTTTCCCATCTTTGTGTCTTCTGTGTATGCCACATGTGAGGGGCTCAGTAAATATTTGATATGAACATTGATACAAGATACTAAGTTGGAATTTCCTAAGCTTTAAAATCCATGTGACACAGAAAGAAATATGTCTTTCATCTTAGGCTAGTACACATTTACACACACACATTCTTTTTTTGTGTGTGTATAATATATATATCACAGAACAATACCATTTTACATGTAATACTCTGCTTTCTATTAAATTAACCTAATTTATTTTTTCAAGCGTGTTGGTCACAACCCTCTTAATGGATTACATACACTTCTACGGGTCACCACCCATAATTTGAAAGACTGCTGTAACTTTTAACTTGAGTTTGCAGCATTTTCTCGCCAAACTCCTTCCGAGCCCACACCACACTGTTAGTCAGTTGTTACTATCACAAGAAAATCTCCCCGCCCAAATTGCATACAAGTCAGTAAATTATAGGTTCAAATAATAAAGGAATAGAGACTACGTTTAGAGGGAAGACTGCTGGGGACTTCTTTAGGTCTGGTTTAATGAAGTGTACCTGGTGTGGAGTATTTGATGAATGCGAGGTCTCATCCCATCTTTGAATCACTCCTTAGCTGGCCTTCTTCCTTTTGTCTTGGAAGTTTGCTTTTTCTCTTTAGTTCCATCTTCCAACACCTAGTCCTTAATTTACTTATGTTCAAAGATTTTGTTTTACTTCCCTAGGTGAATGAAATCCTATCTCGTTCTTCAGTCTGGAGTGCCTTCAAAGATCAGAAACATGATTTGTTTATTTCTGAGTCACAAACAGCAGGATACCTCACAGGTAAACCACACCTAATTGATTACCTTAAGGCAGCCTTCCTTTTGCCCTGACTAGACTGAAAGTAGCACTTAGAGGGTTTTGCTAGAGTACTAGCGACCTGTCCTGGTGGTGCAGCAGGCCTGCTGGAGACCTCTGGCTTTAGCCCGGGACAGCTTGTGAACTGCTGTTGTGTTGAATGTGTGCTGACTGAAACAGGGACCCTGCTCAGTTTTGATCCAATCAGTGGTGTCATAGGTTATATTTGGATCATGGCTGTATTAAAATGTTTATCTTGAACATGTGAAAATTGTGGAGAAATACCTACTCAGAAAGAAGTTATCAGAAATGTGATAGTATTGTTCCATTTCCATTAAAGTAACAGGTTGAAGTTCCAAATAGGTATGTGAAATATTTTTCTTCTAAGTTTCCAGTGATTAACCTGCAGTTTTGCTAAATATTTGGGGATTGTCCTCTCCTGGAAGGAAATACAAGTGTGTGGGTACCATAAAGAAAAGGATGCTTTATTGCTTAGGGATCAAAAGAGAATACAGTTTTAAAGCTCAGGACATTTGTCCATTTGACACACTAATTGCATACTAATTTTAGAATTCTAGTTCTCCTATTGGTTTCTGTTTCAAAAGCAAGTCCCAGCATTCTGTTGCTGTTTGCTAGTGATGAAATGTATTCTCTGGCATAAAAGTTTCAGCTGAAATTAACCTTAGAAATATGAGGTGGTTCTTGCCGTCTGCCTGAAATTGTAGCACAGTTGACCCTGAACAATTTGAACTGTGTGCGTCCACTTACAAGTGAATTTTCCCAAGTGATCCACGCAGTTCAAACCCATGTTCAAGGGTCAACTCCAAGGTTGGGGATCCACGTATGAGGAGTGCCGACTGTAGTTACAAGCAGATTTTCGACTGCATGGGAGGTCAGTGCACTTAACCCCCACATTGTTCATGGGCCAACTGTATATTTAAAAATGTCAGCTTTGCTGTGTAGATGCCTGACCAATGTGCTATACACCTGAAGCTGAAGTAGAATAATATTGAATGTCAACTACAGCTAAATATATAGGCATATATAGTCACAACAGGTGGAGTAAAGCATAGGAAATATAGCCAATGGTATTGTAACAGCTATATAAGATGTCAGAGGGTCAGTAGCTTGCGGGGTGGATTATCACTTTATGAGGGGTTTAAACATCTAGTATGTTGCTTTGTACACCTGAAACGAATAAAAAAAAAAAAGTCAGCTTTGCAGTCTCCTCTACCCAGAGATGATGTGGGTAAATTGAGAGGAAAAAAATTACCCAGCATTTCTCATATCCGTGTGATTGTTTTAATAACCCTGATTGCCAGTACAGAGGTTTATAAGTCATGAAGACTAAATCATGAATATTAAAAAAATAGGGACTTCAGAGAAAGTTTTGTTTGGTGTTAATTTTAGACTCGGTTGTGACACTACTATTTTTTCCTTCACTGTGACCACTTTAATATTAATCCACTAAAATTTATAATCAGAGCCCTAAAATTTATAAACCTGGTGCTTTGGGTGCTGGTCACATGTGTACATTGAGAGCACAGTGCCATATTATGTTTCCCCTGTTAATTTTTCCATCCCTGCCCTGTGATTTCTATGGAGAGAAATACCTGGAATATGGACTTAGTCCATTCCTTATCTTTCAAATTTGGGGTAAAGCTGTAGCTTCTAAGTAAAAGTACATTATTAGCACACTAAAAACTTTACCTCTTGAGGCTTTTTCCAACACTATCCATAATACCACATTTTGTGGCATTACATTCGTTACTTTGTAAGGATGTCATGATTGGAAAAATCTGCCTTATTTTTTCTAGCTATTAGTAAACTTACTTAAAATTTGGCCCCGAAGGATAGTAAAAACATAGATTATAAGCTTCCCTATTGGGAGGCCTCTTCTCATCCTTTTTGTTCTTCGTGGTATTGAGCATTGGTTGACTTGACTTGAGGGAATAAAAGACTGCAGGTGGTCCTTGACTTACTGACAGGCTGTGGGCCAAAGGATCTGTGGTTAGAATACAGGAGAGAGGGATTTATCTTCAGAGACCCAGACTTCCCTTAGAAATCATTGTGGTCCTCACCTCCATCAAAATTCCCTGAACTATAGAAAAATTGCAGGGAGTGAAGATGCCTGTCTACCTTTCCTTTTACTTGGATCCCTGGGGTCGCTGCTTAAATGAGGGTCTGAGAATCAGCTGTGATGAATTGTAGGGCATGGAAAAGGGTTAGGGAAGAAGAAAGTCTGGCGTTTACAAATTTCCTCACATCCTTGGGCCTGGTCAAGGGGCAGCAAGTTTCCCACAAAGCCAGTTACGGGGGTGATGGCATAAATCTCAACCTGGAAAGGGCCTGGCCATTCCGAAGGCCATTGCTGAAGCCTGCTGCCATGTTAACATGGGACAGTCTGGACTAGCTCCGAGCTGTGTTGTCACTGAAATTGTCCAATTCTTAGCACACCATCCATCTGGGATGTTCTTTTCTTGAGATACTAGTAGTTAGAGAAGATTTTCCCATCAGCTCTGTTCTGTCCTGTTTGAAAGGATTAACTCTGAAGAGTTAGTCTTGCCAGTTGGGTTGATGTGTACTTACTGCTTGGGTTGCCAGGTGTGTGTGTGTGTGTGTGTGTGTGTGTGTGTGTGTGTGTTTGAGTTTTTCCATTGATGTATGTGTCACGTATTTGATAAAAGGGGCATGTACTTCTAATAATGGTAAAATCGCATTGTGTGGAACTCTGTGGAAAGTATACAATGTGCTAAATCGGAATGTTAACTTTACCCCTCCCTCCCCTCAATCATGAGAAGATTCACATTGTACCCAGCTCCTCTCTAATCAGTTTGCAAATGAAATCAGGTTCTGTGAGAATACACATCACCAGCCCTTTCTTGTAACTGACACCTGTGGGTGAGTTTGACAAGTAAGTGGATTTTGTTTAGGAGATGGGGAACAATAAAAGAAAGTTATTACTATTTCAAAATAAGATGAGAAATGTCCAAAAATTCATTTGATTTTCCTCTCCCTGGCTGCTGAGCAAATGTCGTTCAGTCACGTGTTCAGAATTTGGGGTAAAAATTAAAAAATGTCCTAGGCAGGATTACTCCGTGTTGATAAATTGGGATGAGACTGCCTCGAATGAGGCTGGTCTCTAGCCTGGGATATTGTTTATTTTTGTGGTGATGCTTATCTAAAAGTGCCTGGTGGAATTTTACCCGGAATGCTGATAAGCTGTGGTTGTTCATTGTCCAGGGCCCTGAGTTGTGTAGCCATTTATTAGGTTCTAGAAGAGCTTGGTGCTGACAAGTTCAAGGCCCTATTAAAATAATTTCAGCAATGAAAATCTGCAAGTTAAGTCATCTAGAAAAATCAGTGGAGAAAGAAGGGACAGAGACAGAAAGAGAAGCTGGCCAAAATGAAGGTGCTTTTAGGAGCTAGAATTGGAGGCGAAAACTGGACATTGTTTATTTAATTAGAGGCATGTGGAATACTTAACTTGGTTTTCTAAAATCATTAAAGGGAGAGAGGGTGTAATTCTTGGACCTCTCCTCAAACCTTAGTTCTTTGCAGACTTCGTTTTTATTACATTTTCCTTTTCTTTTTACTCCTGTCCAAGACGACACAGTGTGAGTGATGTTAGAAAAGAGTCCCTGAGGTCAGTGTCAGTTTATTGTAGGCGTTGGCTGCTAAAGCGGGGCTTCCTTTTTCTGTTTTCCCCGCTGAGAATCCCATGTTCATTTTCACCACAGCCATACTTCCTCTACTCCATCATGGCGGCCAATTCCGTTTTGTGGTATTCCTTGTTAATTTTCCATCTTTTCTCATTCTTTTTAAGTCTGACAGGCTAGCACGCTGTTGCCACATGCCGCATTTTGGCAACTCCTTCCTCCCACTGTTCTCTGGAGAACACAACTGTGCTCTGCCATCCTAATGACCGTGTACCTTCTGGCTGCTAGAAACCAGACACGTCCTCAGGGAGAGGCCAGGGTGTGAGGGAGAGAGCATCTCAGACTTCATTGCAGAACTATCCAGGGATTGATTTGTCCTTTCTAAAGAGGCAAATAGTAGGGCCAGAATATTCTGGATAATCCTTCGAGGCCCATTATTTCACAATTGAGAAGTTCCCAAACTTGTTCATTTCACAGTTCCCTTAATATCTTAGTGATTTTTTTTTCATGTACCTCCAGGCAAAAAGAAACCCTACTAGTTAAGCTTAAGTAGTCATGTCCAACTTAAAAGTTGTTTGTGTGGTGTCTGGTAGATACCTCTGTGTTTCTCAAATTTCAAATATCCCGCAGAGCCCCTGTGAATTTGTGCCGGGGTGCCTCTGCATAGAGTTTGAGAACTGCAGCCTTAGTCCATTTTCTATGTGTAACTTTCATGATTTGGGCCCATAATCTACTTGTTTGATGTGAACCAAGTTGAGCCCACAGTCAGAAGTGCTCAGGAACTATACCAGTGTGGAGTGTTTGGGGGTTTATTCCTGAGGGATACATCTTTGGTGAGATTTGCTTGATAGTTCCCTGGTAATCTTGCTGCTGCCTCAGGTTCAAAGGTTGGTGGGAAGTGATATATAACAGGGTGGCGCTGTGGCTTTGAACCATGTTGTTGGAGCTGGGTATGTTGACCAGATGGTCTTTTTCCTGAGCCGTCTGTGGAAGGCCTGGCGTCCTGATTGGTGGAAGGCAGGGGTTGATAGATGCAGGCTCATGGGGCCTTCAAAAGGGAAAATCTTTTTTCTAAGTTTCATGAGTTCACGGTTTCGAGTGCTTGGCGCACTCTGAGGCAAGTCACAGCTTATGCAGGCTGAGTTGTCTCTGGCCATGTAACCACACGCTAGATGCACGTGTGTCTGCTCAGCGGTACAAGCCATGTCACATCCTCGATGCAGGTGCTTGAAGGTGAAAAACAACATGATCTGAATTGTGCCCCTTTTGTCCTACATCAGTTCCTGTTGTGCCTTAGCCTTCATCAAACTGCCCTGCGGTTGGCATTGTGTCACAACTTCCCTTGCTGCTTATATTTCTTTTTTTCCCTTCAGGTGTCTCTCCTTCCCTTCTAACTGGCAGCAGCCCCCTTCACCTCAGGAGCGGGCTTTAGATCCGCTCTGCCAGGCAGCTTGCTAACTTCTGTGTAGCTCTCTGAAGCAGGTAGAGAACCATTTTGCTAAATGCATGCTGCTTCCTGCCTTTCCAGCCCTAACCCTTCAATGTTCCTTAGCTGTTTGCCTTGTTTTCTACAATGTCAGCTGAAAGTATTGCTCAGTATGTAGTATTACGCTACAGTGTCTCTTGCGAGTACTCTGTACAGTTTGTGCAGTGATTCTAAGATGTAATGAAATGTCTCTGCTATGTTTAAGGTAAACTAGAGGAGCCAAAGCCACTATATGCTCATAGAACGCATCTTGCTAAATGCTGGCATGTAAGCATTTCTATGCAATAGAAACTTATACTCAAGGAAGGCATATAAAACTAAAATATTGATACCTTGTCCCATAACATTCTTGTTTTGACCTATGACGTGTCCAGAACCTTCTTTTTCTTTCTGAGACCTTGGTGTAGCAACCCTTGTTCATTTGGTGTTACTTGTTAAAACAGCATTGCTTTGCACCAGATGAAAATAAGTTAACTTGACGGATAGAAGTGTTTTTGTTGGGAATGTCATCAAGTATGGTGATTGGAGGGGCTGACTGAGCTTAGAATTTCTTTCCTCTGTTTGTTCCCATTTTTTTTTTTTTTTTTGACATAGCTATCCTCCAGTGCCTAGGATTTTCTGAAAGTTTAAACTTCCCAGATGTGAGAAGGGAAATTGTTTCCATATTTCCACAGCAGTGTTACTGTCCAGCATAAATTTAGAAATCATTTTTAACTTTGTCATATAGTAAAGGCAAACTATGAAAATGGTGTTATGTAGGTGTTTGTTAAGGTTTCGTTGTACATTCAGATAATTCTAATAGCTGGTCAGTTTCTTACAATGGGGTACTTGATAAGGTTCTGCATTTTTATGGTCAGTGTTTTCTCATGACTCTGCTCTTTAGAAGGTGTGTGTTTTCCTCTGTCTCTTGCAGGACCTGGAGTTGCTGGCTACCTTACTGCAGGGACATCCTCGTCAGTCATGTCTAACCTGCCGCCCCCTGTAGACCATGAGGCAGGCGACCTTGGCTAACAGACTTGAAACATTTGTGCGAGACAGTGAACGCTGAAAGGCCAGCCAGTGCCCGGTCCACATTCCTCCAGCTGATACGTTGAAACAAACTCTTAACTGCCTTTCTCCTGGTTTCATGACAGTGTTATTCCTTTTTCTATAAATATATTTTTATTTAGGAAAAAAGTCAGTGATTCTAATTGTATCACGTGATAAGAAAGCACTCTGTGGATCAACCTAAGTGGGTACACAAGAATTTTTTTTCTTGATGTATGTAAGCACATTTTGTTCCTTTATATCTGTTTACAAGACTGTGAATCAAAAAGACAAAACTCCTTCCTAGTTTTTATAATGTTTTTTGAATTAGCGTAAACTACAGCATACAGAAATTGGGCTCCGTCACTTGTTCGTGGCAAAGGGTGTTTCCCTCCTGCATTGAGCCTCCGTGGCTGTCCTCTTCCCACGTCGAACACTATTAGCTTTCGTCCCTGCATCTGTTCACTGGTGTCCTGTCCTCGGCCATTAACCTCCCGAGAGCTCACAGTACACATCGGTACGTATAACTGGCTTTACCAAATTAAGTGAAAAAGGAGCTTGTGCAAAAAATTTTAAAAACAGATGTCAAGATGTTATGTAAGAGATTAGTGTAATTGTGAAATGTTCTATACATTATCAAATATATAAAGCTTTCTATATTGAATGTACATTATACAGATCATTCATATGTGTACATAAAATTTTAAAAATAAAGGGAATTGACTGCTTTGTTAATGAGATATATTTGTTCTAGTTTAATTTTTTTTCCCTTTTGAAGACTCATATCTTTATTTCTAAGACAGATTTAGTCGTGGTGGTCAACACAGATTTTTACCTCAAGTTCGCAACTCTTCATACAGCCAGCTACACTGACATATCTTATCATTCCTAACCCCAGTAATATTTTGGCCACATCTAAATTTCCAGAAGCAGATAGCATCTCATTTATTTACCATACAGTATTCATGAATGGGTCAAGCTGTTAATAAATAATGTGTGTGATATTAATTCCAGTATTTTTAAGGGGAGAGAGATTTAAAGAGTGAGAGAATATTTCAGATAACACAGATCTCAGCACATTGGTCTTCTAGTATAATTACAAACTATGAGAAAATACAAACATGAAATATTTACAAAAACTTAATAAAGAATGAGGAAATACCCAAGCCTCCAAGTTGCTTTTGAAAACAAGAATGAAGTTTATTCCATAGTTGATATGTAGAAAGAGCTAGAATGGAGACATTCCTATCTTAAATTGCTAATTTAAAATTTTTCACCAGTTTTATCATCTCTGAAAGATTATGGAGTAATACACCCATGTAAGTATTTTAATAGAGAACTGTGGTTTTAGTTTCTAGACAATACTTTGTCATAAAAGTATGCTCACTAGAAGAGATTATAAGAGTTAACTCGGGAGTGGGTACTTAAGAGAGCATAAATCAATACTGGAATATATTTCCTTTAAATACTAAGAGAGCATGAGTGTTGTGAATATTTGTATTTAAAGTTCCATTTAAACTAATATACAATCATTGATATTTGAATACCAGTAATAGCTAATCGTTACTGAATATTTACTGTATGCAAAGCATCGTATAAAGTGTCATACATGCATAACCTCATTTAATCCTCAGAGCAAACCTATGGGTTTGATAATGATACAATTCCCATCTTCCAGGTAAAGAACATCGGGCTTAGAGAGGCAAAGCAACTTACCAAAAGTCATACAAATAGTAAGTAACAGAGTAAGAAATCAAAACTATTTTTACTTTACACCACGATCCTAAGATAGCAGCGATCCTAAGATAGCAGCCACAATCCTAAGATAGCAGCGATCTCAAGCAGGTGGAGGTGCCTGGGGAAACAGGGTTTTGTTTTTAAATATTTTTTACTATAAACTCAAATACAGATACAGAAAATCTCACTGAACAGGTGAGTGCAATGAGACATTACAAGGCAAATCACCCTTGAGACCACCCCCCAGGTCAAGAACTTGGCCAGCTTTCCCCGAAGTCCCTCCAGGTATCCCCATCAAAAGCATAGCCCCTCCCTCCCTCCAGCAGTGACCACTTGTCCGACACTTCTTCGTGTTCCTTCAGAATTCATCACCCAAATGTGCATACCTAGACGTTAGAGTTTAGCCTTACCCCTTTTCTTTTTTAAATATGCCTTTGAGTTTTTTAATCTTCTGGCTCCCCCTCTATCCCTTTCCCTGCAATTTGTCTGTTGAAGACCCCAAGGTCATTTGATGGTTTCCCCATAGTCTAGAAGTTGTTGATCACACACCCTCATGGTGCAATGCAGCTTGTTCTCTTGGTGTGGCGGCCTGGTTAGACTCAGGCTCCAACACTTTGGCAAGACTAGAGGGGTGCTGGGTTCTTCTGTCGGGCGGTGCATCGCGTCTGTTGTCAGGTTAATAGCGATGTTAATAGTGATGGAAGCTCAGTGTGTCTAGATCCATTCGTACATTGGGAGTTACAAATTGCTGTTCTGATGCTCTTTCACTTATTAACTGTAATATCTCTAAATGTACCACTGGGTAACAAATAGCATATAAAGAAACGCTTCTCTTTATCTGCTATTTGTTACCTAGTGGCACATTTCATATGGGAAAGGCAGTATAAGGGCTTAATTCATTGCCTTATCAGCTTACAAAATAGCAAATTTGCTCCCTGTCATCCTCTGAAGGTGACCAGTTTGCTTTATTGTTTCATTAGCACCATTATTATAGTGTTTTTTAGTATCATAGATTTAAACATATTTGATGTGTTTCAATCGGTAGCAATTACAGTTGATCCTTGAAGAACATGAACTTGAGCTGTGCTGGTCCACTTATCCATGAATTTTTTTCAGTAAATGAGGATTTTTTAGAAATATGTGACAATTTGAAAAAACTCGCAGACAAACTATGTAGCCTAGAAATATTGAAAAAAATTTAAAAAAAGGTATGACATGAATGCATAAACTGTAGGTATCTATTAGTCTTTTAGTTACTACCATGAAATAGCCACAAATCTATTATAAAAAGTTAAAATTCATCAAAACTTACGCACATAAACGGACTGTACATGACACTACTTGCAGTCCAGAGAAATGTAAGCAAACGTAAAGATGCAGCATTAAACCATAACTGCATATTAACTGTAGTACATACTGTACTGTAATAATTTCGTAACCTCCTCTGTTGCTATTGCGGTGAGTTCGTGTTGCAAGTATCCACTTAAAATGCTGTGTGACTCTAATCTCTGTGTGAGCAGTTCATCTCTCCAGTAGATTGCATATCACAGTGAAAAGTGATCTCAGATTCTCACGTATTTTTCGTGTTTAGTGCAATACTATGAACCTTGAATAACACCAGGGAAGTACCACTAGTGATGCTAGAAGTGCTCCCAAGAAGCAAAGAAAAGTCATGACCTCATAAGAAAAGTTGAATTGCTTGATATGTACTGTAGATCGAGGTCTGCAGCTATAGTTGCCCATCATTTCAAGATAATTGAGTCCAGTGTAAGAGCCATTATAAAAAAGCAAAGGAAATTTGTGAAGCTGTTATTGCAGCTATTTTAGCAGGCACAAAAACAGTGAAATACTTTTTTATCTAGTATTGAAAATGCAGCTATTATGTGAGCACAGTATTGCTATAAGAACGGCATACCTATAGACTAATTGGTTAGAGAAAAATTGAAGTCATTATATGACAACTTAAAGGAAGGTGAAGGTTCTAACACTAGAGAATTTAATGCCAGCAAAGGATGGTTTGATAATTTTAGAAAGTGGTTTGGCTTAAAAAATGTCCAGATAACAGGAGAAGCAGCTTCTGCCAACCAAGAGGCAGCAGACACGTTACCAGGTGCAATTACGAAAATCATTGAGGGCCAGCTGAGTGGCTCAGTTGGTTAAGAGTTGGCTTGGGAGTGTGGGCTCTGAGCAGCAGGGCCGCCGGTTTGGTTCCCACATGGGCCAGTGACGCTGCACCCTCTACAGCTAAGATGGTGAACAACAGCTCGACCTGGAGCTGGGCTGCCATGAGTCACCAGCGACGACGTAGGCTGAGGGGCTGCAGTGGGCTCCCGTGAGCGGCCGTCCAATGGCTGGAGACTGATCTGCCTCAGCCGGAAAGAATGCAATGATCACGATACCAACATGGGCCAGTGAAGCGACGTCCTCCATAACTGGACTGAAGAACAAAAGGACAGCAACTTGTCTGTTCCCCTTCCCCGATTTCCCAACGCTGTTCCCTCCCCCAATTTCCCAATAAAATCTTAAAAAAAAAAACTCATTGTGGAGAAAGGATATCTGGCTGACTATGTTTTTAATGAAGACAAAAGTGCCCTATTGGGGGAGGCGGGGAATACCACAAAGGACATTTATCAGTAAGGAAGAGAAGCGAGCACCAGGATTTAAGGCAGGAATGTATAGGCTAATTATGTTGTTTTGTGCAAATACAGTCAGGTTCATGACTCACTGCCCTTTTCTATAAAGCTGCTAACTCCTGAATCTTGAGAGAAAAGATAAACACCAGCTGCTAGTCTTTTGTACAAGAAGGCTTGGACAGTGAGAACCCTTTTCTGGATTGGTTCCTTTGATGCTTTGTCCCTGAGGTCAGGAAGCACCTTGCCAGTAGACTGCCTTCTGAAGTCCTTTTGATATTGGACAGTGCCCCTGGTCACCCAGAACCCCATGAGTTCAACACCAAAAGCATTGAAGTGGTCTACTTGCCCCCAAACACAAGGTCTCTAGGTTAGCCCCTAGATCAGAGGGTGATAAGGACCCTTAAGGCTCATCACACAGGGTGCTCTATGGGAAGGATTGTCAGTGCTGTGGAAGAGAGTCCCAACAGAGAAAACATGAGTCTAGAAGGATCACACCATTGAAGATGCCATCATAGTTACAGAAAAAGCCGTGAAAGCCATCAAGCCCAAAACTACATTCCTGCTGGAGAAAACTGTCCAGATGTGCACGACTTCACAGGATTTACAACAGAGCTAATCGAGGAAATCATGAAAGAGACTGTAGTTATGGCAGAAAAGGTGGGGCGTGAAGGGTTTCAAGATATGGACATTGGAGGGCCAGCCGAGTGGCATGTTGGTTAAGGGTTGGCTCTGAGAAGCAGGGCCCCAGTTCGGAAACCACACGAGGGCCAGTTACCCTGCACCCTCTACAGCTAAGATGGTGAACAACAGCTTGACCTGGATCTGGGCTGCCGTGAGTCGCCAGCAATGGCGTAGGCTTGCAGTGAAGCTGCAATGGGCTGCCATTAGCTACCATGAGTGGCTGGCAGCCAGCATGAGCAGCTGGCAGCTGGCAGCCAGCGTGAGCTGCCAAGAGCCACTGTGAGCAGCCGTCCAGTGGTCGGCGACCAATCTGCCTCACCTGGGAAGAGCGCAATAATACTAACATGGGCCAGTGAAGCAACATCCTCCACAACTAGACTGAAGAACAAAAGGACAGCAACTTGTCTGTTGCCCTCCCTGATTCCCCAGCACTGTTCCCCTCCCTGAATTCCCCAGTAAAATCTTAAAAAAAAATAAAAAAAGATATGGCCATTGGAGAAATTCAAGAGTTAAGAGACACTGCACCAGAAGAATTAACAGCAGACAACTTGATAGAGACGAGTGCTTTTGAACTAGTGCCAGGCATGAAGAAGAAGATTTAGAAGAAATAGTGCCAGAAAACAAACTCATTTTACAACCTGGCAGAAGGGTTCTGATTATTCAAGACTTTTTTTTTTTTAATGGCATGGACCATTCTATGATATGAGCACTGAAAGTAAACAGTAGAAGAAATGATACTGTTTGGAAACATTTTTAGAGAAACGAAAAAGCAAAAAAGTCAGACAAAATTGTGATGTATTTTCATCAAGTTACAACGAATGTGCCTGCCTGTCCCGCCTCCACTTCCCCCTCTTCTGCCTCTGCGACCCGAGACAGCAAACCCGACTCCTCAGCCTATTCAACATGAAGACGACAAGGATGAAATCCTTTATGGTGCTCCACTTCCACTTAACGAACAGTAATCAATCAATCACGCCATAAGGTTAATAAACGTATGTTGTGTATGCATGTGTCTTCATGCAAAAATCTAGTAACTGTATGACAAATTATGACATTGTTGTGTCATCATTATCGCCTAAGTATTCATCATGTAGAACATCATGAGCAAGACTTGTATGGAAGTAAATAGCCTGTCCTTACATAGGCGTAGGTAAGTGATACTTCATATAAAGTTAATAAGGTTAGTTTTACTGTTTTGTGATTTTGCTTTCAAAGAATTACATTAACATACAGCTTGCTCCTCTCTCTCTAATTGGAGAAACTGCGTATCGGCCTATCATCACAGGTAAGTGGTTTTTAAAAATATAACAATGTTCCCAATGCTGTATTATGAATGACTAATACTGTATGTCATAAAAATGCTATAACAATTCATTCATTAATGTATAGGCTATCCTGTGAAACGATCCTATCGATTACACGAGGCTTCCATAAAGCAGTCATACTGCTGCTGCTTCATTATCTGCGTGTGAATCGTTATATCTGTAAATAACTGAATTTGTTTTTCACATTATCTTTTCATTTTGATGTCAAGTGTTAGTAATACATATGACATCTCCAGTGTTTTGTATCATGTAAGACAATATTGATGTAGGTACTGACAGATGATTCATTCTGTAAACAGATGATGTAAACTTACGATATTGATACAGTACTGTACCATAAATGCATTTTCTCATGATTTTCTCAATCTTTTCTCTTGCTTACTCTATTGTAAAAATACAGTATAATAATATACAAAATAGGTGCCCATCGACTGTTTATGTTATTGTTGAGGCTTCTGGTCAACAGCAGGCTGTTAGTAAAGCTTTTGAGGAGTCAAAGTTATGCTGGATTTTTGACTAGGGGACAGGTCGGCACCCCTAAACTTTGTGTTATTCATGGGTCAGCTGTATCTTTATAGAAGTTAAAAATGTTCCCTCTTTATCCAGTGGAAGCTTCTTCAGTCTAGTTCCTGAACCTTTTTTATTTATTTAAAAAAAATTGTTTAATGTGTTAAAATACATATACCAAAATTTACTCCCTAAACCATTTTTAAGCGTACAGTTCAGTGTTATTAAATACATTCATATTGTACAACCATCACCATTTATCTGCAGAACTTTTCGTTTTGTAAAACTGAAACTATACCCATTAAAGAATTCCCACCCCTATCTCCATCTCCCCAGCCCTGGCAACCACTGTTCTACTTTCTGTGTCTATGATTTTGATAACTCTAAGTATCTCATACAAGTGGAATCCTACAGTATTTATCATTTTGTGTCTGGCGTCTTTCACTTAGCATTATGTCTTCAAGGTTCGTCCATGTTGTAGCAAGTGTCAGAATTTCCTTTTTAAGGCTGAACAGTATCCTGTTGTATGAATATACCACATTTTTTTATCCATTCATCCGTCAATGGACATTTAGGGTGTTTTCATGTTTCAGCTATTGTGAATAATGCTACTATGAACAACAACCTCATTTAAAAATAGGCAAAGGACTTCTTTCTCCAAAGAAGATATACAAATGGCCAGTAAGCACATGAAAAGGTGCTCAGTCACTAATCATTGGGGAAATGCAAATCAAAACTACAGTGAGATACCACCTGATACCCGTTAGGATGGCTACTGTCAAAAAACAGAAAATAAATGAGGATGTGGAGAAACTGGAACCCTTTGAACTGTTGGTGGGAATAGAAAATGGTACAGCTGCTATGGAAAACAGTATGGTGGTTCTTAAGAAAATTAAAAATTAGAATTACCATATGATCCAGCAATTCCACTTCTGGTTACATACCCAGAAGAACTAAAAGTGGTCTGAAAGCAATATTTGAAAGCTGAGTTTTAATTTGGGGGGCGGGGGGTGGAGACTTTACCTGAGATTTATGTATGTGGTAATTTGCCTCGCTCCTGAAATATAAAAGTGAGGCAACGTGAGCAGGGTGACAGGAAAGTGAAAACAGGACCCCTGGCAGGGTGGGGTTGCCCGGTATGGTTGGCGTATAGGAGTTCAGGGGGAGAGAGCCCAGCCTGAGACCCAGGGAGGGGTCAGGTTGGCAGCGTCCTGAGTGCCAGGTTGAGGCATCGGCATCCAGGCCTCGTTGTGGTTCAGGAATGAGATCTGTGTTGTAAAATAGACAGCAGTGGGGTGTGATCAATTTGCTGTGTTTGTGGTGAGGGTTGTCACGTGGTACAACTCAAAGATACTGATAACACACAGCCCATCTAAGCAGCAGTGCAGGGGACACCCTGGAAATGGGCAAGAGACCACCATTGGGACCTCATCTGTAATCCTCAGTTATCACTAGATAGTCAGCTCAGGAATTCCTTTCAGGCTAGAAATTCTGTGATCCCTTTCCTGATGCTTAAATTGTCCCTTATAGGATGAAATGTCTGTACATACTCGTATGCATGCTTTATTAGAATTTGGGGTAGAGCCGTTTGAAAAAAAACATTGCAGATAAACTCAGTCTGATAGAAGCTCTTCCCCGTTAGTGGTCAGGGGAGTGTGAACAAGGAATGCAGAGATTCCTGTGGGCTTGTCTTGTCTATGCAATAAGGCTGAGAATTCTTAACCCACCTTTCACAGAGCTGCTGTGAGGATTAACTATGACTGTGAAAGGACTTTGGCAACCGTGAGGTATAACAATAGTGGGAAGCTGTTGAAGTCAGCAATGACCAACAGCAATTTTTCTCATTATCTTTATTCTTGGGCTCAGGGACAGGATGAAATAAATTCCAAGGACCTTTCAGCATACATAAAAGGGGTGTGTAATTTTTTATTGGTTTTCAAAGGTAGTCCTGTTGCTTTGTAATCCCTGACTAAAAAGTAATGATCTTGGCTCCCAACGCAGAGATGCCACAGTCTTCGGTCAACAAGACCATCTGTTTCCTACACACTGAAACTTTTCCCTTGAGTTGCTGCCTGTTTACCAGCAGATGAGGCCCAAGAGGCGAGATTTAATTTAATGACTTAAATTAGCTTTCAAATTGAGGGGAGTGCCTGACAACTGAGTTGAATGAAGAGTTCGACCCAAAACTAAAACACAGACTGTTTACACAGTCAAACCAGTCTGGTAAAGTGACATGTGGAATTTTGAGTTGCAAGTTGGATGGTTGGAAAAAGCTAGAGAATACAGAATTCCTGGGGAAGCTGATGTCTAGCGGGGCTGAAAACAACAGCAACCAGCCGCCAGCTTCCATTCCCATATGAAGAGACCAGGGCTAACACTGGCCTGCGAAGGTCCAGCGGGTAGATTGGGGGGGCGGGGAAGGGAGGCTCGCCCAGGCCTGTCAGAGGGCAGCTTCCGCGCGGCTCCACTGGGCCTCCTGGAGGACGAGTGGGCACAGCGTGCCAGGTGCTGCAATGTCCAAGAGAAGAGGAAATCTGGATTTCCATGTGAAATCAGGTTTTAACGACAGGCAATGCATTCAAAGTTTTAAACCAAGTGGACCATACAGAAAGGACCTGTGGATCAGATTTTCTGCCTCGGGAAAAAATCTGAAGTTCAGTCCCTTTGACATAAGTTAGAACGTAGTGGTTCCGAGGAATTGGATGAATATGCTTTCTCTCCAGTGAGTTAATTGCTAAATCAGTTGTGTTTTTAATGACCGAACTTTTGCAGATGGGTAGTTTCCCCATCAGGTGCACACATGCTGCTTTTATGAGGGAAGAGAGGAGGACAGGACTTCAGATAAACTCGTTACGGACCGAATGTCTGCACCCCCCCCCCGAAATTCATTTACTGAAGCCCTAACCCCCAGTGTGTTTGGAGGTGGGGTCTTGGGCAGGTATCAGGGTTGGATGAGGTCATGAGGGTGGGGTCCTCATGATGGAATCAGTGCCCTTAGAAGAAGGGATGACAGCTTGCTCTTCCCGTGTGCACCCAAGATGGCAGCTGCCTGCAAGCCAAGAAGATGCCTCAGTGCACTCTACCTTGCCAGAAACTTGATCTCAGCTTCCCAGTTTCCAGAGCTGTGAGAACATTTCCTGTGTAAGCCACCCAACCCAGCCTGAGCTGACTAATACACTCGTGCTGGCTGGAGGACCAGCAGCTGAAGGGACGGGGCAGTTTGCTCTTAGATTAGCAGGACAAGAGCTGATCGGGCCCAGAGCCACCTGACCATTGATTGAACTTGGTATAAATTCAGCTCAAGCTCCTTCAGAAACAACTGGCAGCCTGTCCTGAAGCTGGCGGCGGGCGCGGGGGTGGGGGAGGGGGTGAGCCCCCAAGGCTGGTCTGTAGCACCTGCCAAAACTGGAAATGGGCACTGGGTTAGGAGTAGGAAACCGGCTGGCTTCTGGCTCCTGTGTGTTTCTGGTTTTGTTGGTCTTTTTAAAGTATGTGTGATGGGCCGGCCGAGTGGCACGATGGTTAAGAGCTGGCTTGGGA
>NW_017732461.1:83761-85065 GCF_001890085.2 Hipposideros armiger | reverse complement strand
CAACTTGTCTGTTCCCCTTTCCCCAATTCCCCAATAAAAATCTTTAAAAAATAATAATAATAATTATGTGTGAAATTTTGAGTATCCAGGTTCTGTCAGCATCACTGTTGGATGCCCAAAAATGTAGGTGTTGATACTGAACACTCCCTCCTCATTCACATCAACCCCAAGTGGTTGTGTGGACTTTGAGTTGAATTCTGTGTCTTGCTTGTGGTCTTGTGTCACCCAGTCTTGTTTAAACAGGAACAAATTGTCCTGGAGCCAGTACGGGCTCTGGAGTTGGGTTTCCAGGATGCAGTTCTGGCCCTCAATGTGTGTGACCTTTCATCTTTAAATATGGGAGTCATTAACTCCCCACTCACGGGGGTGTTCTGTGGATCCAAGATAATGATGTAAACACCTGATAGAGTGCCAGCCCCCGGACTGTGCGGTGGTGTTGGGAGGAAACCCAGGCTTCACAGGCAGAATCTTCCCTACTTGGGTTTCTGACCTTGGGCATTGATTTCATTTATAAAATGCCAGGGTTGGGCTGGTCAGGAAATATGCGAATTTCACTGTTAAGAACCCGGTGAAAGATATATAAGCCCTCTATGTAAAAATGTGCAAAAGCTCGTCTTTTTAAAATATTAGGTAACTCAGTTCCTCTCTAACTCCAGGTAAAAATCCCAGAGCTAGGTCATTTCTAAGAATTACGATATTGTTCCCCACAAAAAACTGGGCTTATCCTGCAACAGACTGTCTCTCCTCCATGGCAGTGGAGGCATCCGGGAATCCATCCTGTTCATCAACGCTTTTCCTCTTGCTACTTTTTACTGCATATGTTGTTTAAGGTGTTATTTAGCATTTAGAGCAAAGAACTTCACATCTGGACTACTGGACATCTACTAACTTCCAAATTCAGGACTGGCTTACTGTGGGCACCAGGCACCCAGGAATGCAGGAGGTAGGGTGGCCATTTTTAAAAAGCTTGTTTTTCCATCAAGCTTACAAAAGAAGATTGTGTACATTTCCATAATTTTTACAAAGCCCCAGTTTAGGGAAATAACTTATGTAAAAGAAGAGAAAAGCCTCAGAGCTGTCATGCAAGTCTCAGTGATATATACAAATAAAAATGAATACTTACGCTTACATTTTTTAACATTGAAAACTTACAGGGTTTATATAACAAGGTTATGCAGTTACCATGTGTAAAGAGCTTTCAGTTATCCTCCAGTGACTGTATTTATAAAATCGTATGTCTGTGAGGAACATTTGCCTCATATCCTGGCCCCTGCCAAGTGTACCAGCGTCGGTGAGCAGAAAAA
>NW_017732461.1:82031-83066 GCF_001890085.2 Hipposideros armiger | reverse complement strand
CTGAGCTCTTCCTGCCAAGTAGGGATACAGTGAGAAAGCAGCATATGGAAACCAGAAACACGGCCCTGGACAGATACTGACGCTGCTGGTGCCTTGATGTTGGACTTCAGCTACCAGAACTTCGAATAATAGATGTTTGCTAAGCCACCCAGTTTATGGAATTCTATTATAGCAGCCCACGCTGACTAAATGGGTGGAGGACAAAATGAAAATTCCAAAAACTTTTCCCAGAAGGAATCATATGCCACTGAGTGCCCAGCCCAATGGGTGGAAATAAATCCTCACAAATGTATGACCTTGTGCAATGTTACAATATGGAAACAAGAAGGTTTTTTTAGCTTCCAGGGTGTGGCAGGAGAAGGGGAAAACACTTCCTAGAAAAGACCAAGAATCAGAGAAGCACTGGATTTCTCAATGACACTGAAACTTAGGAGACAAGGGGGTGATTGATGCCTTCAAAAGCCTAAGGAGAAATGATTTCCCAGCCCAGGGCTCTCAATCCAGCCAAATTACCAACTGAGTGAGGGGACAAAATTGACATTTTCAAACACAGTGTCTCAGATTTATCTCCCTCCCATGGAAGCTTTGTAAGAAACCCCCTAAGGATGTTCTCCACTAAAGCAGAGTTGCCAAGAAAGGAAGGTGGGATTCCCCAGATAGTGATGAAGAGATCCTAAATTAAGACAACGGCTTACTCCTGACAGCACAGCCAGACCAGACCAAAGCAGGTCAGAGGCTCTGGCAACAGATTCTTCAGGAAGATGAAATTCAGTCAACTTGTGTGTTTCATTATGCTGAGAGGATGACTGACGTGCCTGAGGGAAGAATTTAGGAGTTGGACAGCAAAATAATCATAGTAAATGTGAATGCTAAGGTAAGGCCCTGAGTGGGTACGTACATAGCTATAATGCCAATATGATTATATTGGGAGAATGAAAAAACAGGAAGTGTGTGAGAGTGTAAGTTTGGTGGGGGGAGAAGGTGAAAGACAACTGAATCTTCGAAATTAAGAAAAATAAATAATGGCTAAAGCAA
>NW_017732461.1:35888-80906 GCF_001890085.2 Hipposideros armiger | reverse complement strand
TCCCCGCCTCATTTTCTTACATTGTATATATCCTAACTACATCAAAGGTTTACAGTGAAAAATAAATATAAAATCATTAAACTGAGTGAACCTTCGAATGTAGCCGAGCTGCCACACCAGACCCGTGAGCATCTCTCTATAGACCAGTTTTAATGAACTGCGTTTGGTTGCTTCTGCATCTTAAATAGCTCTAGAATCTGTCTCTCGTCTCTACTATTGTGCAGGCTTCTACATGTCTGTCTTGGGTCAGTGCAGCAGGATTAGCTGGTGTCCCTACTGCTAACATCATCTGAATCCAGTTCATCTTCCATGGAGTAATACTTCTAAAACCCAGATAGGACCCTTTCAATCCCACGTTTAATCAGCAGTGCGGACCCTTCCACGACTCCTTACAGCTCTCAGGACCCAAAGTCCAATGCCTCGTCTGGGATTGAGAGGCCCGTCGTGATCTGGCCCCTTCTTTCTCTGGCATCGTCTCTCCTGCTATCTCTGTATCATTTCAAAAATAGTGAACTCAGTGTCTAGAATTTGCCAACGTTTTCGCCCCCGGACCTTCACACATATTGTTCTGTCCAGAACATTTTTCTCTCCTCCTCATAACTCTTTGTTTTCAGGTCTGAGAGCCTGCCGTGACTCCCTGATATTGTGGACTACTAATGAGAGCATTTTGTTTAACCGACTGTTTCCTCACAGGAAGTAAGTTTTGTGAGTGCAGAGATCACATCCATCTTGTTCATCTTTAAATCTCCCAGAATTTAGCGTTATGCCCCGAACATAATAGACGCTACATATGTGGTGAATGAATTAAACTGTGCCTGTGTGAGTCAGTTCTTCATGATTAAAAATAGCCCAAATTCATATGGCACAAAACGGATGGTAACAGCAAACCACAACATTTATTATACCAACTGACATTAATTAATAAAGCCTGGGCTGTGTCTGAGTTCAGCACCCTATGGGCCAGTGTCCCAAATTCCAAATTCCTGCTGCAGGCCAGTTTCCTCTGACTTGTAAGTGTTTTCAATAATGTCAGCTTCTCAGAATCTGACCCACTGAGGTTTGGAGCTGGTACTAGCATTCCCAAATGAGGAGAAATCCCACCTATTCTCTTGCTCCCTGCTTCTAGGTTCTCCAGTTGAAGTTGCCTCAGACTCATTTTGCACACTGTCCTCAGGTTTCGACAGTGGACATGGGATCTTAGAGAAATTGTGACAATAGTTTCGTTTGCCTATGTAAGTACCAGTTTATGTTCTCAAGGTTGTATGGCTGACAGAAATTCTGCCCTATCTAGTACACATGGGTGGGGTTTTTAGGTTGAGTGAGTGGTCAGCTGGATGAAAGACCTGAGTTCAAGGACAAAGCGGGGTTGGGGGGGAGAGCTGTTTGCACATGCATCCCCCTCGGGTACTTAGTAGGACTGGGGATTGCCCTCATCTCAGCTGTAAAATTAATCTAGTGTTCTTTCAACTCCAGTTGGTCTAATGCTGTGTTGCTTTAAACTAGCTATAAGAAATTCTCGATTTAATACACTTTCCAGAATCATGAGCTAGCAAAGCTTACACTGAATATCAGGAGGGAAATACATTAAGTCCCTTGGCATTCACCCCCCACTTCAGGCAAAATGTTACAGCTTCTCTGAGTGGCTGTTTCTGCCCTGCTTTTCTTCTGGATGTTTATTGTCTCAAACTTTGCCAGCAAAAAAAAAAAAAAAAAAAAAAAAGCTAAAAATAACAATATCATTAACAGTGTGTGAGGATCACAACATATTATAGTATTGTCTGTCAAATTATTGAGTTTTTACTCCTTGGTATTTAGTCCAGTGCCTTGAAGGGTTGGAAGGAGACTTCTTGCAGAAAGCTTTCAATTGGATTTAGAATTTAAAACCAACTTCAACCAAAGGAGGAGGGTAAACTGGCACGTTGCATAGGTCTGTGTTGATCTGGCCTGAAAAGCAGCAGCCTCGGACACCCGTGAGTGAGAGCAGGCGGGGAGAGGAAGCTCGTTTGCTTCTCAGCACTCGGGAAGGGGAGCTTTCTCTTCTAGACATGGACCATGTCCATCTGAGAGGGCCATCCCTCCAGCCTGATGCATGGCTTGGCCTCTGATAGTAAGAAGTTCATTTAGCATCTTGGAAGCAGATGTAGGAGGAGTTCTAATGGACTAAATGGAATGAAATGCGGCAAGTAAGCCATTTGGGGACCATTTCCCCTGAAGCCAAAAACATCCCAAACAATCTTGGGACAGAATAATTGATGATCACGTTTTGAATTTTATTAAAAAAATGTCTCTGTTTTCCAAGTCAACATTGTTATGAATTCCTGCCGAGCTGGAAGGACAGTGACTCATAAATCAACTGTGTAACCTTAAGAGTCCGAGTTTATACTCCTATTTCTGCGTGTTAGAGCCAACATTTTGTTTCCATTCAGAAACCCTAGCCACTCTGAACAAATAGCAGTTATCCCGCAAGTCATCTTTAGGAACTGGTCATGCCACAGGATCCTTGGTAAGCTAGAAATGCTTAGTAGTTCCTTGTTGAGGTTTGTTTGTTTTTTTTCTCTCTCTTAAATAGAAAATGCACTGGCGTTAACTATTTTTCTTCACTAGACAAAAACATGCAAGATATAAAATCACTATTTTCCCTTAGTTCCCATAGTTGACAGTTGTTTTGGCTGCTCAGCATCCATTCTCCATTTCTTTTTTTTTTTTTAAGATTTTAATTGGGGAATTGGGGGAGGGAACAGCTCTGGGGAATCGGGAAGGGGAACAGACAAGTTGCTGTCCCCTTGTTCTTCAGTCTAGTTGTGGAGGACGTCGCTTCACTGACCCAAGTTGGTATTGTGATCATTGCGCTCTTCCCGGCTGAGGCAGATGGGTCGCTAGCCATCAGACAGCTGCTCACAGCTGCTCACGGCGGCTCACGGCAGCTCATGCTGGCTGTCGGCCACTCACGGTAGCCCAAGACAGCCCACTGCAGACCCACTGCAGCCTACGCAGCCCAGCTCCAGGTCGAGCTGTCGTTCACCATCTTAGCTGTAGAGGGTGCAGTGTCACTGGCCCATGTGGGATCCGAACCGGGGCCCTGCTGCTCAGAGCTCACACTCCCAAGCCAACTCTTAACCAACAAGCCACTCGGCCAGCCCCATTCTCCATTTCGAATAATGCCCCGAGTGTGATTTGGGTGGGAAGGTAGCCCAGTGACCTCTCAAACTGTGGAAGCTAAAGGGACAGAGCTGTGCTGTCCCATCCAGTCGCCACTGACCACCTGTGACTGCTGAGTACTTGAAATGTATCTAAGACACTGACTTTTAAATTTTAGTTAACTTATTTAAATTTAAAAACTGATGCTCAATTCAGTTTTTGAAAAGTTTTAAGTATGTTTGGAACAATTTGAGTATGTGTACCTACTTTTTCAACTCCATTTTATGAAATCTACATACAGTTAACTTTTTATAGTTCAAGTATTTCCACTGGAAATTCAGCTTCCAAATTAAGATGTGTTATAAATGTAAAATAGACTGGATTTTGGGGGGAAAGTGTAGAATATTTTATTGATAATTTATATTGGTTACATGTTGAAATGATAATATTTGGGTATATTAGGTTAAATAAAATATATTGTTCCAATTAATTCCATACGTTTCTTTTTGCTTTCTTTAATGTGGCACTAGCAATGTAACATCACACATGTTGCTTGCATTACATCTCTCTTCCCACTTCCTGTCCCAGGACAGGCTGGGGCACACCTGTAACCTGAGTGGCCATCCAAATGCTCCTCAGAGCCCCAGCAAGCAAGGCAAGGACAGAACCGGTGGACAAGTCAGAGGGAGGTAAGCCACTGCAAGGGTCGCTGTCCCCCCAGGCCGCCGCCTCAGTCTTCACTTCCACACCCACCTAACTGAGTCCCTTTGTTCACATTAGCCTTCTCTTCCTGGGGTTTGCAGGGAAACATCCCAACAGACCCGATCAGGATTTGTCAGGAAGTGCGCCTCTGCCCTCGCCCCTTGTTTACCTGAATCCCTGGTACATCTTCTTACCACTGACGTCACAACACCAGGGCTGGGACAGCTGAGTCTATGTCAGCTCCTTGGGGGTTCTGATGCTCAGCCAGAGTGGACAAGCTTGGCTTTAGGTCTTTTAAGCCTCACAGGGCCAGTGAGTGGCCATGAGCCTGTGTGAGCACACTTCTGATAGAGGTTAAACAAACTTCCTGGGATCCCTGCCCTTCAGCTGGAGGGATCCCATTCATGCGTTCAACAAATATTTATTGAGGATCTGCTTCTAGGCATTGTCCTAGATGCTAAGGATATAGCAGTGAGCAAAACAGACAAAAACCCCTCTCTACTAAACATACTTTTTAGTGTGGGGAGGGGAAATAAGCCAAATAAAAAAGAAACACATAGAGTATGTTATTAATACATAGTGAAAGTTCTAAGAAGAAAACCAAACCAGGGAAGGGTGTAAGGAATGTCTGAATGTGTGTGTAGAAAGTACACAGAAATTTGGATGGGTTGGTCACAGGAGGAACACCTAGAAGGTTACATTTGCAGGAAAGGAGCAAGCATTGAGAGTATGGGGTTGGGGGAGAGCTTTCTGGGCAAACAAAAGCAAGTGTAAAGACCCTGTGGTAGGACTTTGGTCTTAAAGTTGCCATGAAGGTCCTTAATTCTACCTCCCCTCCTCCCCACCCCTAACTTGTGAGGCTGAAGGCTGCTCAAAGCGTCTGGATGCTGCCAGTGGCCATGGAGGGGCCGTGGGCAGGACCAGGGGTCCTGGAGGTGAGGGGAAGAGGATGTTGGGCTCAGAGCTCTGTGCATGGACTTGATGAGGTGAGGCTGTTGCCTTAACGACACCTTCTACCACTTTAAAATTTGAATCCACTCTTGTCAGTTGAAGGGATCTCAAGAGGATTTGCAGAAGGAGTAAGTAGCTTCTAGACCAGATACCACTTGTGGCCAGAGGCCTGCCCTACTGTACCCAACATACCCCTTGCAGAGAGGAATGTCAGCCTCGCACGGGAGGCTCTGCATGTTTTCAAGCCGCTGACCAGGAGCTGGGGACTTCTTTAGTCCCGCATTAGGAACCTGCTCCTGATCCCCTGGACATCTCGAATGCTGACCTGTACGTGAGGATGCGGACTTGAGGCCTACGTCTGTCTGTGCCGATGGACAGATAAGCCTGTTAACAGTTGGATTTTGATTTTTTAAAAATGCATGCAAGTAATCAAAAGTCAAACTAGCGTATCCTAATTTCTCAGGAGTAGGTAGAGAGCTCTCCCTTCTGCACAGCGAGGAAAGTTTTTAATCGATAGTCTCAGCATGCTGAGATGAGTGAGAAAAAGCCAGGAAGGCTCTTCTTACACGTTTTTACCCCATAAAAGTGCCCTATTTTAACAGGAAACAGTATTTTTTTCTAATTAAAAACTGGGGGATATTGGCAGAAAACCGAAGGCCAGTGTGGCTGGTGTGGAGTAAGGAAAAAGAATGGTAGAAATTAAAGTCTGAGACGTAAGGGTGGTGGGTAGAGGAGGCACATGCAGTGTCCACTTTCAACCATTTAAACATGGCTCTTCACCAGGGTGGTGTCAGCCATCAACCCCGCAGGTGCAGGGGGTGCAGGGTGGAGGCCTCCTGGAGCCCGGGTGCACATGCCCGTTCTCCATGTGACTAGTGCTCACATAGGGTGTCCTGAAAGGGGCACCAATCCACAAAACCACCCTTTGTTCACATATTTTTGGGTGAAGAAGATAAGGCAAAGAAAAGCCCTTTTTTTCTCAGAGCTTATAGTAACCACGCTCTTACACAATGTGCGTGGATTTTCATGCTAAACACATAGTAACCACCATGAGAGATACTGAGGAAAAGAGGAATAAAAATATTGTGGCAGGATCATAAACCCTCAATGTTCTTTGTCTGCCTTGAATTCAGTGAGGACACTTCCCAGAATCCTGTTTATGTGGAAAACTGGAAAAGTCTAACAATCACCAAGAGTGGTTTTGTTTTTCTTAGGAATCTGACTTCCCTCTGTACCTAGAGCTGATCACAGCACTCTGGCTGATTAGATTGATTTAGACATCAGGAACATTTTAAAAAGTAAATGTGCATTCCTCTGGATTTGTAAATACTCATTAAACTATTTCATCAACTGATTTGCCCAGACTGCTGTGCGCCCCAACCTTCCCCACTGCTGGGCACTGCTGTCCTGTCTCAGCCCCCATTTTTCTCCAGCTACTTGTACCCCTTTCAGGGTCTGCTGCTGAACTCCCGTGTTCAGAGGCTGGGGCTGGGGCTTTCCGTTCTGTTCTCTTTTCAGACCTATAGATAAATGCTTTGTCTTCCACCAGTTGCCGATCAGGGGTCAGGAGGGCATGCCTGCTCCTCGTTCACGCATTCATATTTTTACTGAGAGCCTAGTGGAGCTCAGGCATGCTCCAGGGACCAAGGAGACCCCCACTACACAACAAAAGTGAAACAAGTGACCGTCGGAGGCGAAAAGCGGGGCTGACACTCCAGTGAGAAGGCGGACCATAAATAAGTAGGTAAGGCATACGTGCAGTGATAAGTGCTATGAAGAAAGAATGGCCGATAGTGGTGGAGGATGACAAAGTGTGTGTGGTGCTAATTTAGAACAAGTGGTCAAGAAAGGACCCTTTGATAAGGTGACTTGTGAGCAGGCTTCTGGAAGTCTCAGGGTAGATCTTTCTAGGCAGAGAAAACAGTGACAGCCAAGATTCAGAGACCTGGCAGTGGTTGATTGTTGGGACAGTAGCCAGGAGGCCATGATGGAGGGAGCAAGCCAGGGGGATGCGCTCAGAGGTGTCAGGGGACCAGCTCAGGAGGAACTCTGTCTGCCAAGGCAAGGCCTGTGGGTTCTATTCTAAGGGAGGCAGAAGCCCCTGCGACATTTGACAGGGCCAGGCTGGCTGCGGTGAGACTAGAAGCCCAGTTAGGAGACCACCACAGCCTCCCAGCAAAAGAAACGGTGGAGAAATACATGCCACAGACAGACCCTGGCTGGAAGGGCTAACAGTAGGCCCACGGATCGCTCTGCACCCCCTTACTCTTTGGGGATGGGATCATCAAGTGTCCATGAAAGACATGAAAGAGTACAGCTAAGCTATCGCTACCCAGCTTCATTCAAAAAGGGCATTTGTCCATAGAAGACATTTTCTTAAATACATTTCACTTCATCATATCCTTTATTTAAGACCCTCGCTAATTTAAATGCCTTCAGAAGCCTGGGTAAGAAGTCCCTTACTTCTTAATTTCCCAGAAACTGCTGTTGCTGAATTAAAGAATGAGGAAAGTGTTGTTTGCAAGTTGCGAGCCTTATGCAGCCTGGCTGTCAGAGTCCCTCCATGCCGCTCCTGGACTTCCCAGCTTCTCACCCACTTCAGTTTTCTTGGACGAAAACGAGCGGGCATGACATACGCAGAACACCACAGTGTGAAGCGCTGGGGTGATGCGGGCCTTGGGGAGGCCTTCGGGAATAAGCACAGGTTGCTGAGGAAATCAGTTCCTCCACGATCTGCTGAACGTTCCCTTGTGTGTTCCTCAAGATCAAAATGTCAGCCGCTGAAGAGGTCCCCCGGGAAAAGCAGTGCCACGCCGGCCATGACTGCTTTGTGGGGAGCCTCGTGGTGACTTCCCTGTCAGACAGTCCCTGCTGCTGACCACACGCAAATCTTGGAGACTTCTGACTGGTGAGCTCTCTCCTCCTTCCCGCCATGTGGGGTACTAAAAAGGGCATCTTCTTACTTTAAAACCATGTGGTTTCAGATGCACGGTGAACCTAGCTGACTGTCCCAGGTAGACTGCTGCACAGTGACACCTGGTGACAACCTGAGGAGACCCTAAAAATGGCTGGGAGGCTCCCATGCTTACAGTCAATCCATTCACTCACTGTGACTGAGGCAAAGGGTCCCCTGGTCTTACTGTATCCTTTGGAGACTGGAATTTTCCCTTTGAAAACAACCCTTCTATTCTTTATAACATTTTACCTGAATAAACTAAGGGTAAAGGAGAGAAGTGAATACGGACCACAGGGAGTGACTGTGTATATGACAGACATACATAAAAATAGATGAATTGAAACAAGTTAACTACCAATTTAGCCCGTTTTGCCCGTTTTCCTCAAAGAGAAAACAATTATCACAAAACTGTAAGTACAAGCTATAACCTCTAATTCTAATTATTCAGAAACAACCCTGATTTAAATCATAACTTTTAAAACTAGTAATAAGCTTAAACAGCTTGGGTTATAAGATTTTATCTACTTTAAGGATACCTTATACAGTACTGTGGCTCACAAATATCAAGCTGCTTCAGTATGGCTTCAGTGACTGTCACAACAAATCCTCGATAAGTAAGAGTCCTCCAGGTTTAAAAGTTAATTCCAACGTGTTGAAAGAAAAATGAGGTGCAGAGGTTAAGGCTTAAGGCACAATGTTTAAGGGGCCCACATGATACATAAGGAATCAGAGCCTGGGTTTTGTCAAATGTCTGCTCCCACCGCCACTCCAAGATGACATTTAAATAGTGATTGAAATAATGTCAGGACATCAGTAAATTCATGTGATGTGTATGCTTTCTAATAAAACAGTTTTATCATTTTTAGAAATAAAAATACTGTCATTTGAAGATCAAAAAATTTACCAGTTATTATTCCAATGGCATCCACACTAAAAAAGTAACATGAAACAGGTAAAATTAATTTTAAAAATATATTTTATTCAATATATCCAAATTTTATCATTTCAGCATGTAATCAATATTTTAAAAGTATTAAGTAGATATTAATAAAAATATTTACTATTTTTTCATACTAAGTTTCAAAATTTGGTGTGTATTTTATACTTTCCTAATTCAGATCCTAAATTTTCATGCAAAATACTTGCTCTGTATTTAGATTTCATGAAATTTACATTTGAAAAATTCAATTCACATAACCCAAGTTATTCGAAGCATAGCTACAAGATTTCCAGTATCTGAGTTGAGAATCAATATTAGTTGAAATTTTTAAAAAATCAAAAATTCAGTTCCTCAGTTGCACTAGCCACAGTTCAAGTGCTCAAGAGTCACACGTGGCCAGTGGCTGCTATTCTGAACGAGCTGATTTAAGGGGCCACAAGCAATTCTGCTCTTAATACAAGAGTGTTGCTCTTAACAGGAGGCATTCAGAGCAGATGTCTTTAATCTCCTCTCAAAATTAAGTAACTGTCTTGTGCCTTGTAACTATCCACTGTCTCATCAACATAGTATAAATTAAAATTTTTCTTAATTACATTTTGTCATAATATGCCATATTTTGTAATAAATGTTAAACTACATTCAGATATTATGTATAAATGCTTCCTGTCAAATTATGGAGAAACTTTGATATGAATTCTAAAATGACCCAATTAGCCATGCATCTTTCTCCAAAGTAAACATTAATGCAAAATATTAAACCAACCCCTAAGACCAGTGTTGAAAAGGAGATCCCATTATATTATTTACAAAGGAGTGAGTAAATATTCCTTGAATATTTATTTAAATGGAACAAGTCATGAGAATCAAAGTGAAAATATTTTTATGCCTATGCTTTAGCTCTCAATTTATTTCATTATCTCTTTACTAGTTGAGTATTTAAAAAATGCAAAACACTTAGGTATTAGACTGAATGACAACAGCTATAGTATTTCTTATCTAACTTAAACCTGTGTGACCCTTGAAATTATAACACCCACTGATCAAAACAGATGCTCAAATCTTTACTAAAAGTGAGTAATTAAATCCTGTGGTTAAATTGCTGCAAAAATAGAATGAGATTCAAATGCTGGAGCCCATGAAGCTTGTCTAATGGTGAGGCGGTGTCGCCTTCCTACATCTTGGCCATCAAGCTTCTGGCTTGGTCCTTAAGCTCCAATTTTGCGATCGCTGAGAGGTGGACTTCATCGGGCCCATCTGCTAAGCGCAAAGATCGCGTTAAGGCGTACCTGGAAAAACAAAAGGAACAGGCATGGCAGGAGTTATCAGAGCAGAACAGATACTTTAGTGTCAGTCACTCTGATTTTAAGCCAAAACTATTAATTTTTGAAATCTCGCCAAGGCAGTGATAAGAAAAAGAGCACAGGGAAAATCAAAGAAAGAAGCCCACAGATTTCTGAAATGCCATTTTCAAGTTCTCACCTTGGGAAGTGTACTCTTAAAGGGCATAGTGCAGGGGGCTTAAGCTCAGTCTTGATTTGCTACAGGTTACTAGAAGTTGCTAGAATTATAAGAGCTCTCTTAGGTGAGCCATAAGCAGTGAAGTATAAATACATAATACTTCTATACTATAAATATACAGTATTATATACTTAGTTCTTTCTTAAGATTAGAAGTGGATGGGGGGAAATTGATGGGGCCCGTCTGGAATGTGGTAGAGAAGGTGGTGCCGTGACTGTGGGGAGATGGACAATGGGGATTACTCTTTCTTGACTCCCAGCAACCAGAATCTGGACATGAGATGGTCATGGGCACGCCCTGCTGCACACTGGGCTGAGGCCGCCCTGTGGAGTTAGTAACCGTCCTGATAACACACCTAAGCCTGGCTCAGGCTCCCTTTGGCTCCCTGCTCCCTCCTTTCCTTCGTAGTTCAGGGTGAACACCCCATGCTATTTCTTCTACCCAGGAACCCCAGTGTAAAAGTTCACATAATTGAGTGAAACGGTAGTTGTAATCCTAGGAGCAACTAATTGATACTGAGCTGTATATTAAAGTACCTTTATTACAGTTGACCTTTGAACGATGAGGGGGTTAGGTGCATTGAAGCCCAGTGTAGCTGAAAATCCGCATATAACAAGTCCATTATTTAGCCTTTAATTATAGTTTAAACTAAGTTAGTATCTTTATTTTCTTCTTAAACAATTAGTGTCAAGGCATCTGTAGATTTTTAACCCCAAGCCTGTGAAAATCAGATGCTTATAAAATGACATCTACTCACATGTAAGCCAGCGGGTAATCCTGGGACAGACCTGCGCCTCCGCACACTTGGATGGCCTGGTCAATAATTTTGCAGGCTGCCCGCGGGGCAGCCACTTTAATCATTGCAATCTACAAAAGCAAGACACAAAAAGAATGTACCTTCCTTCAATAATACACAATGTGGCCGAGTCTGATATAATCTGTATTTTCTTTGTGAAATGGAATGAGGGAACTTTCCCACATGCATCACCACTCAAACAGGATCATTGATGAAAGACAACAGAGATCCACTGTGATGCAGCAAATGGCCATATTTCAGTCATTACGGACCTTCTGGAAAGAGAGAGTGCTTCCAAACCACATTTTATTCATTTATTTATAACTTGCTTTGTTTCCAAAAGAATTTCAGGCAGCCGGTAAATTATCAATACTTTTATCACCTTAGGGCTCGTAAAGAGTTAAAGAGTCTTTACTAATCAGTTTTCTCCTAGCAATTTTGTCGGCTTTTAGAATTAAATGATCATGTTCTTATTCCAGATAAGCCAGAAACATAAGAAGGCAGAGGATAAGAAGTACCTTTTATGAAACATTTATTATGTGTTCAACACAGTGCTGTGCATTCTATATCATCTTGGTCACTCTTCAGTAGAACCCTACACCACAGGCAGAAAGGTTAGATACTTTGCCCAGTGTCACTAGTCTAGCAGACGGTGACATACTGAGTACAATTCCAAGTCTGTATGAAGTCTAGGATTTCCCTAATCCCTGTTGCTACATCTCAAGAATGCTGAAGATATTTGGCATCCTGAAAATCATTCCCAAAGCAGCCCAGTGAAAGGAAAGCTAGTAAGTGCCATACTTTTATAATCTTTAAACCAAAACCACACAGAAGCTTCCAATATTCTGAGCACCATCAAGGCACCAGTGAGACCTGAAAAGCCCAATGGTTGGAGAAACTGGGGCAGGCTTGGCAGATGGTGGTCCAAGGGGCCTCACCTCTTTCTTGGCGCCAGCACTGCCCAGAGTGTCAATTTTGTGGGCGGCTCTCAGGGTCAACAAGCGGATCTCTTCAATGGCAATGCGGCTTTCAGCAATCCAGTGAGCCACAACTTCCTGTAGGGGAGCAAAGGACAGCAAACAAGAGGAGATAAGCTGGTGTCTGATGTCACGTGTAACACAGCCTTGTAATTTGGAGGAAACACTCAAGGCCAAGGACTGGTCCCAAGCCTTACTCTGCATATTTTTAAGTGGAAGAGTTAATTCGTTTGATACAACTTCTTTAGTAGTTGTAGAACCATACAGATAATCTATTTCACCTTTAATGAGTTTGGTAGTTTGTGGCTTTTGAGGAATCAATCCATTTCATCTAGGCTGTTAAATTCATGTGCCTTGCCCTCATGCCAGAGTGTGTGGGTCCCAAGGCCCAGATCTGCAGTGGAGGAGACTCCATTTCAGCCTCAGCTCCAGGCCCATTCTCCAGTCCAACTTTTCCTGGAGAGCTCTGCATTGTGGGTTATAGAGTGCCTCCACAAATTAAGTAAATGCTAGTTCCAATCACTTCTACTGCCAAGAAAATTGAATACAAGATGTACTTTTCCCTTTCTTCTTGCTAAGTACAGTTAAAAACCTGGGCATTATCTATAAAACAAACCTAAGAAGGCTCTGAAAGTTGGAAGAAAGAAGGCAGACCTGCCAGGGACTTCCAGACTAAAAGAAGAGCTTGGCAGTGACTTCCCTAGGCTTTCTTTTTGCCTCCCAGACCCCAGACCTGGAGCTGAAGAAAGCAGCAACCTGGAAATGCCGATGAGCGCAGACAAGACTCAAACAAAGAGGTGTCCCAACTAAAGCCTCCTCTCTTCAGCTGAAGGATTGGGTAGGGGTAGCCTAGCAAGACAGAAAACTTTAATACAGTAACAAATCTACCCAATCCAAACACCACAGAAAAAAACATGACCCTGCCCCTACTCATGCCAGTAGATGTCCACCCTCATCAGTGTTATAAGGAGCAACCTCAACACCCCTGCCAGGGTGGTATCAGAGAATGCCAAATAAGGAGCTAGGCCAGCAACGAGCTCACTTCACCTGTGTTGTCAGTGGAGACCACATGGGAAGCCTGGACTTTGACCCCACCAGGCAATAACAATGCACTCCTCTCATCAGGTATCATTGGAAGCTGAGAAGGAACCTGGACTTCTACATCTGCCTGGCAGTAATGAGGTGGTACAACCCCGTCTTCTAACAGAGTCGTGTCTCAGAAAGCCAGCTAAAATAGGTTTTTATAGGCTAATATCCCTGGTGAACATAGATGCAAAAATCCTCAAGAAAATATTGGCAAACCAAATTCAGCAATATGTTTAAAAGATCATACACCATGATCCAGTGGGATTTATTCCTGGGATACAAGGTTGGTTCAATATCCACAAATCAGTTAACTTGATAAAACCACATAAACAAAATGAAGGATTAAAAAATATAAATTTATCAATAGATGCAGAAGAAAATATTTGACAAAATTTAACATCCAATTATGATAAAAATTCAGCAAAGTGGGGACACAGGGACCATACCTCAGCATAATAAAGGCCATATACGGCAAACCCACATATAATATCATGCTCAATGGTGAAAAGCTGAAAGCTTTTTTTTTTAAGATCAGAAACAAGAGAAAGATGTCCACTTCCACCACTTTTGTTTAATATATAGTATTGGAAGTCCTAGCCACAGCAGCCAGAAAAGAAAAGGAAATTGGAAAGGAAGAAGTAAAACTGTTATTTACAGATGACATGATACTATATAGAGAGAACCCAAAAGATTCCACCAAAAAAAAAAACACTATTAGAACTAATAAATGAATTCAGTAAAGTAGCAGGATACAAATTCAATATTTAGAAATCAGTTGCATTTTTATACACAAATAACAACTATTAGAGAAATTAAGAAAACAATCCTATTTACAACTGCATTAAAAAGAATAAACTACCTAGGAATAAATTTAACCACCTTGGTTAAAGCTATAAAACACTGAAGAAAGAAATCAAAGAAGACACAAATAAATGGAAGCATATACTGTGTTCATGGATAGGAGGAATTAACATCGTTAAATATCCATAATAACTCAAAAAAATCTACAGATTCAGTGCAATCCCTATCAAAATACCAATGGCATTTTCCACAGAACTAGAATAATCCTAAAATTTTTATGAACCACAAAAGACTCCAAATAGCCAAAGCAATCTTGAGAAAGAGCAACAAAGTAGGAGGTATCATGTTACCTGATATTAAACTATAATAGAAGAGCACAGTAATCAAAACAGCATGGTACTGGCATAAACACACACACACAGATCAATGGAGCAGAATAGACAGCCCAGAAATAAACCCATGCTTATATGGTCAATTAATCTACAATAAAGGAGGCAAGAATACACAATGGGATAAAGACAGTCTCTCCAATAAATGGTGTTGGGAAAACTGGACAGATACATGCAAAAAAAATGAATTAGACCACCTTCTTATACCATGTATAAAAATAAACTTAAAATAGCTTAAAGACTTAAATGTAAAACCTGAAACCATAAAACTCTTAGAAGAAAATATAGGCAACAAACTCTTTGACACTGGTCTAGCAGTAGTTTTTGGATATGTTCCCTAGGGCAAAGACAACAAAAGCAAAAATAAACAATGGGACTACATCAAACTAAAAAAGCTTTTGTATCAGAAAGGAAACCAACAAAACAAAAAGGCATCCTACTGAATGGGAGAAGATATTTGCAAATGATATATCTGAAACTGGGTTAATATCCAAAATATATAAAGAACTTATACATCTTAACATAAAAAAACCACAACAATTTGATTATAAAATGGTAAAAGGACCAGTGTAGACATTTCTCCAAAGAGGACATACAGATGTCCAACAGACACATGAGAATGACGTTCAGCACCACTATTCATTAGAGAAATGCACATTAAAACCACAATGAGACATCATCTCACACCTGTTACAATAGCCATCATCAATAAATCAACAAACGAGTGTTGATGAGGATGTGGGGAAATGGGAACCCTTGTGCAAATTGGTGCAGCCAGTAGGGAAAACAGTAAAGAGGTTCCTCAAAAAATGAAAAAGAACTATCTTATGATCCAGCAATTCCACTTCTGGGTATTTATCCGAAGGAATCCAAAATACTACTTTGAAAAGATACATGTATCCGTATTTTCATTGCAGCATTGCTTACAATAATCAAGATACAGAAGCAACCTCAATGTCTACCAATGGATGAATGGATAAAGCCGCTGTGAGATTTACGTGCGCATGCGCGCACACATACACAAACACAAGGGAATACTACTTAGCTACAAAAAAAAGAATGAAGTCTTACCATTTGCATAAACATGGATGGACTTAGAGGCTATTATGCTAAGGGAAATAGGTCAGACAAGAAACACAAATACCATATGATTTCACTTGTATGTGGAATCTAAACAATAAACAAAACAAACAGATGCATAGATACAGAGAACAAACTGATGGTTGCCAGATGGGAGGGGGTTTAGGAGGTTAGGTGGAAAAGGTAACGGGATTAAGAAGCACAAATGGGTAGTTACAAAATAGTCACTGGGATGTAAAGTACAGCTTAGGGAATATAGTCAGTAATATTGTAATAACAAGGTATGGTGCCAGGTAGGTACTAGACTAATCGGGGAGATCACTTTGTAAATTCTGTAATTGTCTAAGCACTATGCTGCACACCTGAAACTGATGTAATGTTAAATGTCAACTCTAATTGAAAAAAAACAGTAAAAAAAAAATCATCATTTTAAAAGACAATATTACCCTGATACCAAAACCTGATAAAGACGGTACAAAAAAGAAAAAACAACAACAAAATAACTACTGACCAGTATCCCTCATGAATACACATGAAAAAGTCTTTAACAAAATATTAACAAGTAGAATTCAGCAATGTATAAAAGGAATTATATACCATGACAAAGTAGGGTTTATTCCAAGGATGCAAAGTTTGTTTAGTATTTGAAAAATCAATCAGTATACTCCACTATATTAACAGGCTAAAGAAGAAAAATCACATGGTCATATAATTCAGTGCAGAAAAATAATTTGACAAAACTCAATACTCATTCATTATGAAAACTAGTTATAGAGGAGAACTCAGCTTGACAAAGAACATTTACAAAAACCTACAGCTAACATTATTATACTTAATATTCCCCTAAAATTGGGAACAAGGTAAAGAGGTCCATTCTCACCACTCTTACTCAATATAGTGCTGAAATTCTGGATAGTGCAATGAGGCATTAAAAGGAAATAAAATGTGTACATATCTGAAAGGAAGAAATAAAACTGGCCCTTATTTGCAGATGACATAATTGCCTGAATAAAACCCCAATCTACAAAAAAAACCTCTTAGAACTAATAAGTGAGTTTAGCAAAGTCACAGAATACAAGATCAACACACAAAAATCAATTACGTTTCTATATTCTAGCAACAAACACATGGACACTGAAATTAAAAGCATAAATTATAACCACTCAAAAAATGGAAATACTTTTATGTAAATATAACATGTGTAGGACTTGTATGTTGAAAGCTACATATAAATAATAAAAACAAATCAAAGAAAAGCTGAATAAATGTAGAGACATACCGTGTTCATGGATTAGAAAATCCAACATAGTAAAGATGTCAGTTCTTTCCAAACTGATACATTGGTTGAACACAATTCCTATTAAAATCCCAGCAGGATTTTTTTTTGCAGATGTCGACAAGATTATTCTAAAATCTATATGGAAAGGCCAGGGAACTAGAATAGCTGAAACAATTTTGAAAGGGAAGAGCAGAGTGACATGAATCAGTCATCATGATTTCAAAATTAATTATATAACTATAGTAATCAAAACTGTGTGGTATTGGCAGAGGGACAGATATAGACCTGTAGGACAGAACAGAGAACCCAGAAATAGACCCACACAAATATGCCTGAGTGATTTTTGAGAAAGGCATGAAAATTATTCAACTAAGGAAGGATAGCCTTTCCAACAAACGGCACTAAAGTACTTGGACATCCATAGGCAAAGAAATAAACCTTGACCTAATTCCTTATACAAAAATTAACTCCAAATAGATTACAAACTCAAATGTAAAATGTAAAACTTTTAGAAAAATATTAGAGGAGAAAATCTTCTAGCCCTAGGATCTAGGGCTAGGCAAAGCATTCTTAGACTTGACATTAAAAACATGATCCATAAAAGGAAAACTGACAAATTAAAGCTAGTCAAAATGAAATACTTTTGCTCTGTGAAAGACCCTGATAAGAGGATGAAAAGTTAAGCCATAGAGAAAATATTTGCCAATCACATATTTAGCAAAGGATATTATCTAGGATACATGAGGAACTCAAAACTCAACAATAAAAACACAAACAATCCAGGTAGAACATGGGCATAAGACATGAACTGAAGAGGATAC
Source organism: Hipposideros armiger (assembly GCF_001890085.2). NCBI lineage: Eukaryota > Metazoa > Chordata > Mammalia > Chiroptera > Hipposideridae > Hipposideros > Hipposideros armiger. The sequence continues at coordinate 63,472 of NW_017732461.1, read as the reverse complement.
AGATGGCAAATAACACATGAAAAGATGTTCGACATGATTAGCCATCAGGAAAATATCAATTACAACCACATGAGATATCATTATAAACCTAGCAGATGGCTAAAAAGAAAACAGAAAAAAAAATAGTAACAACATCATATGCTGGTGGGGATGTGGAGAAACAATCACTCATACACAGCTGGTGAAATGAATAGTATAGCCATTGCAGAAAAGAGTTCGTTGGTTTCTTAAAAAACTAAACACGCAAGCACCATATGAGCCCAGCAACTGCATTCTTGGGCATTCATCCCAGAGAAATAAGGACTCATGTTCACATAAAAACCTATATATGAACATTTACAGCAGCTTTATTTGTAACAACTCCAAACTGGAAACAGCCCATATATCCCTCGATAGGTGAACACTTAAACTGCGGTAATCCATACCAAGGAATATCGCTCAGCAATAAAAAGGAGTCAACTATTGATACACATAACCTGGATGAATCTCCAAAGAATTATGCTGAGAATTAAACCAATCCCCAAAGTTTACATACTGTGTGATATCATTCTTGATATAACAAAATCATACAAAGAACAGATTAAATGTCACCCGTGGTTAATGAGGAGGTGGGGGTGAGAGTGAGGTAGGTGTGGCAGGAGGGATCCTTGTGGTGATGCAAATGTTCTGTATCTTGACTGTAACAATGACAACATCCTGGTTCTGATATTGGACTATAATTTGGCAAGATGTTACCACTGGGGGAAACTGGGTAAAGGGTATAAAGAATTGCTCTGTATCATTTCTTATTTATACATGTGAATCTATAATGATCTCAGACTAAAAATTTTAATTAAAAAGATTTGTACTTGCTTCTCATTGGCTTAGTGAATAGTCTCTGAGTTTTTTCCATTGGTCAGAACTTGGAAGAGAACTGAGGGTGTGGGAGGTGGGGGGATAAAAATGAAAGAATATGGAGACCAAACCTACCATAAACCTTACAAGCAACCAAGCATTTTGAATTCAACATCCAAACTCAGGAGACATAGCAAATGCTTCCAGATAGCTGTAGCTACATTTTTTTTTCGGTTCCTAGTTCTAACCACAGAACTGGTGTTTGTAATGGAGAATAATATTTGTTAAGATAAATTTGACCAGCAGAGAATTACAGTGCTCTGATTTGAGTCATGGTAACCTTCCAATTTTATGCTTGGTCATGTTTGTTCTAGTACATTTCTTCAACAGTGGCTACTTCATCAGTTTCCCCACCACAGGAATGTTCAGTATGATGGCCACTAACCACACATGGCTACTGAGCATGTGAAATATGCTTAGTCTGACTTGAGATGCACTATCTATCTACCTATCTATCTATCTATCTATCTATCTATCAATATATATATATATATGGTATTATAATATACTAATATGTCCTATAACTGAAATATACACCCAATTTAGAAAAATCAGTATTAAAAAATGTAAAATACCTTACTAATGTTTTTATATTGACTTCATGTTGAAATGATAACATTTTGGACATATTGGGTTAAATAAAGGATTATTAAAATAAATTTCATCTATTTCTTTTTACTTCATAAAAATGTAAATTTCAAATTGCGTTTGTGACTCACAGTGTATTTCTACTGGATGGCTCTGCCCTAGAGGTTGAAACAAGGCTCTGAGTTGACAACGTCAAACAAGCCACCAGTGGTCAGTGAGTATCTTTGATGGCTGTAACACTGGATGATGATCACTTCATGAATGCAGCCAAAATGCATGTACTTCTTAGCCTTAGAATGAAGCAGTGTTTTCAGCTGGGTCTCTACAGGCCGTAGACTTGCTGCAACGTAATAAGGGTAGAAACTGAGTGCTCCAAGGAGTTGCCAGATTATTTCTTAAGACAGAACTTTGATATAGAACTTGCAGCGTTAGTGCCTGAAATATTTAGAAGGCAGCTTGGAAGGAGTCTCCAAATTCAGGGGAAAAGAAGGGTATATTCACAAGTTGAAAAGGAAAAAAAAAAAAAAAAGCTGGCCCAGATTTTTGTTTAGGACATGCTCACACATCTCTTTTACTTCTGCCAGATCATCTTTGTGACAAATACAATACGTTTCCAGTAAAGGGAGTCATATTTTTGAAAAGCCCAGGCTTATTCTGCTTGATACTTTCACTTTAAAAAACAGGAGAGATATTTCCTCTGTTAAAGTATTAAAATGTCTCTCATGAAAGCAGCACTTGAGCAGAGAGCTTTTGTGTGTTCCAGATGCCTGGCTGTCTACCTTTCTGTGTCCTCCTTTCACCCTTTTGCAGGATTGGGATGCAATCTTGCAAAGAGAAAAGTGTAACAAGTGATAGTTGATGCCACCAGCGACTCTAGCTCCTGCTCCAGGAGCAGCGTAGAGCTGCATCATGGCCCCGGAGTTCACACCTTCTTACCTCCTGCAGTGCCCATCCGACAGCTGAGCCCTTGCCCTCGCCATGTACTAAAGGGCTTTCCACGAATTATTCCTAGGTGTGTGCCATAAAACAAGCTGTACTTTTCCACAAAAACGATGTTACAACTAAATCATAGCTATGCGACATAATATTTCACAAAAAGCAAACATAGCCTATAGAAATTTAAGGTAAAAAATATACTGCAAAATTTTATCTTGTACTTTACAAGGCAACAAATATACTCACTAAAATATACATGTCCAGCAAACAAATTTTATCACCATGAGTTTGACTAACACTAACATGTTAGCAATTGTAAACATTAAATGTTTAAAACTAATTTTTCTTATCTTCTTAAAAGTTAGAAGTGCTTTTGGGGGGATGATTTGAATATCCCAGTTCTCCCAGAGTTTTCCCAGGAAGTCTGAAACGATAGCTTTTTCTCTCTTAATAAATAATCTCTAGTTTTGATTTTATTGCCCATGTGTAATTACATTGTTTATTGTGCTTTGTAAACTACAGACTCAGAAGTACGTAGTTTATAGATGAGAATTCGAAAAATCGTGCACATCCCGCCAAATCCTGGTCCCATTTCTACTTGCATTTCTCCAGTGACGGAACTCACTGCCTCTGGAAGCAGTCCATTCCATTTTAGATCTCTCTCCTTTCACTGAGTTTTAGGCTGTTTTCCTACATCTTTACACTTATCTATCCAGATTCCTTCCAGAAAGCCAAAAAAACAAAGCAAATCCTTCTTCCTTATGACAGCCCTCTCATGTCCACAAAGAGTAACTAACCAGGTCCTGTGGAATAAGAGTCTGAGAAAGCTAAAGGAATTGTCCACACTCTGCGTGCTGAAGCGTTGGAGCGCTTTAGGAGTTATTTAATCTTTCACAAAGATAAATATCTCTCATCAGATAATGTTTAAATACAGACATAAATATACTTTGTGGAAAAGAATCACCTTGTTTATACAGAGGAAATCTCTCTCTGACCAAGTAATGCTGTTTTGGTTCAAGGTTCATGTAGTGCATTGGGCTACAATAAATTGAAATAAACCATCACCCTTACATGTGAATACAGCTTCTTCTTAAAGGCCACCCTTTGTGCTGCCCGTTTACACATGATCTGCAAAGCGCGTTCCGCCAAGCCTACCACTCTCATACAGTGGTGGATTCTGCCAGGTCCAAGGCGGCCCTGGGCAATTTCAAACCCTCTTCCTTCACCTGGGAGGAAGAAAAGAGAAGCTGAAAATGGCCACAGCCCATTTATTTTGTTATTTACACAAATCCTGAGAAAATGATGAGCTACTCTCAATAAAAATGGCATTCTGGTAAGAAGAAAGTTCTATAATTAGGTTCATTATACATTTATGGAACTTTTGCTTTCTATGTTTTTTGAAACCATCATCATTAAACATTTCGATCAAATTTAAGAACTATCTCTTGAGTACCTGCTATGCATCAGCTATTTATTAGAGCTGCAGCGGTTACAAAGGTAGATTAGACATAGTCCCTACACTAGGAATTTAGAATCAAGAAGCAATAAGGATGCCAGGGATAAGGGGTATGGAGAAGGACAAAGGCAAAGAAGGGAGACATTGAAATCGTAGGGCCTGGCAGACATCCAGGGCTTGTTGAGTGGACAGGATGACGAACACAAAAAGGAGGTGCCATTTGAGATGTTCTCTGAAGGTTGGGTAGGATTTCAACACGCAAGGGGGTGGTGTCATTCCAGGTATACGGTGCTCAAAGTTGCTTATGCTTCCAACTTGAATATAAGACCTGAATTCAGAAAGTACTGAGGTTTTCTTAAAGCAAGTAGAGGTTGAGGATCATGTTTTAGGAAAAGCGTGTTGCTCTGAATTGTATAATTTTTATATTTAGCTATGTTTTCAATTGATGTGATATAAAACCACAATCAAACACTTTACATTATTCCATGTAAGAAAATTCACAAAATTGGAAAAACATTCTCTTGTAAATGGAATAAGAGCAAAAAGTATCTAAATTAAGGTAGACTTCGTATCTTTTCCATATTTAGGCCTGAACATATTTCAATACAAAATACTAGAGAATCATTTTTGTAAACTTATCTCACCTAGTATTAAATTGGTGGCAGGAACTCGCACTTGATTAAAATGGATCTCAAAATGTCCTCCGTGCAAATGATCTATCAAACAGGAAATAAGATTTTAAAGAGCAAAATGAGTTGACCAAAATATAGTCACATATAATTAATCTGGTGAGGTGAAAGTAGGATTTAAAAGCCTCGTATGTCACAGACATTCCTAGGTAGATCTGAACCCTGAACCCCCAGTATCCCATAGCCCAGAAAACTCATCAACTATTCTAGTTAGAGGAGATTTTCGAAATAATTTGATCCAGGGTTTTTTAACTTATTCTCTGAAGTTGTAGAGGTATTAAAAGGGAAGATGGCTGCACAGTTCCAATCCGACTATTTTATATTGTTTTATAATTGCGTCTTCTTTGAAATTTTTTATTTATGGGCTTCCAAAGAAAATTTTGCTTGGAAAAAAAACACACAAGGTTTCAATAGTTCAAAAATTGAAAGTAAGTAATGTAAATCACATTTTTTCTTTTATCATTGTGGAAATAAATTCCCGACAATGTAAAGAGCCTGCTCAAAGGGACAGAGAAGGCTCAGCATTAGAGATGAAGCCGAGACTGGACCTTCAGGTATGTTTACTCCCCATCTAGGCTTGTTCACTGTGTTTGCCTCTTGAAAATGCTGGCATTTGACTGAAATGTGGAATACATTCACACTTGTCTTTACAGCACCCCTGCTCCCCGCCAAATTCTGGAGATAACCTCAGGCTAACTCCACACCCTTTTCCTGGCAGAATAGACATTAATAATCAACCTTCCCCACACTGTTTCTTTTAGCCTTGAGCATAGGGAGTTGGAGAGGTGCTGGTAAATTTGTCATACTGAGAATTCAAACATAGGCTCTGCAGTAGAGGGCATTTGCAGCCAACCTATATTAGAAACCCATTTGGGGAGTCATTCAGGCTATTGGTCTGCAACCCAACATCCCATGCACCATTTGCTCCAGTGAGCCTGTTCACCCCAACTCACCAACGCTTAGCCTGTGAGGACATTCTACAGCTGAATCCTACACAGCGGGATGGTGTCCAATGTTGTATAAAACTGCAAGTCTTACATCTGCTACTTGAACTTTTTCATTAGCCATATTCAGCAATAAAGAGAAAGCCAGAGTCACCACAGAACCTGAAGTTCAATAAAGGTTTTCACCATGCTAGCTAATTTACTTATTTACATGTTTGTAGTTATTGCCTATCTCCTCCCACCAGCATGTAAGCTCAATGAGAACGGAGATCTTCGTCTGTTGTTTTCATTACTGTATTCTAAGTACTGAGAACAGTGCTCAGCATTCAATAAATACTTGGCCAAGTAAATGACCTGAGCATCAAGGAAACATGGACATGAGCCTGAGGTTGGTGGCAGGAAATGAAAGTATCTTTGCTTCTTAGAAATTCCACCAAAGGACAGAGGAAGGAAAAGTTTTGCATTCAAATCAGTCAAAAGTATTGCTTATTAACAGCTCTTACTGGTTGATTAAGAAAGCTAAACTTGAAGACAAAAGTGAATTTTATTGTGGATTACCCACATTTAATTTTTCTGTGCATATTTCATTAATCCATTCTCCTTGATGACAGAGACACTGGCAGTCAGGCTTGCTGTTCCTTGAATATGATCTGCCCTTTCCCAAAAGTAAACAGAATGAGGTGGAATGCTGTACCACCTCTCAATTTTTATTTGCTGAATTCCACTGGCATTTCTATTAAGACAGTTGTCGGGGCCAAAAGATTTCTAAGAGCATGTCTCATACGTTAAAATGCTATTTCTTCCCGTCAGTATTACCACCCAGTCTAGTCTTCCTATGTGGCCATGTTGACTGCGTACTTACCCATGTAGCCAAAAACTGACAAAGGCCTGACTACTTCTACTCCAGGTGTGCTGATCGGAACAAGAATCATGCTGTGCTGTTTGTGTCTGGTCAAAAGAAAAACATGTTACGAGAAGTTTGCTAAGTGGAAAAGTAAAACAGATGTGAGGCAGAGTCACAGCTGTCATTTTGTTGTTGAGGTCATGTAATCATGGAAGCAATGATGTCTGCAATGGGGTATAAAAACATACATCGAGGAAACAATGGACGTGAGCACAGTCGGATGCAGGCTGTGATCTGGAACCATAACAAGGATTTGAAAATAAGGAAAAGGTATGTGACTGAGGCTTCTCATTGCTCAACAGTGGGAACTGACATACAACATTAAACATTTTTCAAATGATTGCTTTAAACATCGACTATGTACAGACAGTTCAGAAAAAATTTTATATGTCTTATAATCTGATCCAAAAAAACTAAGGATTGAGCAACCACTTTTTAATACAGGAAATTCCACAGTGAAGAATGTACAGCAACACTCCCTAAAATGTTTCCTAAAATATATCTTTTAGCAAAATAACTGTGAAATACAAAAATGTGACGCTTAATATCATTTTATACTATTATGATTTGTGAGTCCAAACGGTAAATCTTAAGTAAATTAAGTGGATAGAAAGACTGACTCTTATTCATACATAGATTTCTCAATCACAATTGTTTATTACCTGCTTGCAGAGGTATTTCTAGTTCTTCCCAAAACAACTGCAATTTTGCACTTTGGGTTACCAGCTCCTAAAACCAAGGGGAAAATGAGCAGAATACATCATAAAAGGAAATTTTTAGTCTGACATTGTATCCTAAAAGTTCTAATCCTTCCAAGTTTATGTCTGGCAAAAAACAAATAGCAAACAAAGCCTTGATTTATTTTTTTTAATTGCTTATGTGCAAAACTACATCAATCCAGAAAAATGACTAGGCAAGGCCAAAAATGGACTCTATCAATGAAAGCTGATGCACGAAAATAACCAGATGTCAAAGCGGCCATGAAATAGTTGAAACCCTTAAGACAAAATGATAGCTTTCCCATTCATATCACTTCAGATGTCAACATGCTGGAAAAGTAGACATCTAGCACATTTCCTCCTGTTTACATCTCATATTTTCTGACACATGGACAAGAACATATTAAAACTCATGATATTTACTCCCCAACCAGTGGCTGAGGAAAACCTAATTTCCCCAGCAGTGGAGTTGGGTGAGGGTGAATCTGTCTGAGGAGCTCAGTGCCTATCCCAGACTATATCATTTGTCCTAGCTATACTATAGAGCAGCTGACGATGGTTTACTTGGAACTGTCCACATATATGAGGCTGTAATTCCAACTGAGTAAGCCTAGGTTCTCATTTATTTATTAATTAAAGGTTAAGAATTTGGAAATATAGCTATGCTCATTTTAATGCAAACTTTTATTTTATTACAGTTCAGAAGTCTATGGCCATTCCCCAAAGGGGTCCTCTTGAAAAATGTACATTTCATTTTCAGCAGCAAGTCTAAGAACCTGGTCCCTCAAGGACACTGCCATTTAACTGGCATTCTAATCACAGGGCCATAAACAACTGGGTAAGACTAAGTTAAACACATCTGTATAAAGTCTTAAACAAATGATCAGATTCTTTTTTTCTAACTTCTTATAAAAAGAGGTGTCAAAAGATTTGAAATGATATGGAGATTCAATGAGAAATGTTAGGAATTATGTAAATAGTTGAAGAATGCCATAAAATCCCAAGAGTTAAAAGGATAAACTCCACGGAACATATAAAAGGACAAAATAGAGGATGTAAGAAGTAATGTACAGACTGTGTGAAATCTATGAGACAAATAATCCAGTTTCTTAAACAATGAAATTGCAACAAAAAGAAAAAAGAGGGAGCTTACAGATTTAAAAAGACTTCAAAAACATATTCATCAACAGCAACATTGAGACCTTATTTGAATCCTAATGCAATCAAACAAATTAAAATATTAATGAAAATTATGAAACAATTAGATATGTGAATACTTACTGGATATGTGATGATATTAAGTAATTTTAGGTGTGCTAAAGTTATTGTGGATACATTTTAAAACAGCCCTTATTGTGACAGATACTAAAATATCTGAAGGAAATGATGTGATGTCTGGGATTTTTTCAAAATAATATGAGAAAAGGAAGCAACGGGAGTAGGGCCAAAGCAAGAATGGTCATGAGTTGAACATTGTTGAGTCTCAAAACTATTCAAAGAGTATTCCTAGAAGAGCTAAATGTGTAGCAGAGATATGAAGGAGAAATACGGATGGTATATTGAAATGTCTGGGAACAGCTCACAAAACAGTAAACATGAGGAGTAGAGGTGGGCAGGGCCCAGAGCAAGGGTACCTTTAACTCTATAGATTGAGAGGCGACTGGAGAAGCAGTGCGAGAAGAAAAGATGATTAGGCAAGAAACAGAACAAGGCAAGCAGAGGTAAAGAAACAGAATAGAGGGTAAAATTAAAGAGTCAAGTCAGAGAGAAGGGTCTACTTTAAACTCTAGCACTTCCATTTGAAATTTTGAAACTCCATACAGTTGAATATCTGGCTTCATAGAAGAAACAAATGAAAAAGAATACACAACTATAGCTCTTGTAGTACTTTCAGTCTATCTGAGGAGATTCAGAGAAAACTGTACAATGGAAACGATCTAGAATTTGCTAGAGCTCAGTGGAAACAGACTTGATAGCTTTTCTAAAACCAACTTGGAGAGATTCAAGATGGCAGAAATATGTGTTTGTCTCCCATTGCTCCTAAGATCCTATTAATATCAAAATATAAATGTACAATGAAGGCATAACCGGAACAGAAAAGGAAGTAGAAAAGGCGAGGCATAGGGTTGCGTGTGTTGGTGGTCACCAACAGATGAGAGAGTTCAAGAAATATCTGGGAAACGGAGACAAGGTAAACAATGAAATGGGCAGATTCTAGAAAATGACATAAGGAACTGCAAAGGGAGATGGTTCTGGCCCCAGAATCAGAAGGTATAACTGAGAAGTGAGGCTACAAAAGGAGGATTAACCCAAGATTTATCAGTGGACAAACGTACCAGCTTCCACTCTCACAGGCAGGCGTCTGACAGCCTGAGGAGGAAAGTATATATAGTGTGTTACGAAAAACTGGAACAAAGTCATTCTGAGGCTTGGAAGCTAAACTTCCCATCAGCTGACTCTAAAGTGAGTCCCAGGTCTGCTCCACCAAGTTTTCTCAGAATTACTACGCAGAAGAGAAATATGGCTGGAAAAGAGCTCCGTGTTAATAACGAGGAAAACATCAACCAGCTACCCTTCTCTTTTAAGTCTGGATAGAAAACCAAGAATCTGTAGTGTGTGAAGACAGTCTTCAGCATGGAAGAGAATGACTGACCAAAATAAACTGTGCAATGGACCACAGAGGAACAAAATAAAACAAGAAACAAAGAGAACCTAAAACAAAACAAAACTGAGCTAAAACAAATAACAAAAGCTCTACTTAATGTAATCAGAGAGATCCAAATGTATGGCAGCCATGAAACCAGAAAAGGATGTTATGAAAGAGGGACAACCACAGAAAAATAAAAAGCAAAGATTAACCTGTGATTGCTAAAACAAAGTTTAACAGGAACACTAAAAATCGAATCAGGAAAATTTCCAGAAGCAGAGGAAAAAGTCAGAGACTGAAAATCGGAGAGCAAAGATAGAGATCTTAGAGCAAAAACAAAGTCCAATGTCAGAATAAAAGGGGTTCGATTGAAAGAAAATCATCCAGTAAAGAGAAAAATCAGGGGAAGAATTTATCAGGAAACTTGTAGGAGAAAATTTTCTAAAACTGAAAAAAAAGTCTTCAGATTAAAAGGGCTATTGACTGGCAAGAAGAATCTATCTTCAGATATGTGTTTGTGACACTTCAAAATATCAACAATAAAGGGAAAATCCTAAGGAGGTTTTTTTTTTTTTAAAAAAGTCACCTACAAAGTAATGAGGGTTAGACTAGCATCAGACTAAAGATTCTAAGAGGTTCCCAGAAAAGAAAGAGAATTACAGGTACAATTTAGAGGTATGTGTGTATGTGTAAGGGGGAGGAGATATAATATGATATAAGCAAATATTGCAATGAAAGAAAAATGGCAATTAAAACTCCAGGAAAATAATTTTTAAATGTACAAGTGAACCATGATTCAAATATAAAACCAAGTACAACATGGCATGAATTTAAGCAACACAGAGAGTGTAAGAAAAGCTATTCTAATTAACCTTGATGCTAGAAACACTCAGAATGGCCAAGGTAATATTATTTTATGTACATCAGTTAGAGAAGGACAGGAAATCTAACACACTATTTAGACCAGCATATGAACAATATTAACATAGTCCTCTAAGGTGAGTGTTGTGTGTTGGTTTTCAAAGTTTAGAGTCATCCTGTGATCAACCATGGCTGTGAATGCAAGACAGATCATAAATGTCAATGCCGAAGCAGAAGCTGTGGCTGATATAAGGTATGTAAGGTACAACATGGAAGGAAGGGATTAAAGGTAGAGAAAGGAGTAAGTGCACTCATATTCTTACGTTAGAGAATGAAGCTTGAAGAGTTCCTATTCCGTCCAATGAGGATGCAGAGGAAAGATTTAGAGATCATTTAATGTTTAAAAAGTAATCAAAACTTTGAAACAATAAAATAAATATATTAGGAAAAGGCAGAGTTATAATACAAATGAGTGAAATTGTCATTCAAATTGGGGAGTCAATGGATAGTCAATAAACAGGGAGAGAGAAAAAAAGCATTTTACCTAAAATTACAGCAGAAAGCAGAGAATTAAAAACAGAAACTGTTAGTTTTCTCTAGGGTATGGTATTGGGGTGTGGAGGGATGAGAAACAGTATGCTCTTAGATATTTTCTGATTTGTTACCATTCCTAATTTAATAATAAAATTTAATAACGTTTTAAAAAACTAGCCTACCATCTATGCTGTATACTTGAAATTAATATAAAGTAATATTGAATGTCAAAAATAAATAAATGAAAATAAATTAAAAAAAAACACCTTAGCCTACCATCTTGTAAACAACTCTGTAAATCCCAATTAGGAGGAGACATATTTGCTGAGTAAACTGCAATGTTTGTTTTTTTCACTTTCCTAATCTCCTTCTACTTGAACACTTAATCTGCCAGCTATGGAGGAGCCATTTCCTGCACAGGGTGGGGCATTTCCCCACTTCTATGTGATAACACCTAACTCCCGAAATCCTACATGCACTCTGCCTTATAAAACACTTAAACTGAGTTTTAAAAGTACAAAAAATACATTTCATCTGGGAAAGGGAGGGAAGGTGGAAGAAGGTTGTGTGCCTCAAATGGGTGACTGTTCATCCGCAGGCTGGTAGGGGAGTCAGGAAACACTTTACACTGATTTGATTTAGATCTTGAATCAGATGACTACTTTCCCCACGGCCAAAGCCACCAGACTATCAGAACACGCAATCATATATACATATATATGATTTTATCTGTGACTAGAAAGTAAGGGAGAAGCCTTTTAACTAACTTAGAACAGGACGTTTTTTAAAAAGAACATTAAGTTGGCCATTAGACCCACACTGTAATCAGATAAATATGTTAGGCAAAATTGTCTTTCTTATATTTTCCCCAAATATATGACTTAATGTCTATATTATGTATGAGATAAAAACAAAACCATTATCTCGACCCTTCTGGGCTTTTGCAACAGACTTTTATTACTAAATCCAATTGTTTCAAATAAAATTAAAGAAGAAAGTTTTGATATTAAAAAGATGTGAATCTGTTTTTCATTAAAAGAAAAATGCAAGCATTTTCCTAAATACAAGGAAAATGTATGGTGCTAACAGGTATAAAATGAACCCCACTAATCTGAGGATCAAACCTAAGAACACTAGGACTATTCAAATGGAAGGTAATAATACTTACATTTCATTGTGGATCTTATCTGAAATTTCTTATCTGAAAATGCTAGGTTGGCGGGATTTTTTTGGCCACGGATGTGCAATAATAGGTAATCATGCTTTGATTCTTAGTTATAAATTAGAGAGAAATAATTTTTTCTAGAGAGGCTCACTTTTAATTTTTCAGTTGGCTATTTTTCTACTTGAGTTTTTTGAGGTTTCAGTTGTAGGAAAACTTGAGGCCCACAGGCTGAAGGGTCAGGCCACGTTCCCAAATAACTCATTGTCTCCTTGGTGAGCATACTTCTGAAAATCAGATTAGGACATAATGGCATGATTTGGGTTCATTTTCATTAGAGATCTTTTCTTTCTCAATTTCTATACTGGTAATCAAGAACATTTTGGATAAATCTTTTAAGGTTTCATGGATCTTAATCTTAGCTAACCAGAAGCTGAATCATTCAAAAGTAAAATCTTTACAATGCTCTTAAGCCCCAGTCAAAAGGCCTATATTCTAATTTTCAGAATATATTTTTTTCTCTAATATTTCCCAAAAACATTTCGTGCCTTGCTCTTTCTGTCACGAAAATTTATTGCCTCAGCTTATATAAATGCCCAATAGATTTCAGCTATCAGGTAAATTTTGAAAAAACTAAAAAAAAAAAAAAAAAAGGCAAATAATTATTTGATGCTCCCTTGTGCAATCTAATATTGGATACAATTCAGATTAAAAAAAAACAACTTCTAAATTGGTTTTCCTTTTAGGGTCATTAAGTAGAGGAAGTAAGGGTGGATACGTAGGTTGTAGACTTTGAAATATTTTGATTTAACCTTGATGTTTCAGAAAATGGGAAAAACCCTCACAAATACATCATCTCAGCTACAAGTAGAATTTGGCAGGTACAGCAGCTGAAATATCTTTCTTTTAAAAAGAGTTTTGCTCTTTTATATTATTTTAATTAATGGACAGGATACCAAATGTCATAAATGAAATATATTAGAGGAAATCTTAATAGACCAGAAAGTGTTTAAATACATCTGCTATGTCACAGACCTTTGTGAATGAAAACAGATGGCATAGATAAAATAATTTTGTTTTTAATCCAGACTCTGTAGTATTTTAAGACTGTTCAAGTGCCAGGATTAGTATGGATGAAAGTGACATTTCCCTGATATTTGCTGATGAATTTTAATTTCTTAGGCTCTTACAAACCACATGGTTATTAAACAAAATCATTCTTTAACACAAAGAAAGATGACAGGTAAGAAAAAAACATGACTGTTGGATATGGATGTGGTCTATAACAATAAAGTGATGTAAATAATTACATAATATGAAGCACAGTTCGCCATTCACAAAGTCTCAAGGCTATTTCCTCTACCAACATTGAATTTCTGAGGTGAAAAACTTCACTTGGTCTTAGCTTTACAACTAATATTAGCTTTAATTCAAATTTACAAAACAATTAGGAGTTAAATACCATTTTACAATGAAATTTCTACTTGTTAAAAATGATGTTTATCATACAGTCATACAGTTAAAAAACCCCACCAGTCTCACCCATTTAAGTTCACCTGCTCTACTCTTAGGAAGGTTTAAATCTAATAAGTATTCAATAAATGTTACATGCTGCTGCTACTGTTGCTGTTGTCACAGAATATGGTTGGATCAAAATCAATTCCAAATAGATCGGAATTGAAATTTCTTTTTAATTTAAGCCATAAAAAAACTAGAAGAAAAGATCCTTTCATATTTAAGAAATCTCTGGATGGGAAAGAAAGTTTAAACCTTAAAAAAATGATAAATGAAATCAAAAGAAAAAGATTAGTTGGTTTGTCTATATAAAACTATTATACATTAGGGCCGGCCAAGTGGCACATTGGTTAAGAGTTGGCTTGGGACACCAGCTCTGAGCAGCAGGGCCTGGGTTCAGATCCCATATGAGGGCCAGTGATACTGTGCCCTCTACAGCTAAGATGGCGAACAACAGCTCAACCTGGAGCTGGGCTGCCGTGAGTTGCCAGCGAAGGCGTAGTCTGCACTGGGGTTGGCTGGCAGCTGGCATGCGCTTTTGTGAGCTGCCGTGAGCCACCATGAGCAGCCATCCAATGGCCGGCGAGCGATCTGCCTCAGCCAGGAAGAGCGCAATCATAATACCAACATGGGCCAGTGAAGCAACGTCCTCTACAACTAAACTGAAGAACAAAAGGACAGCAACTTGTCTGTTCCCCTTCCCCGATTCCCCAATAAAATCTTAAAAAATAAAAAATTATTATACATTAAAAAACAATTAAAAAGCAAAAAAAAATGAGGAAAATATTTCACACATGGCTGGGAAAGGCAGGGAGGAGTATTGAATCTGTTATACGTCACTTAAAAAGCAAAGTGGTCAACAAATAACATTCTATTGGCTAACTTCTAGGGAAACAGACACTTGCATACATTTTTGGTGGGAGTTCATGGTAATACATTGTATGGAGGACACTTGGCACTATCCAACAAAAGCATAGATTCATTTACTCTTTGATCTATCAGTTCAACCTCTGAGATTTAGCCTACAGATAGATTTATTCCTGAATAAAATGACAGACACTCAAGATTATTCATTGCAGTACTAATGTTTGTACTTGCAAAGAATTGGGCATGGTCCAATATACATCAATAGGAGACTATTTAAATATACTGCAGTATGTCCATATAATGGAACCTTTCCAAAAAAGAACAGGGAAGCTTTCTATGCACTTATCTGAAAGAACTTTAAGATTATTCTCCAGTGTGAATAGTAAGAATGCTATCTTTTGTGTAAAAAAAACAAACAAAAAAGGATAGTTATACACAGTCATATTCTTCAATACTTATTAGTAAGATTAGATTAGATTAAGTTCAGTTTCCCACAATATCTACAAATATGCTCTCTGTAACATCATTTATGATAGCAAAACATTGGAAACATTCTAAAAGTCCTATAATAGTTGAAAGGGGCAAATTATGATAATCCATAAATAACTAAGATGTGTAAGAGATAGTACATAGTATTATAAAATGGAAGTAGTCTAAGACTGAAGATCTGAATCCAAAATTCCAGCTCTGTGGGGCCGACTGAGTGGCTCAGTTGGTTAAGAGCTCACTCAAGAGTTTGAGCTTTGAACAACAGTGGTTCGATTCCCGGCCCGAGCTGAGCAGCCGCTGAGCAGTTGCTGAGCTGCCAACAGGTGGCAGGATGGCTCAGCTTAAAAACAAACAAACAAACAAACAAAATTCCAGCTCTATTGCTAAACTTACAAGTCTGTGGAGAAGTTCCTTAAACACTGACTGATCCATTGATTGATTGATTCATTTATGTATTTAATTGTTATTGAGTAAGCTGGTACAATGAGTAAGGCACAAAGTTAATGCTGAGGATACAGTAGGATACAAGATTGCTATGGAAGATAGAATGTTTTAATAAGTACTAGCAACGGAGTGAGATAGTACTATTGGTGTCAAGAGTATGTATATCCGATCTAATCTAGAAGGGTTAAGGATTAAGTTATGTTAAAGTCAGACCTAAATCTGAATCCTAAATAGGAGTTAGGGAGCTAAAGTGAAGTGTGAGGAGTTGTCTAGATAAGAGTGATAGCAACAGCAAAGGCCCACAAATCAGTATTGTGTATACATACCATATTGATGGATTGAAGCGATTATGTTAATTGCTAATTATGGAGGCTGCAGTTATAGACTAGTCAGTAAAGAAGTATAGCATCAACTTCTGGTCAAGATGGTGGCCTAGGTAAACACTGTTGCTCACTTCCTCCCACATCAAAATTACAACTAAATTATAGAACAACCACCCTTGAGAACTAGCTGAAGACTAGTTGAACAGAACTTGCATAACTAAGTATATAAAGAAGGATCCACATCCAAACTGGTAATAAGGGTGGAGACATAAAACAGGCTGGTCCCACACCACTTGTGGTGGTTAAGAATCAGGAGGGATATCTCTACTGTAGAGGTCCCCCCTGAGGAGTGAGGGATCCTGGTCCCACACCAGGCTCCCCAACCTGGAGCACCAGTGTCAGGAAGATGAGTCCCATAGTATCTGGCTGTGAAAATCAATGGGGACCCTGTCAGGGAGAGACGGAGGTCTGCTGTAGACCCAGGCACCCTCTTTCTTATTCTCTTGCTGTCTTCTTCTGTATGTTTATGACTTTTTGTAGTTTTGTGTTCAGATTCCTTTCTTTTTATTTCTTGTATATCTCTTGTAGACTTCCAGTTTGCAGATAAAAACAATCAAAAAACAATAAAATGGCAATAACTACATACCTATCAATAGTTACTTTAAATGTAAATGGATTAATCTCCAACCAAAAGACATAGGATGGCTGAACGGATAAGAAAACAAGGCCCATACATATGCTGCCTATAAGAGACTCACTTGAGAGCAAAAGACACAGACAGAAAGTAAAGGGATGGAAGAACATATTTCATGCAAATGGAAATTTTAAAAAGCAGAGTTAGCAATACTTATGCCTGACAAAAAAAGACTTTAAAACAAAGGCAACAACAACAACAGACAAAGAAGGACATTTCATAATGATAAAGGGATAAATCCAACAAGAGGCTATAAACCTTTGTAAATATTTATGTACCCAAATATATAAAGCAAATGTTGATGGATATAAAGAGAGAGATTGACAGTAATACAGTGAGAGTAGAGGACTTTAATAACTTATTGACATCAATGGAGAGATCAACCAGACAGAAAATCAACAAGGCAACAGTAGCCTTAAATGACACATTGGACCCGATAGATTTAATTGATATTTTTTGGAATATTTCACCCCAAAGCAGCAGAATACACATTCTATTCCAAGTGCATATGGAACATATTCCAAGATAGACCACATGTTAGGCCATAAAACAAGTCTCAATAAATTTAAGAAGACCGAAATCATATCAAGCGTCTTCTCTGAGCACAATGGTATAAAACTAGAACTCAATTACAAGAAAAACACTGAAAAACATTTGGAAGCTAAATAACATGCTAGTACACAATGAGTCAGAGCAATTGCTTGGAGAAAAAAATGACATGGGTCTGAAATAACTTCTGCAGGTGAAGACTGAGCCCAGCCTTGCGTGAATATAGAATAAGGAAACTGTTATGCAAATTTGAGGAGAGTCAAGTTCAAATAAACCTCAAGGGCTAAATCTGTATACATTTCTCTTCTTTAATTTTCACTTGTTTGGAAATGTGGGAAAAATAAACAACCCATTCAGACGTAGGACTGGACGCTGGTCTTTGAAGGAGAAGGTTACAAGAAGGCAAGAGAGTTTCAAGTCATGGGAAAGGCACACTCCGGGATCAGGGGCGGAGGAGTACAGTGAAGCCAAGAAGAGTCTAATAGTTGAAGTAAAATGTTAATGTGGCATAAAACAATTAAATCCTCTATGTGCCTAATGATTCCTTAGAATTTAGTCTTTGATAATTTAGTCTTCAGAAAGATATCTTTCTGGATTAAAATAATTTTAGGGTTTTTTCGTAGGCAAAATAACTTGGGAGAGCATTTCTCTAGATGCTGCCTACAAGTGCTTGTTAGCTGCCTTGATGCTCTCCGGTGAATTCTTTTGGGTCGCAGTCAGTTCCTTTTTGGTTGCCTTTGGCTAAGTGGAAACTGTGAAAGCTCTGCAGCTGAAACAAGATGGAATTCTTTCAGGTTTGTATCCTAGGAAGCTTAAGAACTTGGGTTTGATTTCACAGAATGGTTACACATGAAATAAAAGAGCAAGTGCTCACAAGCTTGAATTTCAGGAAAGCCCTTTTGGAAACAAGACAAAGGCAGGGGTATAAAATGAAAACAAAAGTAGCATGAGTCAGAGAGGTCATTTGATTTCACTCTGCACTCAAGACTGCTGCTCCTCTCTGCCCACTGAAACAGGTTGGTTTTTTTTCTTTCTTTTCTCATTCTGACTTGAATATGATTTTTTTTTAAAAAGCCTAAAGACTTTGTATATTTACTTATGCTGAGGGAGTCTTGATGCATGAAAGTACGTCTAAATGTTTACATGTACAAAAAAGAGCTATTTGAAAACTGCTATACACTTTAAGCTTAAAACAAAAAAAAAAACCTGAATATAACAAGAAGAAAATATATTATTTAAATACCATTACCTGGCTATGAAATTTTAAAGAGAAAATAGGTTTTGCTATACTATTTTTTTGCTTTGTTTTACAAACACTAATTTTTTCATTCTTGTAATAATTATAAAGACATCTAAATGTGTTTCTATGTAACTGCCAGAGGATCATTTCTGAAAATAATTTCCATTCCTACTTTTACTTATGTACATTTTTAGTAAGATTAATTCTTATTTTAAAATATCCTCCCTTATTATCTTCCACTATTCCTTATCGCCAGGTTCAAGATTTCTGTGATCAAAGAGAAGGAAAGAACAAAATTCATATTATGTCAATAGTTAATGCATAAGAAAATGAAAACTGGAGTAATCTTCCAGACTGGAACTTTTCAAATAACCTTAAGGATGAAAGTTGTCATTTTAAATTGTCAGCACCTGGTTTTTACATAATGAAAGTAGTTCTTTTATGTTGTATCTTTCCTCAGGGGACCTTCTTCACTTTGCTTTACTCATCCAAAAAGGATTAGCAAGTATTCTCTTAAAAATGCACCATAAATTGACACACGGTTCTGACAACAATATTTTCATTAATGATTATGTAAGAATATTTGAGATTCTTCCAAGGACAAAAATAACCAAAGGGAGACAGAAAAGCTAAGGAAAAAGCAAAACAAAACTCAGCACTATATTAAAAACACTGACAGTCATTATTGAATACATTTTAAAACTTTTGAATTCTGTGTAAGCTTATCTTACAATACTACAGGGTAATTTCATATTTTAAAAACTATTTTTACAAAAAAGTCACTACTTTCATTTAGGGTTTACAGATTAAGAAAATGCCCCAGGGGATTATATTTAGTTTCCCTGTGTAAATCCCAGTTCCTACACACAGGCTTGTAAAAACAAAGGATGAAAAACTAGTCTTGGGTATATACTCCAGTGTGACTTCTGTTAAAGGGTTTCAAAGGATGGCAGATTTAGGCTCATGTATGTTGTGACAACAATGTATTCTCTAGTAAAAGAACAAAACATATGCTAAATAAAAAGTGTTTCCTTTTAAGCAATATTAAAATGAATAACCTGTATTTTTTTGCCATGCAGATTGCAGCCATGGCTTTGGAACACAACCACTCAATAGATTACTATTATGAGGAAAGTGAAATAAACGGCACTCATGACTACAGTCAATACGAACTGATCTGCATTAAAGAGGAGGTCAGAAATTTTGCAAAAGTTTTCTTGCCTGCCTTCTTCACAATAGCTTTCATCATTGGAATTGCAGGCAACTCCATAGTAGTGGTGATTTATGCCTGTTACAAGAAGCAGAGAACCAAAACAGATGTGTACATCCTGAATTTGGCGGTGGCAGATTTACTCCTTCTGTTCACTCTGCCTTTCTGGGCAGTTAATGCAGTTCATGGGTGGGTTTTAGGGAAAATCATGTGCAAGGTCACTTCAGCCTTGTACACAGTCAATTTTGTCTCTGGAATGCAGTTCCTGGCTTGTATCAGCATAGACAGATATTGGGCAGTAACTAAAGCCCCCAGTCATTCAGGAGTGGGAAGACCATGCCTGATCATCTGTTTCTGTGTCTGGATGGCTGCCATCTTGCTGAGTGTACCTCAGCTGGTTTTTTATACAGTAAATCACATGGCGAGGTGCATTCCCACCTTTCCACACCACCTGGGAACATCAGTGAAAGCATCGATTCAGCTGCTGGAAATCTGCTTTGGATTTGTGATACCCTTTCTCATTATGGGAGTCTGCTACTTTATCACGGCGAGGACACTCATCAAGATGCCAAACATTAAAAAATCTCGACCCCTCAAAGTTCTGCTCACAGTGGTAATAGTTTTCATTGTCACTCAGCTGCCTTACAACATTGTCAAGTTCTGCCAAGCTATAGACATCATCTACTTCCTGATCACCGACTGTGACATGAGCAAACGCATGGATGTGGCCATCCAAGTCACAGAGAGCATTGCACTCTTTCACAGCTGCCTAAACCCAGTCCTATATGTTTTTATGGGATCCTCTTTTAAAAACTACATTATGAAAGCTGCCAAGAAATATGGGTCCTGGAGAAGACAAAGACAAAATGTGGAGGAAATTCCATTTGATTCTGAAGTTCCTACAGAGCCAACCAGTACATTGAGCATTTAAATGTAAAACTGCCCTATCTTGCTTCGATACACAAAAATGATGCTTCTTCTTCAGATAAAACAGCTGCATTATTCTGAAACTCAAATCTGAAACACTGAAGTGGCAACTTAGAGAAGAGGTTGAGATGAGGAGGGGAAGAAAGGTAGAAACCAAGAAGAAGAGGAAACAAAATAATGCATAGAAATGAAAATTAAAATGAACAATATTGGAAAATAGCAGTAAGCATAAGTAATAAAAGCTTCTAAGTTAAGGCCATCTAAAACATTCATTAATGAAAAGGCTTATATTAAAGGTCATTTATAATTATTTTAAATTATCTAAATTTTAATATAAGAATGATTTCCTTGCATAATTTTAGTACTTGAATAACTATATGGCAAAATTTATTCTATCTTTCTTTACCTGTTTCTTAATTTGTAAGTGATTTCATAAAACTCCAGAAAGAATAACAATTAACAAAAAAATATACATAAAAAGCTTTTCTGGCCCTTTTAATACATTCCTGGTAAGTTTCTAAACACATAATGTGCTTTTATATGTCAACTTCCTTTAGTAATAAACTGGCTGTCTTGTTAGATTTATCATGTGTACTCTAAAAGCAAACCTCAGGTAATCATATTTAACTAGGTTCCAATTTTTATCACTTTCTAAAAGGTCCATTCATTTGTGTGAGTTTGTTACTGAGGGTTGACTAAACAGTGTTATTTTTCTATGTATACAGATTCTTATTTTTCACTTAGACATTTGTATTTTCAAGCAATGAAAATATGTACCACAATGGTTTTTAATAACACATATAGCTTCTCACTTTCAAAACAATTATACATAAATTACTACAGTCCATGTTATATGTTCCTGTTAAAATTTAATTTGATAGAAATTACAATAGTGAAAAATATTGTGCACTAACTTGAATTTTATCTTTCACAAAACTGTAAAAGAAAAAGACACTTTCTGCTCTTAAAATAAACATCACCCAATCAAGACATGTTATTTTAAATTACTTTTTTTTATCAACTGTTTGTAAATCTGAAAATGCTTTCAAAGGCAGAATTTAAATAGATCATGAAACTATTCACTATGTATCGTATTATTCTAGCACAGCATCCAGCACAAAGGATCCATCGGAATACTCACCGCTACTCCACCACTTCTTGCCATTAATTACGTAACTATCTCCATCTCGTTGGATGCTACATTCAATATTCGTGGCATCACTGGATGCGACATCAGGCTCTATAAACAAGCAGAGGCTGAATTTACAGGAAGGCAGATATAATCAGTTTACAAAAGAGACTTAGATAAAGAAATACAAACTGTTTGAGGACAGAGAGAACATCTTTGTTTTTTTCCTCTTCCTATCCTTCCCCCATTCCACTCCAGTTCCCCCAGAGCCTACACATAGTAGGTATTCAATAAAATAACTGTGTATTGGAAGAATGAATGAGGTATTTAGAACATTGGGAACCAGCAATCTGAATGGTATTCTTGGTTTTCTCATTGATACCTGACTTGGGATACAACTCAATCCTTTCTCCAATCATCAAAAGTAGATTAAAAATATTGTTCTTCCGATAATGGAAATCTGTACTAAACACCTGCAAACCAGGTCTCACCATCATGCAGTTTACTATCTTAAATAGTTTCTAACTGTGCCTGGCAAAGTCCATCAGGAATGCTTTCACTGATTTATTTTGCATTCTATAAAGCCTGCTCAACACTTAGCATCTTCAGAAAGTTTTCCATGGGACACTCTTACATGACTGCTTTAGTGCAGGGCACTTTAGAATTTATAGGCTAGCTCTCAGTCATAGTAATCTGCACGTGTTAATATGTTGCTCTTTTAAATGGGTCCTTCAGCTATTTCATGTGTTCTATTTCTAAAACTAGGGACTCAGTTACTTTATTTTATTTTATTTTATTTTTTTAAAGACCGTATTGGGGAATTGGGAAAGGGAACAGTGTTGGGGAATTGGGGAAGGGGAACATTGTGTTTTTCCAGGACCCATCAGCTCCAGGTCAAATTGTTGTCCTTCAATCTTAGTTGTGGAAAACGCAAGCTTAGCTCCAAGTCCAGTCACTGCTTTCAATCTAGTTGTGGGCAGGGGGTGGGGGTGGGGGGTGACACAGCCCACCCTCCCATGCAGGAGTTGAACCAGCAACCTTGTTGTTAAGAGCACGTGCTCTAACCAACTGAGCCATCCGGCTGCCCAGGACTCAGTTACTTTAGAAAGGGAACTATGTACTCGAATTATTTTGTAACCTCAAATTAGTGCTTTGTAGATAACGCATCATACCGCACGTGTTCAATAAATGTCTCTTATTGTTTTAAATGGAGATCAGTTTTGCTATTATAAATGTATGCAGTGTTACAGAGGACAATAAAATCTGGCCAAAATTATGGCCAAATGAAATTTAGTTTAATTCTAAACTCAGTTATGAAATGATGACTTGATCCTTTGAAAAGTTCTTAATTACTATTTCCTATGGACAAATGTTACCAAACGTATTTTTATTAATATGCTCCTAGTTTTATTTCCCCACATAAGTATAACTTGAGCTATATTATCAGCATTGGTGCAAGTTCTATTTTTCTGGGTTTGTGCAGAGTTGAGTATTTTATAAGTATCAATATAAAATTATCACAAAAATGAATATTTCATACATAAGAACAAAAAAGATCTTAAATATCCACAGATGGCAATTTTAGAAATGCAAGTCAAAAGATCATGAAACTAGGTTTACGCTGCTAATGCCCAAAGTAGGCTACCAGCAAATATCATCTGATGTCCTCTCAAAAGGGAGGACAATTTTGTTCTGCCCTTTAAGTAATGCCAAACTTTAAAACTGGGCTCCAAACAAACATACTCACATTTCTGGCCATGGGCAAATTTGCCTGACATACAGAGCCACACCCCACATTTCTTCAGTTCATCCACAGTAACTCTGGGATGACTGATTGCACGAGGGAGAACAGCGATTTGCTGTTACCTGTCATACAGAAGCAGGAGGCAATGCTCCCTTGAAGAAGAGGCTCAAGCCACTGCTGCTTCTGCTTTTCATTTCCATAGAGGTGCAGCAACTCCATGTTCCCCGTGTCTGTACATAATAAAAGCATTTGTTTCAAATTTTAAAATTTACCAATATGAAGTCAAACTTCATGTAGGTAATACAGACATGCATCTTTTTAATGCAAATGTTTGCTAACAAAAATATTTTGAAGCATAATAGTAAATATAATTTACAATGAGGATGTGCTACAAAGAGTGTGCCTGCTGTCTTGCAATTATGTTCTTCCAGGAGTGATTGCAATGCTACTGGAAAACAATTAACATGATTATACTGAGACTTCACTTCTTCAAACACACCCTGTGCTTTCTAACTTCCACATGTTTGCTTGGGCCAGGCCTTCTCTCAAGTGAAATTCTACCCATCATTTCCAAGTAACTTCCTGTTTCTGAGCCACCTCCATTGGGAAGAATCTCTGATGACCCAATCAGAAATATCTCCTTCTGAACTCATATAGTAATTATTGTCTCTTTGCCTCTAACATTGCTCTTGCTTTTGTGCACCCCATACCATCTAGAAAAGTACTAAGTCTTATCTCTAGGATGCTACACACAGAATCTCTGCCTTGGGTAGAAAATGACATTAGATAACTTCACAGACCCTCTCCAACCCTGAGAAGCCATTGATCAGTACACAGCAACACTAGTATCACTCAGGTAAAAAAGAATGCTTCGTGTCTGCCATAGAGCAAAATGTTCTAGATGCCTTCCTCTGATTTTCAGTCCTAGTCAATTTCTAAAAACACTATCTAAAACCTTTCCCTTGAATGCTGATTACTTATAAAATTTTGAGGAAGAATTTTTCAGTATCACCTCTTACAATGACTTTAGGGATAGTCACTGAAATGCCTGTGGAAACAGTTAAGTTTAAGTTAAGTCTCTCAAAATATGTTGGTACTCTGTTCAGACACTCCTAACAAAGTTATATTAAAATGCACAAATTTCTTTGTAGATTAAAACAAGCTTACAATTATTTTTGACTGAGGAAGAAAATGAATCCTGAGTTGGAATTAATGAAGGTCACTGTTTGCTTGTTTTAAATTCAGTGTTTGTTATATTGGTTGGTCGGAAAAGTCAAGATGTATTTTTTCTACATTTTTTGTTGCAAAAATGCGTCATGACTTTTCCGACAACCTAATAGTTCAGATGAGGTAAATACTGAATACAAACTTTTCAAAAATTACCAGTTTTCTCCAAGAAGCTGGCAAAATGAAGATATCATTTGTGGGTTGGGAAAAAAAGCCTAAATTACTTCTACAAAAACATTTTTTCCCCCAAAACCAGTCCAATGACCCCCAAATTTTCCAGTAATAGTTGTAGAATTAAAATTGCTATTTTCAACATTCCATTGTACAATATTGTATGGTTTCTTAAAGGGCAAAATAAAAAAATGAAAATAAAAAAAGACACATTGGAAGATGGCATGTTTCCATAAACTTTTATAATTATTTAGAAAATAATCTGGGTTGTGTGAGAAGAAATTCATCTTTTATACTTAAGAAACCTCTCAAAGTATTTAATTGGCATCAGCTACCCTTCTTTATCTGCTTTGGAAATGCTTCAAACACAATGCCAACTGGGCCTTCCTGAAGAAATCTCCACTACAAAAAGAAACAAAGGCTTCATTTTTTACTGATGGTTTTTACACCTCTTGTTTGCTGAGGAGAGGTGTTGATCAGACTTTGATCAAAGAAAAAATATCTTTCTGGCCAATTTTTAGATTTCAGCAGTTGGGTGATATCGTTTAGGTAGTACAACTAATAGACTCATGAAATTTTCATACTAAAAAAAGTCTACAACCATCTAGTGAAAAGTGAGTTCACAGGTCAAACGGAGAAATAGTGGCAGAGCTGTATCTGCAAAGGAGGTCTTCTTTAGCATTATTTTTCATATTATGACCCACTAGTGTGTCATGAAATCAATTTAATGAAATACGTGTATGGCTAGCGATCTTTAAAAAAGTAAAATAGATAAAAATAGAATAGATAAGACTCAGTGGAAAATATCTGAATGCACTGTATGTAGTAAGGGGAACTATTGTTGCATGAAGCCTTTTTTCAGTAATATGTATCTCTCCCCCCACCCACCCATGAATGAACACACACGTACAACTACATTGCTACAGATTGGGTGACAATATATTGGGTTGTCAGAAAAGTCATGTTGTATCAGAATAACCAGAGTAACTTGGTTTTAAAAAAAAAATACACAAGACATTCGCCGGGTCTACCCTAGACCTACTGAATCTCCAGGATGGAGTCTGGATTTTTTTTTTAAGTTTCTTAGGTGGTGGTTCTGCAAATCCAGGTTTGAAAACACCTTCTCCAGACTACGTGCCAGGTTATCCCTTCCCTATTACCTTTTTAAAGAAAAGTTGTTCCTCTTCCCTCATTCTTCTAACTTTTTCATGCCAAAGTCCTTAGAGGCATCCTTGACTTCCCCATTCAAACCCCACATCCAACCAGGAAATCCTCTTGGCTCTGCCTTCAAACATATATTTAGAATCTTTCCACTTCTCACCCCTTCCACTGCTAGCACCCTAGAACAAATCACCATCATCTCTCACCAGGATTATTACAACAGACTCCCTCCTTCCCTCCTTCTCTTCTTTTGTTAATTCTTAACACAGCAACCAAAGTGATCCTTTTAAAACTGCAGTTACATCTTATCACTCCTCTGCTCAAATCCCCAATGGCTTCC
This sequence comes from Hipposideros armiger, assembly GCF_001890085.2. Lineage (NCBI taxonomy): Eukaryota > Metazoa > Chordata > Mammalia > Chiroptera > Hipposideridae > Hipposideros > Hipposideros armiger. The sequence goes on along the minus strand of NW_017732461.1, from coordinate 37,108 downwards.
CACTGCACTGTTATAAGCCCTTATTTGTCCGATAAGGCCCATCCAATAAGGTCCTTTCCGGTCCAAGATCTTCTATTCTTCTTCTTCTCCCAGCCACTTGGCCTCCTTGGCTAATCCCAAAATACACCATTCACACTATTGCCTTAGGACCTGTGCATTTTCTGTTCCCTCTTCTATGAAAACTCTTCCCCCAGATATCAGCATGGCTAATTCTCTCACTCTCTTTAATTCTTTATCAAATGTCATTCTCTAAATAAGGCCTGGCCACCCATTCTAGTTTAAATTATAATCCATATTCCTTGTCCCGCAGCATTCCAGAGCTCCCCTATCCTGCTGGTTTTTTTTTCTACAAAGCACTTTTCATCTTCAAATTTACTATATAATTTACTTGTTTACTAGATTCTTTATTTTTGTCTCCCTCCATTAGACTACCAGCACCACGAGGGCAGGAATCTTTGTATATTTCATTCTTTGATATATCCCAAATTATCTAGAACAGTGCTTTGCATATAGTAGGTAATCAATATATAATTGGTGAATAAGTAGAGAAATAGTGAGGTTAACCAAAAGATTTGGAATTCTCTAGCCATTCCAACTAGCCATAGACATAGCCAATACCCAATCAAAAAACTACAATCCTTATTCTGCCAATCCCTTTGTGGCAGCTCCTATTCACCAACACTCTTCATGTAATGATGTTTAACAGAAGAGTAATACCTTGAGACCATTAGATCCATTTTTTAAAATATTTAACTCAAAGTAACTGAAAAGTAAAATTATAGACAAATTTATAAATCAATGACTTTATGTAAAAAAAAAAAGCAAAAAAAAAAAAAGCTTCCTTGTCATAAAATAGAGAAATTTTAAACACTGCTCAAAATATCTGAGAACATCTGTTTTTAGATGATGTAGTAACCTGGTGCTTGGCAGTTGAAGACATCTGGAGCAAAAAAGCATTTCCCTGTTTCCTCAGCAATCAAGGCATAGTCCACCTGGTTGAGACCGCTTACAGCTGGCAAAAACAAGTTCCAGAGGCCCTCTGCTTTGGCCATTTCCTGTCAAGGGGATGAGCATGCCAGAGTGATTATAATTGGCCATGACCTAAAATAGTTTATTTTTAAAAGATATTGGTATTTACAATTTTTGAAATGTAAAAACGCTTATGAAATGATTTATTTTATTGCATCCTAGTGTGCAAAAACAACTAGTTACTGATTCAC
>NW_017732461.1:31935-32807 GCF_001890085.2 Hipposideros armiger | reverse complement strand
CATCCATTTTAAATAAGAATTGCCTTTTAACATTTTCATAAATAATGGGCTTTTAAGTTCTAACTTTACAATATCCAAGGAGTTTCAAAAGGTCATTAGAATAATTTAAGTGAAGCTTATTTTTTCCCGTTATAGAAAATTGGAAAAATATGTAAAAGTATTAAGAAAAAATATCATCAAGAGTCTTACTAGCTAAACTTACATACTATGAAAATGTTGGTGTATTATGTGATACGATTTTGTTTTCCAGACATAACTGTTTTCGTTTTTGTAAACTTAGTTATAATAGTATTTGAGAGAATTTTATAGGCCGCCCCCCTTCCACTCTGAAACAGCTGATTACTTCCCTTCCAGTATCATTTAAAATGTGTATGTTCACAGACAGGGACGAGTGTTGCTCAGGATCATTTTACAGGATAAAACACTTTTACAGATGTTGGTACAAGTTTTTAAAGGAAGAAAAAAAACTCCTTATTAGATGTGCATCTATTCCAGATTTGAAAACTCTACAAAGACAAAATGATTGTGTCTTTCCTTGCCACACAAAATATTGACACTCTTCCCTTTAATAAAGCAATAGACTGCTTTTTTACTCATCATAAAGCATTTTTGTTTTTACTGCAAATTCTTTGTAAATATTTTAATAGCTGCATGATATTGAGTTCAGCAGATGTATCACAACCCAACTTGGGACACTTCTCTCCTGTGCTGCATGTTTTCCTTGACTGCCCGTTCATGTTTATGAATGAAAGAGCAAGGCTGCGTGGCTTCCTCTGCTAATTCTGGCCTCTCTTTTGAATAACGGCTGGTTGCAAACACTAACATGTCAATGGACAGGATTCATTTTAAGGTGAGCAGGTAGGAATCAGGCC
>NW_017732461.1:27370-28940 GCF_001890085.2 Hipposideros armiger | reverse complement strand
ATTTCAAGGATGGGTATGAAATGTCTGAATAAAATATCATGATGTAATGGTGCAAAAGAGCAATATTTCTAAATTTAATAAGTCACCTTATATAATTTGTAACTTTAAACAGGTATATGTAAGTAAGAAATCTTAGAAGGAAACATTTGAGAGTTTTAGCTATATCCTTAAAAGTTTATACACTCAAGTTATCAAAATACTTTTAATCATAAATACGGGTAATTTTTATTTTTGAAGTCAGTTTATTTTTGGGCAGATAAGAGATTTATCAAACTACTGTGATAGGCAGCAGCAATCCTGGTGTAAGAAATAAAAACAATCCCTATCCCCCTAAAGTTTATAACCTTCACATACTTAATAAAGGCTCTAATTTGAGTCAGCCTAGCAATCTATTTTGCTTACCTTTTTGAGAGCTGCAGACCAGTTTCTGCCAGAGGTTGCACAACATTGGCAAACTGAAAGCTATTCTCAGATACATTATTTCCAAGAAGATATCTACTGTATACTCCCTGTAAGTAAATTAACATGGAACAGTGAGAATTCATTGAAAACTGTTCTTCGGTCTTCCCAGTTTCTCAGTTATGTGAGTCACCAAACTCACAAGATACCAAGATATAAATCAGATAATCCTATTAATTTACAAGAAAGAATAATTAGTATACCCCCAAGCTAAAGAGTCATACTTGTATCATCTGGTAAACATACTCTCATCCTAACAGAATTGTAACTGGGAATCAAACCAAGCTTGGAAATGAGCTCAGCAGTTATCAAAGATACCAAATTGGCAAGTTATATCACCTCTAAAAATCACTGCTTTCCTTTCATAGTGGGGGAAAATCTAAAGAAACCAAAACAAAATAAAAAACTATGAAACCAAAAAGAAAACAATAGAATGACCTCTAAGAATATTTTATCTCATTTTTGGACCCCTAGTTTAAGTAAAACTGTCTCCTTTCAGAACAGTGTTAGCTGAATGCTAACCAATTTTTCTTGCTTAGTCTCCATGATCTGTGCTTCCAACATAATACAAGTACTTTCTCCTCTCCCATCTCCCCACCAAAACACAATTGACTGAATTCCATTAGTTTATTTCTTTATACAATCCTTTATGTAATAAAACACTAACAGCCTTTCCATTATTTCCAATTTCATATTTCTAGTTAAAATAGAATGTTTATGATCATCTCTAAGGCTACTTACTACTATATAGTTATGACATACAAGATCAGATAATTAAGTTCTCGAACTCATCCTAGAAAAAAGGCTACATACCTCATTGCTCAATATCACTAAGTACCCTCCTTGGGAAGCTATGCACCAATGCCAGTGCCTAGTCCACCCTTCAAAGCAATGTTGGAACTCTTTTTCTGGAATGGCCATCAGAGCTGTCATCATATTACCCTTGATGCCCTGAATGTCATCAAAATGTCTTCCTTTCAATATTTCCTTTCTCTTCGGATAAAGAAAGAAGTCATTGGGGGCCAGATCAGGTGAGTGGGGAGGGTGTTCCAATACAGTTACTTGTTTACTGGCTGAAAACTCCCTCACAGACAGTGCTGTGTGAGCTGAT
>NW_017732461.1:25651-26884 GCF_001890085.2 Hipposideros armiger | reverse complement strand
GGTTTTATAGCCTGAAGCAGACATCATTATAAGATTTTAGCTCTTTCTTACACTGGATATTCAGGAAATAGCCGATCTCACATGCTTTTCTCTTTTTGTCATTATGTCTTTCTCGCTTCTGCCCTTCATCTTCTAAGTTTATTATACCAAACAGTGATGATCCATTTTGCTACTCAACTTTTTTCCTTGCTAAATTGCTATTCTGTAAGTTTTGGATTTATATTTTACCTATGTCTGGTATTTGTCACTATGAGAAGCCAAATGATCTAAGGATAAAGAATACAAAACCCCTAAAAGGACAGAAAATATTGTCAACCATACATTAATAAATAATGGTGAAACACAGGTTAAAAACAATTAATTACCTGTACTATCGCAGCCATTTTAAAAAATGAAAGGGCAAGAAAGAAATTCCAGTTAGGAAGAATAGGAGTGATTCCCCTGCAGCGGCAATATACTGAAATTAGTTCCTCCATTGATGGTATCCCTATAAAAACAGCACATACTATAAACTTTAAAAGAAATCTCATGGTGAATATTTCAAAATGTCATAATATTACATATGTATATAAAACTAAATATAATAACCACTAGTCCACATAACAAAACATGCTCTAAATGTTGATTTCCAAAAGAACACTGTATACAAAGGATTACATTTTATCATAAATCACTACAAGTGGAATGCTATATTCAGAAAATTCAATAAAAATAAAATGATTTAGAAACATTTCAAGAAGCAAATAAAAGCTTTCTGAAATTGCAATATAATCCTAGTTTTAAATTATGAGGAATAATAAAGTTTATATTAATAGCAATTTAGGCAGTATTAAGTTTCCATACCTATGTCTTCTTGAAAAAAAGAACCTTGACTTATCAGTGGAACTGCCCTTGGCCAAAAGTAGAACATACAGAGATGTGCTAAGTCTGACAAAGGATGACCAATGGTTGAAAGCTCCCAATCCAGTACAGCTATAACTCGAGACTGTAATTAAAAATAAAAAGGTTTGAACATATTAAATGGAAAACAACTAAAATGAGGAAATAAATGAAATAGAATACACTCAAAATCACATTTTCGATAAAAAGCAAGGCTGAGGCTGTAGTTTGCAGTCTTTACCCCAAGTGGCACATCTTATTTATGAGTATCAACTAACTCATTAGCCTTGATCGTGTAGAGCCGAGTCCTCTGATTCCATTACTGGCCATCAGTTCTCCAGCATTTTACTTTAC
>NW_017732461.1:21724-23051 GCF_001890085.2 Hipposideros armiger | reverse complement strand
TGAGAATCAGTACAGTGTAGAAGGAATGATACAGAACAGAGCATTGGAAGTCAGCAGACCTGAGTTCAAAAATCGCTTTACTACCAAAGATCACTTACTAAAGAGTATTTTTAAAATACTGTATCTGTAAAGTAAAAAGGTTGAAAAAATCCAATTCCCACGTTTTTTTCTTGCAATAAAATTTAATTTTATAACTATGTTTTTCTCCAACTACACTGACATTTTAGACACAATGAGGGAAATTAAAAAGAAAAAGCCATTAAAAATACAAGTTTTGTTTTGCATATCGAATCATTCTTTTCCTCATAAGTTATTATATAGAAGGGTGCAAGGCCAATGACTTCCACAGAACCAGTATACATATATTTGTTATCTTAAATACATCTGACTACTAATTAATGGAAATGGGTGAAATATCTATGAGTTGATCTGTTTGTAATGAAATATATTTGTCTTTCTAGTTGAAATGGCACAATGCACATAAAACTCCAGTCTTAAACACTTCTCTGCCAGATGGGTAAGATTTATATTTAGAAAATTAACAGTATTCCCCAGGAAAACTGGATTTCTTTTGAACATTGCAGTGAGCATGCTGCACTGCTGAAATGCACGCTCAAACATGCTTCAAATACTTTACATATAAGTAATTGGAAAATAAATAAAAATTGCGAAACTGAATAATATGCTTTTGTTTTGCCATACTCTTTAGTAACCCCTTTGCTGGCTAACCACACACATTTCTGGAAGATTTATCACTTAAAATTGTTTTTGTTTTCTTTCTGAATTATTTGGCTTTCCGATGATAAAAATAAAACGTGCTGTTTTGAAAACAAAAACAAAAACAAACCAAAAAAATGAAAACAATAAAACCTCAAACCTCAAACATTATAGAAATGTACAACTTACAAGTCTCCTATAATTCTATCCCCTACAACCACTGTTTAAATTTTAGTAAATATTATGAAAGATTTACTTTTGCCTTAATATTTTTCTGAAGAATAGAGATTAATAAGCAGTCTTAGAAAAGTAAAATAGAAAAAGAGCAACCCTGAAATGCTGGTGTGTATTTTTTGCCCCAATTTAAAAGGTACGAGGTGTGGTCAAACAATACAGTGAATGTTTAAATTTAAAAAAAAAATTATTACAGTAAGGCATTTGACATTAAGCCCCCTCAAAATATTCCCTCTCACTTCAAACACACTTATCTCATCACTCTTGCCACTTTCTGAAGCAGTTCTGGAAGTCTTCTTTCATAAGTGTCTTTAGTTGCACTGTCCTGGCTGTCTCGAAGTCCTGAATGAATTCAAAACATTTACCTTTCATGGTC
>NW_017732461.1:18493-20869 GCF_001890085.2 Hipposideros armiger | reverse complement strand
TGTTCAAAGCGAGGGGGAATATTTTGAGGGGGATTAACGGCAATGTGTCTTTTACTATAATACTTTTTTTTATTTGAACATTCGCCGTATTGTTTGATCACACCTTGTACACAATGTGAATTTCCTGGTTTTGATAATATACTATAGTTGTGAGAGATCCATTTGGAGAATCTAGATGATGGCTATACAGGACCCTTCTGTGCTATTTTTACAACATCTTTTGAGACTACAATTATTTCAAAATGAAAAGTTAAAATAAAAATTGAGGTACAAAGAGGGGTTAAATAATTTGCTTTAAGGTCACACTGATAGAGAATAAAAATTAAGCATAAATATATGAGATGGAAATAGTTACTTAGTGATTAACTAAAATCAATTCTTTCAACATAGATTCATTCAGAAACACCTAAACACCTGCTACATAAATGAATAAGATACAGTCACTGCTTCAGAGGAGCTCTAGCCCAGGTGGTCCTCATTTATTGAGCTTCTACCATAGGAGCAAAGGTAAGAAAAAATTAAAGGCATAATCCTTACCCTCAAAGGAAAAATAGAAAATTTTCAATCATATCCCTAGGAATATATACAGGTGAGTACACAATGTACATATTCAACCCCAATTTGTGGAGTGCCTTCACACATACACAAAACTGTCTAATTTTCTATTTACTTATGAAATTTAAAAACTGAGGTGGAAAAGATAAGCTTGACTAAAATTAAATTCTAAAGTTATATAGCTCTTAGTGTCACTCCATAGTGGGTATCTTTTCCTCTTTGCTCTTATAGTTCACTTTGTATGATATACACTTTAGCAATTGCATATATATTGTTCTCTGCTGTTCCTGAATGTCTTTTACCTCCATCTGTATTTTGAGCTTATTAAGAACTGTATTTTCTTTCCAACACCATGTTCCAGGGCACATAATTAATAATGAATAAATGCTAGTTGACTTGTACTCTGCCAACAATATGTTACTACCATAAAAAATTAGCTACAATATTTGTAGGAGGCAGAAATTGATTAAATTTGATTTAACTAATAATAATGGGGTTACTGAGTACAAAGTAGAAGATATCTTACTAGCTACTATATAATCCTAAAACATTAAATGATAATGATATATGTAACAAATTAATATTGCAGCTAAATAGCTTAAAGCTATGACTCTACCAGTTGTTTTTTTTTAAAAACTCTCCTCAACTACTGAATATTCTACTTGTCTAAAAAAAGATGATACCTGTTTGTAAACTTCAATTCTATAAGAAACCATTTTCTAATATGAGATTAAATATAAAAAAAGGAATAACTTTTTTGGTCCTTATTGTAGTTTGCCATTAGTTTCAGCATATTATGCTAATCCAAAAATTTAAACATCTTGGTAGACAACACATATGAGTAATTCAGTAGATTTAGGTCTGAATTTTTCTGTCCTAGCTTAATGAATAGAAAAGAACTACAGTTACAGAACACATAAAGGACTCTAACTTATTCAAAGATAGGCTCTTAAAATATTAATGAATCAAATGATATAGATCAAATATAGGTCAGATCCTGCTAGGTTTTAAGTTACAAGTTTTTATAATTTTTCCAGGTTATTAATTAGCATTCTTTAATTCTCCTACTGTATATTTAACAAAATTAGAATTCATCAGTGCTATATAAAGATTTCACATACACATACATAATTACATATACAAAACTTTAATAGCCAAATTGACTTTTCCAGGAAAAAATTTGTCTTGTTGGCGAATATGCTCATATGCCTTCTTTTATATTTGGACTTTCAATTGATAAAGTATTATGACTACAATGCAAATTATAATGCTATTTTCCTCCTGTTCTTTTCCTATATGGAGATTATGAAAATCCAGAAACTTAACACATGAATTTAGAGCAGTTCTTCCTGCCCTAAAACATCTTAGCTTTCTGGGAAAACTAATGAACCCAGAAAACCCTCCTCTAAAAAGCAGGGTTCAGGGAACTGTAAATCTTTCACATTAATGTCAGCATACTCGTCCAAAGGGCCAAGTGTCTTGCTCAAAGGCATATGTGTATGTTAAACAGAGCAAGGTTATATTAATCTCATGCAATTCTTTCCAGGCCTCAAAAGAGGAATTCTGTCCTTTCTGAGCTTATAATAATCAAATTAAAAATTCTTCGCAAGATCGGAAAAAGAAATGAAAATGAACCAGAAGAAAGAATATGAGGGCCGGCCAAGTGGCTCAGCTGGTTAAGAGCTCACTTGGGACACCAGCTCTGAGCAGCAGGGCTGCGGTTCGGATCCCACATTGAGGGCCAGTGACACTGCGCCCTCTACAGCTAAGATGGTGAACAACAGCTCGACCTGGAGCTGGGCTGCTGTGAGTCGCCGGCAA
>NW_017732461.1:12930-17003 GCF_001890085.2 Hipposideros armiger | reverse complement strand
TATTACAATTTTAATACAGTTTTTCCTTTCTTAAAACGTGTATACTTTGTTTTGGCCCCCTCTGCATATTATAGGTATGAGGAGTGGAAGGACTTTTTATTGTTCTTAGAATCGAATGCAAACATATCAACTTATTCTCAAAGTCCTCCATCATTTGAGACCATATTATTTATCTGCTTGTATCTACCTTTCTCCCCACTCCCCAAGGTATCTCTGTTCAATTTAGTTCAGTGAAGAGCTTCATCTTTGTAATCATAGAGACCTGGGTATAAATTATGTCTAAGCCATTTAATTGTGTATCACTTGATACCTGCGAGCCTCAGTTTCCTCAGCTGCAAAACGGAAGCAATAATACCTATGTCTTATGGCTGTCACAAAGATTAAAAAAGAGTAGGTCAGCAATTCATCTAGCATGGGAACTGGCAGATAGTGAGTACTCTCTAAGCCTTCGTTCCCTTCTCTCTCCCTTCAGCTCCCTCAAAAAGACATGTGTACAAAGGGAAGCTGCCTCATACATATCTGGTCTTGCTGTTCCTTTGATTTGAAATGCTCACCATCTCTTCCCTACCACTCTAGATTTTATCCTTCTTTAAATATGCAGTGTAAGCTATATCTCTTCCAGAAAGATTTCCCCACTTTAGCAAGGGCATACTGAATCTACCCTCCGAATGGAACAGCTCTAATGATGAGTACCAAACAATTTACTACTAGGTTACATACTCTTTTATACCATTTTCAAATTTCATATTTTCAAGTTTCATATAAATGAGATTCATGTATAGGTCTCTCAAAATTGACCGTAAGTTCCTTTAGAAGAAGAACTTATTTCTATTTTCTTGATATTTAACACAGTACCTACCACATATTAAACACACAGTCATGCTTAATAAATATCTGTTAACCTACCTTAAAAAAGGAAAATTGTATAGAAAATATGTTACTAAATTAAGTGAAGAGGCTGAAACAGCTTTAAATTTGTATTCATGTACATTCTGTCAGTTACAGAAGCTTTTGCTGAACAAAATATGATCTAAAAATATAAATTATTTTATGCTTAAAAGAAGTCAATCTGAAGGCTGATATTAAAAGTTACAGCCAAGTTTCAGAAAAATACAAAATAATAGGTTTTAATTTTGACTGGTAATATATATTATTTCCAAAAACTTGAGAAAAGAATCCCTTTATGTGGCTGCATTACCTGCCTTTTGCAGTACCCAGAACCTATACCATATCCTTCCAGCTGCAATGAGTGTATATTCAGGGAATGTAACTGAGCCAGGGTTTCTATCATGGCCACATATATGGCTGAGCGCTCTGCTGGGCTAACTCCAGGAATTGTGAAATCACGAAAGATTCGACCCTGTGGAAGCAATTACAACAGATAATTTAAAACAAATCTTGTCTTAATTCTTTGCTGTGTCATCATCTCCTATTGCCTACAAAAGATCAGGGTAACAGTTTTGCAATCAAAACCAATTCTTTGCAGAACATGCTAGAAAAACACACGTGAAACATGTTTAGTGTAAGAGTATATATGCCAAAGGGAAATACAATATACACCAAGATGAGCTTAAATGACAAAAACTACTCTCAAATTACATTTTACAAAAAAAAATTAAAACAATTTGAATTTATTGTTCTTAATGGATTTTCTATTTGGAGTACTTTTCCCCCTACTGACAGGAAGGTTTGGTTAGTCATTACATATAGCTCTTTACTGACACCTAGAGGAAAATTTAAGAACAAGTCAATATGGCCTACGTAGTTATTAATTTGTTCCTAATCTGTTTTATCTCTCCCACATTGTGTGTGTTCAAATTAAAACTAAAGTTTACACCCTTGCAAAAGCAAACTAATTACCTAAAATTTTGACTAACAAATGATCATTTATTAACATTAATTTCATAATTAAAAATAAAAGTGACAAAGTAAGAGAAGTGTTAATTTACCTGCACATGTTCCATCACATAAAATTCTGTTCCAATAACAGAAGCATTGCTGCAGTACAGTAAAGGCTTGGGAACAGGGAATCCAATTGAAAACAAAGCTTTCTGGACTTTAAATTCTCTATCAATCTAAATAGGATGATAGATGAGTAAAAATCAGAAACAGAAATTTAATAACTACTTGTGAGCTAACATTAAGGCTAGAATTCAATTTTATAACGGTATCAACAAATAACCCAGAGGATAATAATTTCCTTATTATTTTCCTTAAACGTAGTCTTAGTGCAATTATTATAATTTAAATTAGTCCAGCACTTAAAAACAATTTAACTAGGGTAAAAAGTAAGGGACATTCATGGGGCTTAATCTTGGCTCTGGTTATATGAAGGCAACAGTTCTTTGAATACAGTATTTCACAGATAGCATCATAAAACATCCCTTTGTTCCCAGCAGTTCCCTGATCACTGGCTCACTCTTTCTCTCTTATGTCTCCCAAGATATAATAATGTGCTTTTAAAAACATAATTTAAATATATAACCAAAGTACAAAATATTTATAAATGAGTAGCACTGAAAATATTCACTGAATGACTATATTTCTAGTCAATTGTACAGGAAGGAATGAAATCTACAAGAGGGCTGGTTGTTGTTCAAGATTAATAGCCTAAAGATAGATTTCAGCCTCAAATCCTTTTTCAAAACCAAAAGGGGGATATGATTCAAGTGAAATTTATCTAAGAAATAGAATCCATTTTCTATTATTTAATAATAATGAAATGACTTTTAAAGGCAATTTAAATTGTTTTTGTGGGTATAAAATGCATTTATTTGTCAACAAAGAATGTATCATTGCATGTGTATGCCATACCTTATGTGCTTTAGGAAGAAGTGGACCAGGTGGTTTCTTCCTGAGTACATATTGTTGAAAGCCTTTCTGGAGATAAAAGGTTGGGTTGGACTGTCCTGATCTAGATAAGAGTAGAGAAATGGTCAATTACAAAGATTATTTACCTTCTTCCCCAAATCCTACTGAAATGTCAGAAGAAACACAAAATGAAAATAAATCCATTTCAATGTTGGAAGGCCAAGAGCAGTGCTACCAGCCAGCATCTCAGAACATGAGTTTTTGTATGATATGAAGCAGAAGGCAACAAATACTGGAACAGCTAGGTTGGTGTTCCCTCATTTACCATTAGAGAGGGAACCCCCTTATGCATCACCAAGATTAGCATCCAAGTACAACTCTCTACAATGGGAATTCTGATGAGCAAGGTGCTAGAGTGCACATCTGGGCCAGGGCAACAGTGTGCCAGGTAATTCACAGACACCAAGGCACTGATTTTTCTCCACCAGGTGAACAGAAATTCTTACACAGAATAAGGAAATACACTCTAGCTACGAAAACTGTCCAATCTACACCTTCATTGACAATATGAGCAGTTTAGAATTATCCAACTTTTAAAGAATCCAACAGCATGAAAGAGAGGTCTTAAACTAAACAAACAGAAGAATCAATCCCCGGGGTAACAGGTAATAGGGAAAGTGAAAAAAATTATTTTTGAAGTTTCTCCCTAGGCCTCCAGCCTCCATGAACAAAGCACAAGAGTTGAGACTGAATGCAGCAGCAGTCCTAGTGTCTACATGTTTCTCCTGCAAGCCAGGCCTATCCTCCCCAGAAATCACATCAAAGAGCATGATCTTGGCATCATCTAATGCTGTGTGAGTGCCTTTTAACATAAGAAAGTGGAGATCATTGCCAATGGTCAGGAAATCGGACCATCTCAAGCTATGTTGTTTATCTTCACACAGGACAATTTCTCCATGATGATGCAAAGAGTCAGGTTGCAATGAACCTTACAAAAACATTTCTTTATGCTAAACATCTGATTAGATGCATTTTTCATAATGTAATCATATATGAAGCCCTGGCCTTTCATAATGGTAAATGACCCAAGTAAAATATAAAGGGAAAAACTAAAAGCTTACCATTTAAGTTACCATATGACCCAGCAACTCCACTCCTAGGTATAGATCCAAGAGAACTAAATGCATGTACACACAAAAACTTGTATGAGAATGTTCTTAGCAGCACTAACCACAACAGTCAAAAAATGAAACAACCAAAAT
>NW_017732461.1:9666-10704 GCF_001890085.2 Hipposideros armiger | reverse complement strand
AGTTTCTAAAAATATTTGAGCTGCTATTTAATATGTTACTGGACATTTTGAATACTTGAATATACATAGGGAAAGAAAATAATACAGGTTGACCTTATCAATATATCACATGGAAAGTGCTATTTATGTCAGAGAACAAAGCTATTTTTAAATTGGCATCATCTGACAATTTAAAAAGTGGGCCCAGGGCACTTAGTGTCACACTGCCCCTTGCCCAGTCCCAAACATCTACTCCTCTCTACTTCCCATCACTCACAACACTGCTGACTTGACACCACCTGGATTGGTCTCATTATGCCCTTTATCCCTGTTTATGTCATCAATAAAAGAAGTCCCCAATTCCCACATCACCACCACTTATCTGCTGCATTTTAATTCCTATAAGGCTCTGCGTAGTCCCTATTTTGTCTTGTTCTCCCACCCTGGCCCCCAGCCCCCAACTCCTGAAACCTTTCCATTGTGTGCCGTGGAATCCATTTTCTTTCAGTAGCATAATCCCACACAGCTTTGATCTCATCTCTGAATGGAACCTTCACCTCCTTGCTCTAGCTAAAACCTGAAAGCTCCACGAGGACCCTGTTTCCTTTGTGGGCCTCTTAGTGGTAGATATGTGTGGTTTCCCCACATCACTCAGCCAGCGGGCCTGGAGATGGAGCCTGTGTTCTTCCTGATACTCACTGCCACTTCCAGACTTTCTGCCCTCCCTCTAGTCTAAAGCCCTCTCCCACAGCTTGGAATCTGTCACGAAGCTCTAGAACCCTCTACCCGTTCTGTTGCAGTCACCTACTAACTTAGATCACTTTCCCTCACTACCAAAGGATTCAGCTTGCTTCACTATTACTCTTATTAACACTACTCCTATCCTAATTAATGGTTTCAAAATCCACACAGATGATCATTCCAATATGCAGGGCTGTCAGTTCCTGCATTCTTCTCATCCAGTGATATTTTCCTTTCCACGACCTCAGTCATTCATTCTAATGGACACACCCTACACCTTATAAATATCAACAACTCTAGCACTACATAATCGTACTT
>NW_017732461.1:3935-6766 GCF_001890085.2 Hipposideros armiger | reverse complement strand
GGCCTAATCCTACTTTTTAAGCATTTATATCTCAGGCCATAATCTATCTTTCAAATCACTCCCACTAGTACCTCAATTCCAACAATCCTTCAATCCTAGGACCTACCATTGATCATATCACCTTTTCACCACCCTTCAGCCCTCCCTTTTCCCCACCATGTCCTTCATTACCTACCTTTGATGGTCAATTACATAACCACTCCCTTGAATACATCTTTAATACACTTGCCCTTTCTCACTTCATCTTATTTGCTTGGATTCTCCCATCCTGGTTAAATCCAACTCTGCCTGCACAAATGTAACTGAATGTATAATAGCTGGAGAAAGAAACACAGCCATGATTATTGTTTTAGGTTAGGTCCCCTAGAAGCAGATCCTGAGAGAAAAGATTTGTGTGCAAGTGACTTATTAAGCAAACACTTGGGAAACCAATAAAAAATCGGGAGAAGCAGGTCAAGGAAGGGGAGAGAGTCGAGCAAGAGCAGGATATGAGACAAAGTCTCTCAGAGGGTAGCTTCAGCCAGATCTCATGGTGGGGAGGGGACGCTGCAGTGTAAGTTACACCTGAGAGTCATCTTACCTCCACAGCAAGGATGATGAGGATCTCATACTCCTGAGCCCCCAGTCATTGGTTAAGGGCCATCTTGGGCACTTCAACATTCAGGGCAAAGGAGGCTCCAGCAGGCCAAAGGCAGTATTAAAAAGAGCCACAGGTGCTGGCTACTAGAAGCAAGAGCCATCAAACAAGGGCATACATGGAAACGGTAAAAAGGAATCCAAAAGAATCTGGGCGAAGTATCAATAATATCTACTAAAATAACTATTCTTGCTTCCAATTGATGACCATGAACCTCAAAGTGAACCCTGCCTGACAATCATAATGTATTTCCTTAGTCTGTTTATTCTCCCATGCTTCTTGGATGACTATTTCACAATTTCTCCTCTCTCTTCAAACCTTCTCCTCCATCTTTACTCTCAGTTCATTCTAGCTTCCTATTTCACTGAGAAAATAGAAGCAATCAGATGAGAACTCCTACAAGGTTGCACTAGCATGTCTACTGCACGCAAGCATCTGTACCCACACTCTCTTGTCTCCTCTGCAGTGTGTAGAAGAATGTTCACATTTCTAAGGATAATCCACTCTCTTGTGAATTGGATCCCAGCCTACTGTCGTCTGTTCAAGGACTTTGCTCCAGCCTCTCTCCTGCACAATGTTTTCTCTCTTCTGGATCACTGCCATCANCCCTCACGCTCCACAGGAGATATCATCTCTCGTAGCAGTCCTCTAGGCACAGCTTCCAGGGTCCTAGCAAGAGATATACCCAGTTGCAAAACCTCACTGTGCTTGGGGAAGCCCAAAGCTAAGCCCAAAGTATCCCACAAGATGCTTACAATTCATTCACAGGACTTCCAGTTCAGATGTAGTTTATCAATTGTGTGTTATCTTTACCATAAGTAATGTTGCCTGGAAACACAGCTGACATGTCACCTTTACCAAGTTTCCAGAATAACAGAGCTAGAAAAAAGCTAACTTAACTTGTCTGTAGGGAATGGGAAAACATTTTCTAACCCCTTCTTCACATCATACTACACAAGTCTCAGACCCATGACATCATACTAAAGGGTGGCTCTGCATCTCCAAGCTTCAGAAACTTAGAAATTCCTACAGGACTTTTTCAATAGGAAGAAATTGGAAAAAAGTATCAATCCTGTTAAGGGTGTTACTTATGTTTGCAGCTACGCAAGTAGCCATCTTCCCCTTGTCCAGAGATAATTTGAAAATACTCAGGATTTGCTGCTCTTTGATATCACACCTTTTCCTTCGGTATTGAAATCACTGGTGGAGCCACGACTATTTTGATCAAGTGGAATACAGCAGTGCATACCAAGCTGCCGGAGACCTGCGCCCTCTGTTCTGATAACCAGCTTTGTGTGCTCATTCGGGTTAACGAAACTGAGTGAGCAAAAATGAGGGACAGCAAGCAGCTTGGCAAGTATGAACTTACAGACATCCCTCCTGCACCCCATGCATTTGCACAAATTGAAGTAACTTTTGATGTGGATGCCAGTAGCATCTCAAAATGCATTTGCTGTAGATAAGAGATCAAGAAAAGAGAAGAAGATGAAAAGACTAACGTCATGGTGTTTGAGCACAGAAAATGTTGAGTACATGGTCCAAGAGGCTTAAAAGTGCAAAGCGGGAGATGAGAAGCGTAGAGGCAAAACATCCCCTAAGAACTTGCTCCGGTCCTGTGTATTCAACAATAAAGCCACAGTGTAAGATGAGACACATCAAAGCAGAATCAAAGATGAAGTCCAACAATGCAATGGAATCATCAGGCGGCTGGTCCAGAATCAGATTACTGAAAAGGAAGAATTTAACATCAGCAGAAAGGGCAGGAGAGGGTCTGAAACGCCACCCTTATCACAGTGTGCCACAGAGCAGGCACCCTGCTAAGTGCTTTATTGGGGGCTCCCTGGGAATGGCTGCTCACCCCTCTAGAGATACCTCTTCTGGAACCATGGCTACAGAAATAGACCAAACTGACCAAAACACAACATAGCACAGTACATAGGTTCATGAAGTCTGACAGACCCTGATTTGTTCAGTTCACTAACAGTTTCTAAAAATATTTGAGCTGCTATTTAATATGTTACTGGACATTTTGAATACTTGAATATACATAGGGAAAGAAAATAATACAGGTTGACTTTATCAATATATCACATGGAAAGTGCTATTTATGTCAGAGAACAAAGCTATTTTTAAATTGGCATCATCTGACAATTTAAAAAGTGGGCCCAGGGCACTTAGTGTCACACTGCCCCTT
>NW_017732461.1:0-1295 GCF_001890085.2 Hipposideros armiger | reverse complement strand
TAAACCATGATTTACCCCCTGCCTCTCTGGCCACTCCTGCTTAGACGCTTTCGTAGGTTCCTCCTTAATTCTTCAACTTCTTAATGTTGGGGTGCCAGGCACTAAGTTTCAAGGCCTGTTCTTTCTTTATGTAGACTCATTTTCCAGGTAAGCTGTGCTCTCATGGCTTTAAACGCGTTCTCTATGTCAGTGACTCCCAAATGTACATATGTAGTGCAGACGTCTGCCCTGACCTCCAGTCTCATACATCGAGCCATCTACTGTGCATAGCCACTTGGATGTCTAACATTCCAAAACTGAGCTCTAGTATTCCCCCTCAAATCTGCTTCTCTACAGTCATCTTTATTTCACTTTACAGCAACTCCAATCTTCCAGTTACCAAGACAAAAATAGAATACTATTGGTCTCTTTTTTTTCTTTCATACCCTGCTCTATCAGTCAGTAAATCCTTCCAAATAAATCCAGAATATGACCACTTGACACCAATTCTACACTACCATCCTGGCCTATGCCACTAATATCTCTCTCTATTGGATCATTGCAATACACTCCAAACTGCTCTCCTTGACTTTGCTCCCTTCAGTAAAACACAACAGGCAAACATTGTTTAAAAAGACAAATCATGTTCTTCCTCTGCCCCCAGACCCTAATCTCCTCCTGTCTCCACTCAAAGTAAAGGACAAAGTCCTTATAATGGCTGACAGGGCCATGGCCCTCACTTTCACTACCCTGGGCACAGTGGCTTTACTCCCTCAACACACTGGGCTCACTACCCCGCTAAAGGCAAGAACAGCCTTTGTTTTGCTGCTCCCTCTGCCTGGAACATGCTTCCCCAGAGGGCTGCGTGGCTCAAGTCCTCATGTCCTTCAAGTCTTCACTGACTGCCAACTTCTCAGTGAAGCCTTCCTGCTTCCACCTCCCAAACATTTCCTGTGCTCCTTTACTTCTCTCCTAGTACATCTCACTTCCACTAAAATATTTAGAAAGTGATTTGATGTGTCTGTTTTCTCCAAATAGAATGAAAGTTCCAAGAAGGCAAGATTTTTTGTTATATCACCAGTGGACGGGATAATCAATGCCAGGTACATTGGAGACACTTAGCTACAAATCACAGTTTGTATTGTATTAAGCTATACAGTGGTTTCATTATTGGTTAACTCTAAATATTTTGTATTTCCAATGATTCAACTTTTGCAAATTAAAAAAATAAATTTTGCATAAAAAATATTTACAAAATTTGTAAAGCATAGAGAATAACACAACAAATACCAAATTTGTAAAGCATAGAGAATAAT
>NW_017732460.1:494488-495585 GCF_001890085.2 Hipposideros armiger | reverse complement strand
TACACCTAGCTAGCAATGAAAATGAATACCTGTAGATATTAAATATATGTGGCCATTGACATTAAATATACTTAGTGATTTTTTCCCTTTTATTGATAGCTTTGTTCATGATGATGTATGTTTGTTAAATTAAAAGATCCTTCAAAATTTGGAAGTTAGATGAACATCATAACTAAAGCAGTGGAATGACAGGTCAGGATGGAGATGGGATACCACACAAAATCACAGGGTTAGAAAAGCAAGCAGAAATTTCAACAGCAAGGATTAGGGAGACATCCAAAAGTCCACATGGGTGAAGCAGACAGTAAGAGCAGGTGACAGAGTGATCCGAGTAAAAATACCAACAGAAAGTGCAGCGTAAAAGTTGAACTCCATTCCTACAGGTGATTCAGATTCTGGGAAACTAGGACAAACAGGAGCCAGCATTAAAACTGGTATTGCTAATTTACTAGTTTAAGTCACATTTTATACTAAAAAGGTTTCCTTCAAAATATAAAATGGGATTAACGTAGATTTGATGGCTAAATGTGCCTTGCTCTGAAGAGTAGAGAAATGAAGGTATTAAACATAATCAGATAGTTAATCAGCCCTATTCCTGGGGCCTCCCCAACAGAAATATTTCCTTTTTCTTAAGTGTATTAGCAGTGTGATGGCTCAGTGTTTATAGATTTTGTGTCATAGAGCAAGGTGGTTAAAAAAGGTCTTTAGAAAATACGTGTATAATACCAGACTTATTTCATAATGCCTAAAATACCTTTAATGTGATGGGCATTAATTAATTAATTAATTCATTCATTCATTCATCATTCATTATTTTTAAAATTGGATTTTATATAGTGTGCCAATCTCTCCCCCTCTGGAAATTTTAAAGTGAACAAAGCAAATCAAGTTCTTATTTTTCTCTCATGGAATTTGTTTCAGTAAGAGTAAGGGAATCATAAAAATTATTGATACTTAAGTAAATACATAAATATTCATATAATACATGTTTTAATAAAAAATCAAGCAGACTACGGAGTGATAGTGAAGAGAGTGGTCTTGGAATATTTGTGCAATTTCATATTATTTGGTACAGGATGGTCAGGGAATACTTCTCA
>NW_017732460.1:409507-489723 GCF_001890085.2 Hipposideros armiger | reverse complement strand
AAAAAGAGGGAAGAGACAGATAGGCAGCAAAACTGGGGCCAGATCATGGTAGATCATGATTGCCATGCTTAGGAGTTTGGACTTTATACTGCAGAGCCCACTGGCCCATTACGTGGCACAGAGTCCAAGCAGGGCTTTGAAGGCAGACAGTGGTCATTCAAACCCATCCCTCAACAAGTACCTGCTTAAGTAGGTACCAAGTATCTAGGTAGATTTAAATAATATGTTTAATCATTTTGTGCCTGTTTATCCATCTAAAAAATTTAGATGATAATGGTACCATTATGTTATTTTGAAAATTAATGCAATTAAGTCAGCTAAATAGCTTAGAACTGTGCCCAGCACATAGTGAGTGTCCCATAATGTTAGCCATTATTAACCTTGAACCACAGAGGAATGCACATGACTATCTGACAAGGTGAAGTATGGGAAATTTCAAAGGCATGATTCTTATTGGATTACTCTTCTGGAGGATTCATTGTGCTATTAAGAGTCATTTTCAACACGCCAACTCTGCTAGGTCACTCGTGGTCACTAGTGTGGATTACTCTTTCTGAGAGCGCTGCTTTAAAGACTTTGCTATGCATTTTCTAAGTTATAATTTTTAATTCTTAATAAGAAGTGTACATTTCTTTTCAGAAAAATATGTCAAGTAGGTTAGAGAATAAAACAAGAAGCAAATATCACAATCACTGTGAGTTAAAAAAACAAACACAATTTAAGTGACCATTTAACCATTCTAAATAGAGTTAATTATATCGTTGCTTCTACACCTGTCCAAATTTTACCTCATTTGAAAAAAGGATATTCTCTTTTTCTAAACAAATTTTATCAAAAATTAAATTTTTCTCAAATTGCTCTCTCATTCTTCTTCAGCTTCAGGTTTTCTTTGGTTCTCATTTTACCAGGAAATCATCTAACTGTTAGATGACTCTCATACTTTTTATCTAAAATGCCCAGCACATCCTGATTCTTTTTTTTTAAATTAACATCAGACATGCTAAAGAAGGAAAAAAAGTAAATATTGCAGCATATAAGACAATTCTGAAAAACTGTAATACACATTTGGTTTTAACTATAGTCTAAAAACCTACTTAAGTAAAAGGAAATAATATATCACTTGAAAAAAGTGATAGTTGATGCAATGGGAATAGGATACTGGGTAGAACACACCAAATAAGAAGATAATAGAATCATAGATATAATGCTAGGAAACCCCAAAGTTTCAGAGTTAAAAATAAAACATTTATTAGCACTTACTATGTGCCAGGTACTGTTAATAAATGCTTTGCATGAATTATGCCATTTATTTTTTATAATAATCCATGAGATATTTACCATTATTTTCCTAATTTGACAGGTGGATATAATGAGCTACAGTAACTTGTACTCTTTCACATAGCTAGAAAGTGATAGAGTGATGATTTAAACCAAGGCAGGCTAATTTGAAAAAACAGCTTACTACACTATTATCTTAAAGAAAATTGAGAAGTAATTGGAATATTTGTTCTGATTACCTATTACCATGTAACAAACTACTACTCCAAAATTTAGAAGAATGACACAATGATAGCGTTTATTTTGCTCATAAATGTTCGATTTGGACAGGGCTTGACAGGGATGGATAGCTTATCTTTGCTTCACTCATTATCAGCTGGAGCAACTTGAAATCGGGGCTGGAATCATTTATAGTCTTGCTCACTCACATATCTAGAGGTTGATGATGTTTGCTGGCTGAGACTTTAGCTTGTATTGGGTTGTCAGAAAAGTCATGATGCATTTTTGGAACAAAAAACATAGAAAAACTACGTCATGACTTTTCCGACAACCCAATACTTTTGGCTGGAACACCTAAATGTGACCCCTCCATGTGGCCTTGGCTTCCTCAAAACAGAATGTCTGGATGCTAGGGTGATGGTCTCAAGAGAGAGCCAGATGGAACTTGTATTACATTTTAAGAACTAGCCTTGAACGTGAACTAACATCACTTTTGCTACATTCTGCTTGTTGAGGCAGTCAAACAGCTTATGTCATTTCAAGGAAAGAAGAAAATAGATTTCACTTGTGGATGGGGTAATGGCAAGGGTCTGGAAGAACATGGGCTGGAATTATTACTGTGACGATGTTTGGAAAATCTGTCATAATGTAAGAGATGAATGAAGAATGTGAGGCACTAAAGTTTCCAGTGGAAGAGGAAGTAACTATAAGGCGGAAGTGTTCAATAATAATGGAAATCAGTGGTGATAAATGATAGGTCACATTGACAAAGCCAGTTTTCTGATTACGTGGAAGTCTGGTTGCACTGACTTACAAAAGGAATGGGAAAAGAGAATATGGCCAATGGAATTTTGCGTACTGTGCTGCCCATCAGTTTAGCTGGCCTTATCTCATGTCCCATAGCTGGCTGTGCTCCAGGCTCAGTGGCCTTCTGTGAAGTCCTTGCATTGCTATGCTCCCTCCATCCATAGGATCTTTGCACATGGTATTTCTACTGCTTGGTATGCAGTCTCTACCCTTTATTAAAAACCTGGTTTCATCCTATTCCTTTTACTGATTTCACTCATTCATTTTATCAAAGAATTGTCCGGTATTCATACCAAAGCAGATGTTCCATATTACTCTTATTTTCAAAATAGTTACCTCCATTTGTAAACATTCATTTTTTTCTGCCATTATTTGATTAATGTCTACCTCCTTCACAAGTCAGCAAGATCTGTGAGACAAGGAATATATCTGTTTTTGCTCATCCCAAAAGCCTAGCAGAATGCATGGATCTTATAGGACTCTCTTTAAATAGTTATTAAATGTATTTGTAAAACAGACTTATTTTTTTATAACCTTCATGTAAAAGGAAAGAAATGTATTATTTAGGGGAAAATACAGGGCTAAGGACATTCACTAACACAAGTGATAAAACCGTTTTAAACCATCAAAGAGAAAGAATTGAGTCATATTGTTTGTGTTAGTGTAAGCTAACCTTTGTAACACCTAGACCCAAAACGTGTGTTGATTCAGACAAAACAGAAATATATTTCTTACTCAGTTACAATAAAAGACAATTCTGGCAAACAGGCAGTTATTCAGCAACCCATGCTGATGATCTCTGTACTGTCTTTCACACATGATTTCCATGGTCACGCTGCTGATTATCTCCATGTAATTCAGCCAGAAAAAGGAAAGAGTGTGAGGATTGCATGGTTTGAGGTTTTCCTATGCCAGGTTTAAAAATGACACCCTCCGAGTGAGCTTGAATCCGGTCATATTACCATAAATGATCACAATAGCCTGGGAACTGGGCTAGTGGTGTGCTCAGGACGAAGGGAAAACTAGGCTTGGAGCGCCAACAGCCTTGGCTGCCCCAGCCAACCAATGGTATCTTGAGATATTATGGTTTAGAAAGTCTGTCAGAACACCTTTCAAGAAACCTGGAAAAGTTTGATAATGCATAATTACTAGAGCAAATGTTATTGATTCATCTTATAAGTTGTATGATAAAGTGAAAAAAGAAATATCTCTAAAGCTGAAATTTTGAGTTGGATGGTAGGAAAAAGTCCTCTAATTAATGATTGCAGTATTCAGAAAAAAAGCCCTCTTTGGCAGATTACTCAAGCAAAGGCCACAATATCTTCTTTGAAAGTCTAACGTGATTGTTCACCTGATTATTCAGAAGTTACTTGTGCTATTCATCAGTTATATAAGAAAAAAAGATGTGCAAATGATGATTTAATGATGCAGCTTCCAAGGGGTGTACAATGAAAGGGAAAACCTAAAATTATTAGACTCCCAAGATCATAATTACAGACCTGGGTTTTGAGCAGGGAATTTCTAAGACTTGAAAAAGATATTTAAAAATCTGAGTGTGAAAGAAACTGAATAAGAGAGGAAAAACACTGCTCATTCCTTCTTTTACCTCAAATATTCTTTTATAGAATTAAGTCTTAAACATTATTAAAACATATGAAGTGTTCTATTAAATTTGACTACTTTATATATCTGTATGTATCTATAAGATATGCTGTCTTAAATTGCATCTTAAAATCTTGACAGAATGGTTGTAAACTATTTCTACCAGTTCCTTCTTTCATTTCTCTTCCGGGCCAATTATTTCTAAAACAGGGGCCAAGCACTTGCAGGAGACGTTGCTCAGGTAAAGCTGGTGTGTGGAGACTGTATCACTCAGGGTCCTATGAAAATCAGGTGGCACAATCAAGAAGAGTAAGTAGAATTTAATGAGGGTTCTATTTACAAAAGTGTATGTAGGACTAAGGAAGCCAAGAAGGGACTAGCCATGACCAGGAAGGGGAAGCAGACAGAGTGGTTTTCATGACCGAGTGAGGACTGTTGTGTAAGAAAAGGAATTCCGAACTAGAGGAATGCAGCCTCTGTCTACCTTCTGCCTTCTGAGGACTGGGGCACACATCCCTCAGCTTCTCTCTATTCTCCCACACTGGTGTGCTCTCAGGGAAGCTTTCCATCAGCCAGAATGCTAACAGCCAGAGAGGCAGGTAGCCTAATGATGAAATTTGTAGAATTCAGCCTCCTGAGGCAAGACACAAGGTGGAGCATTATGGGAAATATACCTAGAACAACCAACAGAATATTCAGAACAGGTGCAAGTACATTTGTGAGAGAGATATTCATAGGGTGTATAATAAACAAGTGCATTTATATATTTGTGAAATTTATATTTCCTTGAATATGTGTTTTCTTTAAACACAAATATGAAAAATTTAAAGGGCAAGGATTGAATCTGCATAAGATCTCCTTATCAAAAATAAAAAAGGGTTTTTTAAGTAGGTGTTTTGAGTCATTGCCTGTTCATGATGAAATAGAGCAGCATAGAAAATGCCAAGACTGACCACTAAGAACCCTGATGAAACATGAGCCTGTCTATACTCCATGCTCACTGAGAGGCAGAGAGAAGAAGAAGAGTCAGAATAGTGACTTAGAAGAGCTATAGTATCCAAGTTAGGCAGAAAGTCTTGACAGAATAATGGCCAAGGTACCCAGACTAATGACCAGGGTCCAGCAATTCTAATCCCACAGCATTGTGACTTGAGGCTTAATTGGCATCAACCTGGCTGGGAATGACCATAACTCAAGGTTATGTACACCCACAGGTCCAGAGGGGAAAACTGGAGATGGATCAAGCAAAGAAAATGAGAGCTCATGGCAGGCAGGCAGAGCTCAGAGGAATCCGGCAATAGGCAGGGATGAAGGAAGACTGAAATTGTTGATTGACCATCAGAGAGGTCCATTACAGTAGCTTGATTATTATCATATAGATGGTAGATGGATGAATAGAAGTCCAATTCCAGGTCTTTTTGTCTCAAATAAAAATTCTTCCTGCTGTAACATATGGTCTACAGCAAAGAAGAAATAAAGATATCATCAATTAAAATGAACCATTCTTTTAACAAGTCTGGAAATTTTTCCTAGCAACAGAATCTTTCTATTTCAACCAAAGCAATAGTATAGTATATTAGTGCTATATATGTAACAGTCATAGAGCTAACAACACAGCTGACCTGGATCACAATGCATCTGACTGAAAAGTTAAACACTTTGGCAATAAACTCATATTATATATTCGTTCTCTAAGGCGTCTATTTCAGATTAAATTTGCGAGCCAGACATGTTTATATTTTAAAGGAAAAAAACCTTTATACGTTCTAGAAAATTGTCTTATTACCACATCTGCAGCTATTTTTTTCTTAATGAATTACAGATTAAAATGATTTTCTGGATGTTAGCTGAACTTATTGTGTTAATCATTTTACAGTATGTATAAATCAAACCATCATGACAGATAACTTAAAGTTATACAGTGATGTATGACAATTATTTTTCAATAAAATTGGGGGAAAAAAAAACCTGTCATACAAACACAAACTTAAGCTAATCCAATTTAATACCTGCTGGTGTTCCTGTTCAATTTCACTAAGTAAAGTGTTCTGCTTGGGAAAAAAAAAATTACTGAGCTTACTCCTCAAGGTATTTTTTATATCATCAGGGAATTTTATAGGATCCATTAATTTTTACTATTCATATTATAGTGGCATAAGAAAGGATTTAAATTTTAAAACAATATACTTTGGTAAAATCTTAGCTCTACTTAGAGTATTATGATGCTGTCAATCTGCACTTTATTGGAGCCTTAGTTTCTCCGTCTGAAAATTAGGATACTGGTATCTGTTTCTCTGGGTTGTTTCCTAGTCCATAAAGCCTATGAAAGTGTTTTGAAACACGTATGATTTTTAAGAAGGCAAGATTTGTTCTTAAATGTGTCATTTGCCAACTATTTCTCAAAGAAGGTGATACTCAGGCCCCTCTTTTGAATACTGTGTATTCCAGGAATTTATGCTGTAAGTTTTATGTTGTCACTGGAAAACTTGGATGCTTTGATAATCTTTATTTATATCATGTGTCTAAACTAAAGACTAATGCCCCATGCATGCTGAAGACTCCAGTAGCTTCTTTCTTTTCCTGACATATGAGGTAATGTTGCTTTAATTGATCACAGAAGAAATGGCAGCGTATGAAGTATTCCAGGACGATGCTCCCTTATTCCTGTTGATCACTGTCACAGGGATGCCCTTACACAGCTGTAGAGAGTCTGAACTATTACTACAGAAAATAGTACTCTCTCCCAAAATATTACTACAGAAAGCATGTTTCCTTTAGTCATTCAGTTCACCTACACACTCCCATTCTCTCTTATTTACAAATACTAAAAATAGTACAAAAAATATAAAACCTAGATATTTATAATGCATCTAACATCCAATAGTTCCTACGTTGTGTTGCTACTTGTGAGTTGGTCTTTATTCTCCCAATAGTGATGGACCAAAATGTCAGAGCCCCTAGCAATTTTCACCCTCTTCTATAGCCACTTTTACCACTTTGAGATTGAAGTGTGCTATGCATCCAAGCCTGTCGATTAAATCAACATAATAAGTTGTCTATTCCAGGTGATTCTAGAGGTAATGAGTCAGAGAAAAAGAGCTCCTTTCCTTGTCTTGATTAAGTTATAATATTATCAGAGTTTGTTTATTGTATCATTGTTATAACATTTTCCATTCTTCCTATAAATGTATTTTTTTCAATTAAGAAATATAAAAAAGTGTAAACAGGTGACCAATTCCTTTTTTGTTACTGCTCACATATGTCCTCTTGTGATGTATTGGGTTGTCGGAAAAGTCATGACGCATTTTTGCAGTGAAAAGCATAAAAAAAATACATCATGACTTTTCCGACAACCCAATATATCCTGATGTTTTGTTTTGTTGTGTTTGTCCTTAAGAAACAGCTTGATCCTTAGCAAAAATCTAAATCAACTCAATGAAATAACATTGTACAATTTATTCTATATTTTTATAGCAACAGAATTTACTTTTCTACTAAATTGTATAAGGTCACATTGATTATTTTTAGACAAATTAAGCACTTAATAATTACAGAGTCTGCATTTAATCACACAGTAAAAAGTTTTATCAGTCTCATACCCCTACAGTGTTTATCTATTTATCTATCTATCTATCCATCCATTCCATGGAAATTTGTAGCTCAAGGAGTTTAAGTGACTTGTTCTAGATCAAACAGTAAGTCAAGAGAGGTGCGAGAACTAAAATTGTGTCCTCAAGCTCTCATCCAAGTATTGTGTTCCAATTCGGAGCTGTTTAACACTTGATGTGAACATATCATAGTAGATGACAATGGTGATAAAATCACTATTTATATACAGTAATACAGTTATAGAGTTCCACAACATCTGTAGAATCCTGTAGGGTAGGGATTGAATTGTGAGAAGTAGAACTGGACTCTTGAAATTCACATCTCAATTGTGCCTTGAGTGCTGTAAGATTCGAATACGTTACTCCTCAACCTTTCTGTGACTTAGTTTTCTAAAGTTTAAAATTAAATAGCAATAATACTGACTAGAGTGTTTTGTGAAGATTAAATCAGTTAATTCAAGGGCCTGGCAAAAAAATAATAGGAAGCCCTCATTGAAAATCACATCAGCAAATAAGAAGCTGCTGTTATTATTACTGCTAGCTGATTTCACATGCACAGCCATAAAACTTAAGCTTCAATCAAATGTTCTGGATAAAAAAATAAAATTTAAAACAAGATTTGTTTTTAAATGTTCTGTGAGGCAAAACATTTAGTTGCATGATTTAATTCTGAAGGAGGAATAACCTTGGCACCATTTTATATTTATTAGCTGACACCATGTTAAGAGTTGATATTTAAACATGATATACAATCTCTTACTGATCATTTTTCTTTTCCCCTTTTATGGCTCTTGTCTGAAACCTGCAGATAAAGGCATGCTTTGTTCTGTTTAGTGAGATTTAATTGAAATGAAGTTTGAGCATCAGAAATAAAGAAAATTAGAAAAACAGAACTTTAAATAGCTTCTTCAGCTTAATAAATCAGGAGAAATCACATGAAATTGCACCTTCTGAAATATTGTCCAACAGACCATCTTGCCTTCCCTAAAATTACAAGAAACGCATTTCCAAATAGACAGTATATTTGTTTTTACTGCTGGAATGTTGAGTTTTTGAGTCAAATGGAGTCACTGCGCAAAAATAAATAGCAGCATAACGACGATTACAAATAGCATGTGTTGTTGTGTGCCTCTCCCTGCTGCAGCTCAAGACCTTTCACAGGTTCTTTTTCCAATCTCTTTCATATGTCTGTGAAAGACAGAAGCAGATTTGAACTAAAATCTCAAATTTTGCATGTTAAAAAAAATCACTGATGTAAAGAGATTATTAAATTATTTTAGGCTACATTTCAAATCAATGCCAAAGCTCAAACAAAATCCTGGCACTCTGAGTGTCAGTTTTCTTTGCTGCCTAAGCACCAGAAAAACTCCCCCTTTCTAACTGTTTCTAAAGTTCAGCATCATTGGAGGGGAGGCTAGCAGACTTCATACAACATAGTACTGTCGTGCTTGATCACATCCACATCCCCTCCCCTTTAAAGACACCCCGAGGCAGAGCTAAGGTACTGTTAATTTCTTCAGAAGGCATACTGCATCAAGCACATCTTCCCAAAATGGCTTACAATAAATGATTCATTTGACTGAATAGCTTCATGAAGTGTTCATTTTATTTTAAATTCCCTGTAGTCTATAAATGATAAGAATTCAGTTCATGGAAGGTTACTCAGAGAACATCAGGGTTAAAAGGAATATTAAAAACCTCCTTATTTAAATCTGGTGCTATAGACGAGGATCAGCTAGGTGATATTACGAGGTGTGACCGTGGGCATTATTTTTCCAGGGCTCTTTTATTCACACTCACAGAGCATTATGGTGGTGCTTTTCTCTGCCTTTTCAGGGACATGAAGATGAGTGTGCTTCTTAGTACAGCTAACATTCTTTATCATTCCCCTTTTTTCCCTTCCAACTTTGGCTTGTTTTTCTCATTTTCTTTATTAGTCTTTATATCCACTCAAGCAATAACCCAGGGAACACTTTGCAATTCACCGAAGAACTTGAAATTCCTGAAAAAGATTTTTTGATCACATCGTCCTGGGATCATATCTGACCATCTCCCTTCAGGTCTGTGGGAGATGAATTGTTTGTCTCTCAGGTTTTTAATTTTTTTTTGTTTTGCTTTAATCCCATAAGTAAAGTGTTGTTAATCCTTCTTAAAATAGAAAATATCCCCAACTTTTGTTGTCTTCATTGTCAAAAGCTGTCAAGCTGAACATAAACAGTCTCTCATCCCTTAATGATATTAAAACATGAAATGTCTTAGAAATTGAAGTAGTAAGGGTATATGTATCCATGAAAATGTTACCTATAAACCAAGAGAATTTAAAGTAGGAAAAGTAGATCTAATGTACTAACTTTTGTGAAATTTCCACTTTCTTTTATTATTGTAAGATCATCATGCACTTCTCTTATAATAATGTTCAGTCAGAGGGCAGCTAGGCACTCTGTGATATCCAAATAGATTATACTTTTCCTTTTTATACCGAGGTGTTTTTGTTTATGTTATTTGTTCTGTATCATAAAAGTGGAGTAATGATCTCTTTAGCTCTGCTGAATCTGAGCTCTGTTCAGTAGACTGTACCTAAGAAGCCAAGACATTGTAGATGTGAAGAAGCATGTGACTCATTTTTTGATACAGAACCTCTTGCTCATATATGTACCCTTGGTGAGCTAAAGGAATTCTTTCCAGTTAGTGTAATTAGTGTCAGGAGAGTCAATTCTTTATTTTAATGCTGAGTATGAATTTCATTGCCTATACCTTCCCATGAATTCATTAACGGAATTATTTCCAAGCTTTCAGATGTGAACTTAAATTTACTTAGGTTCTCCTGTCCATAGTCAATGACTGTTGGCATCTCCTTGCTTTATTAGCTAGCAAATGTATTGATATTGTTAAGTATGAATTTTCTGCTTTGCATCATAGTATTGGGTTGTCTGAAAAGTCATGATGTATTTTTTTCTATGTTTTTCATTGCAAAAATGCGTCATAACTTTTCCAACAACCCAATACTTATTATTCACTATGGCCATTTTCTGCTCCAGGTTTAATTTCTACATTGCATAGCTTATTTCTGATGCATGTCTTAGAAAAGCTATTTTACTCTCTATCCTCTCCAGTCAGCATGTAAGACCTTCAATGTAGGTATGTCTTTCTATTTCTGTGTCTCACTCCAGAAAGAACCCCATGGTTGGGAGGGGGGGGTCTCACACCAGGACTTAGGGCTTTTTGATAGACATAAGCCTCCAGCACATACGTTTGACTCAGACTTCAAAAGAAAAAATATTTAATAACGCTAGTATGTTTCTATGTGTCCATTGGAGGTCACAATACATATAGAACCCTTCTAGTGCTTTCCACCGAAATTGACTTAAATTTTTTTTGGCTCACTGTATATTGTCCACAAATCTAAGAACCTGTACTTCCAAACTACCGGTATCCTCTCCATTGTTTCTGAATTTCATCAGTCTCACAGATTTCTTGTTTAAAACCAATAATAATAGAAAACGTTGTGTCCCATAGTCTATAAACTTATATTACATGTGTTGTTTTCTTTTAAGTTCATGTTCAAAAAGGAGCTTAATTAAATATAAGGATACATGAATCAAATTAATAGCCTAAAAATAGGTTACAATTAAGACTGGATTGTTCAGACTCAACGTGTTACCCAAACAATTGTGGAGGGTGTGACTAGTTAAATAATAATTTGGTCGATGTCCCGTATCCTCTGCCTCATACAGTTATGTGTCACTTATGAGATATTCCAAACTCTTGTGGAGATATCACATTTTGCCTGCCTTACATGTACGAGTATTACTCCTTAGATAATACACACATTCATGTATGTAAAAAATAGATACATACTGGTTCTTCCCTTGCAAAAGGAAAGACCTAAC
The DNA here is from genome assembly GCF_001890085.2 of Hipposideros armiger. NCBI lineage: Eukaryota > Metazoa > Chordata > Mammalia > Chiroptera > Hipposideridae > Hipposideros > Hipposideros armiger. Next base: position 478,319 of record NW_017732460.1, on the reverse strand, counting down.
TGTGTGACTGGGACCTAACTAGCATCTTTTTCTAATATCTAGAGGAAAAATCTGCCTTTCTTTTGAGGCTGCTTGTGTTTGGTTGGCTTCCCATAAGAGCATGCCCTGAGGCAAGGATTTGAGGGAAAGTAGTTTATTTGAAAGGTGATCCCAAGAAGCACTGATAGGGGAAGTGGGAAGAGATGAGGGGAAGAAAAGGAATCAGTTGAGGGTGTGCTATTGAGCAGATTACTCCTTTGTGAAACTGGAACTCAGTCCCCTGGGAACTTCCAGCGATGGTATGGAACACACCTCAAAGCTGAGGGCTGCCCCAGGGGACATTAACTCCCCACACTTCCAGCTTGCCCTAGCTCTACCAGCACCCAGATGGAGAGGCTGCAGCTGCTTAGGGTGAGAAGCCACTGACGTGTGTGGACTACGAGTACCAAGGGGATAGGAGCAGGACACCAACCCAATGTACTAACCTACTACATTGCTCAGCTGGAAGGAAGAGGCTCCTGGGTGACTATATAGGTCTCTGTAAGTAGTGAGCCCATCTGAGGTTCAAGCCAGAACAAAGAAAAGCAGATCAGAGAAAAGCAGAAAAGGAGATATAAAGAGAAACTGAAGTTGAATATGATTCGGACCCATAGACCCAGCTGTGCCTCAAGGTCATTCTCCAGACATTCTAGTCACATGAGCAATATATTACTCTCTTTTTTTCCATGCTTAGTGTGAGTTTCTATAACTGGAGACCAAAAGAAGTCTAGGTTTATGCACCCACATCAGGATTGGTAGCCCCAGGGCCTCCTAAATCTTAGTTGTATGCTCATAGAATCAGATATTGCAGGAGGAGCAAACCCTCCTGCCTCTTTATTTTTATTTTATTGTGTGAATCTTATTTCTGTCTCTAGTTTTGAATTCTCTGAATGTGGTCAACATGTCCCATTTTATTTGCTGCTTTGGTGAGTGAGAGTTTGAAGGAGACTGTGCCAGGGCATCTGAGACAGGCAGCACCAGTCTAAGGAAATCACTGCAATTGTCAGTCTCTAAGACTGTGGGAATGCACAGCCAGGAGCCCTTGAAAATACTGAATGAAAATAATATTTTAGAAAAAAAGATATTTTGCGGTTATGAACCTTTTTGTAGTTGAAGTAATATTTATGCTAGAATTTCCTTTACTCTACATCCTTTTAATTAGTAGACCCATAACTCTCTTCAGAGGAAAAATTGAGTCATATAAAGATTTCTCTCTAAGGAACGAAACTACTCCTGGCATGATGCCTTCACAATTAAATAAGCCTGCTTCATCTAGGTCTTTATACTCCATTTCATTGTTCTACAGTACTGGTCACATGGGATTAACTTGAAATGTGAAGGTTCCACTAAATCTAAATTTCCATAGCCCATTTTTGAACTTACTTTCTGATAAAATAGAAACCTTGATCGGAGGGATCAAACACTCTGTAAACATTCTAGTTGTTTACAGTATAATGATGATAAATATAAAGCAAAATGCCAAGTGAACACCACTCTCTAAAATAGAAAAATTCCCTAAATAGTTCATTTGCTACTAGATATTGTAGAAGCCTTCTATTTCTGTTGGCAAATTTTATTATCCCTGTGATTTAAGCCAGTGTGTGTGTATGTCTTGAGCTAAAGCTGTTGCTATCCATGGGAAGATGTCATCTCTGGTGAGTTTCTTCCAGTAATATTGAACCCACACATTTTCTCCATCCCATTGCTCATCTCTACATCTTTCACAGTCACGCTGCTTAAGAGCCAACAGGTATGATTCAGGAGATCCTTTGGTCAAAAGCACATGGTTCACTTTTACATCCCTGGGTATTTAAATCAGGCATTGGTTCACCCTTATTTATCAACGGCTGCTGAACCCAAGCTCTTGTTTTCAATGAGTCCGGTTTGATATGAGCACTCTTTCTTTTCTCCTGATCCATACCAGTTAATCTTCTATATTTTGAGGTCTGGAAATAAAAACAACTACTTCAGTCTGTTTTTTTTTGTTTTTTTTAAAAAGATTTTTATTGGGGAATTGGGGAGATGGGAACAGTGCTGGGGAATTGGGGGAAGGGGAACAGACAAGTTGCTGTCATTTTGTTCTTCAGTCTAGTTGTGGAGGACACCACTTCACTGGCCCAATTTGGCACCATCATTGTGCTCTTCCCGGGCGAGGCAGATCAGTCGCCGGCTTCTAGACAGTTGCTCACTGCGGCTGCTGGCCGCTCACTCTGGCTGCTGGCTACATACGGTAGCCCATGGCAACCAACTGCAGCAGGGGCTGCAGCCCACGCTGTCGCAGGCGACTCATGGCAGCCCAGCTCCAGGTTGAGCTGTTGTTCAGCATCTTAGCTGTAGAGGGCAGTGTCACTGGCCCTCATATGTGGGATCCGAACCAGGGCCCTATGGCATCCCAAGCCAGCTTTTAACCAACACGCCACTCCGCTGGCCCTACTTCAGCCTGTTTTTACATCAGATAAAGTGTTTGTTGCACCAAGAATTATATAGTATAATATCAAACGAGTAATTCTCAAGGCTAGATTGAACTGTCTGTAGTCTGATGAGACTTGATGAAATCCTACCTGTAAGAGAGATTCCTAAAATAAATAGTAGATTTTCAATTTGCATTTTATATTTCTGTTATCAAACATTCTGCTTTTGCTTATGGCATAGGAATATGGAGCCCAGATCAATTTTTTCATCTATAGGGGATTTTTTGACCAACTCGTTTAAGAGGGAGATCTGACTTGCCTTAAAAACAACTGGGTTTGTGTTAGATAAAGCAGTCACAAAAGGACAACCTCCTCATTGCCTATCTAGTATTAATCCACATTAAAAAAATAATAGTTATAAATTATTATGGTAAAGCTTGATACAAAAAGGAAAAATGACATTAGTTACTGGCAGCTAGAAGCTCTCAATTATGCTGTTGTGTTTTCAGCTGAACACACACACCCACAAAAACATTTGCAGACTATAAACGAAACTCATAAAAGGTCACTTGCAACCACGGTGGAACAAGACAGAGACAAGTACACTAGGCAACCAAAATATATAATAAAAATAACAACTAGTCACCCCCATCTTCTGGCTAACTTCAGTGGTTATTATTTATCTACCCTTGACAGGTATACTCCTACTTTAATTTTCAGGTTTTCTAGATAAAAAATTACCAAGATACCACAATGACCAAACTGTCTTCACTTCCTAATGCCACCCAATTCAAAATTGACACCCACTTCCTTAAACTCACCTTAAAGTCACCCAGAACAAGCCCAAATCCTATAAGATACTTCCTCAAATCCCCTTGCGCTGGTACTCCCATGGTTCCTCTGGTACACACTCTCATTTATTGAAGAAAGCTAAATAAACCTAACCCTGTGTGACTACAGATATGTTTCTAGTAGTCTTTGTCTAGTTGACTTCAACGCTGGAAATATGGCAAAAATGGACCATGTAAAGTGTCTACGTAAAGTATGGCTTAGAGTGTAGACTACAGTTATAGGGCAAGGTTATGATTGATTCCAAGTTGCTTGTTAAAAATGAAGTGGAAGCATATGGGAGGCTGTCGTGTTGTCAATTTAAATTTTCTATGCAAGTGAGAGAAATCAGAAGTGTAGAGATTGTCCCAGCTTTCTCTAATTAACACCAATAATAGTGTACATTTTACTATAATGGAAATATTTTCTCATTTTTCTACAAACTTGAGCATTGATTTTTTTTTAAACCAGGGAGAAAATGTGAAGTTATTAGAGAAGCAAGAATAATAAAGGTGACAAATGATTGATCTTTTTAACTTTCCCCTTCCTTGAATGCCACACCCCGTTAATTTAGTGTCATTTTCATCATTTCAGTCTAGTCAAGCCTGACTAGTAAATGCATATCAAATGATTGCTATGTGTCAGGTACTTTACTAGAGGCTGAACAGTGTTGCCTGATGAAAGTACCACTTTATGGCTTTAGAGAGTTCAAAGGTTAATGGAAGGTAAGAGAAGAGTTAAAATAAAAAGGATAATTTTGCACATACTTTCAGTGAAATTTTAAACCCTGAGCTAGTCTGGGTTTTACAGAGCATATACACATTGGTATTTGGCAAAATAATTATATAATTGTAGCTTTCCCGTTTTTCTCTTAAATGTCATTTTCGTGAAATGAATAACACAATTACACATAATGAAAGGAGGTAATTATGAAATGTTGTCAGGTGCTTTATATTTTACATGCCAAGATCCTAGATTGTTTCTAAAGAGAAGAAAAAGAGAAAATCAGTGTTTTGACCATTATTCACAATCCAGGGGTATAATTATAGAAGATTGTAGGGTATTTTATTCTAAGATTTACCTAAAGACACTATTTGCAAAACTCCATTATAATGTTTTCCCTTGCAGTCTTAAAACATGCCTCAAAAAAGAGTTTGTATTTTTGGTTTCTTTAGAGGGAAATCAAAAAAGCTATTAGTCCTCTCAACATATAAGCATGTGTACTGAGAAACTGAATTCTAAGACCTCCACAACAATTCTGGTTGGCATCTCGGAAACACAGACATCTGAGGATGGGATTTGTCTGAGTCTTTAATGGGAAGAAGCAGCACACAGTCAAAAATAGAGAATTATAAAATGGGTCATTTTCATATGTTAATATCTATGAAATGAGTAAACAAAATATACAATAGACATATTGTTCATGTGGTAAAAATAATCTATTTGAACTTCTTCTCTTGGCAGGTCCTTTAAAAAATACACATTTATAGTTCCAAGTTGTTACATGTGGAGATTTCTTTTAATCACCTTTTAACAGAATTGGCATTATTATCTAATACAACTAGGCATAAATACTTACAGGTATTTGTCAAATGTTTAGTAGGAGACCTGGACCATTGCAAACATATTTCTTACAAAAAATGTAATTTTCATTTTCTTCCCAAATGACAGTACAGTTATTAGACTCCATCTCTAAAATGCCTACAAGCAAATTTAATTAGTCAGTTAAATGAAACTGTCAGAAATTTTAAAAACATTTTTGTAGTAAATTATAGCCCTAGGTATTTCTTAATTTGCTTTATGTAACTTCAACTGGAAAGTATGTTTATAATATTCTATTTGTTCAGCATGGATGAAAGTCACTTCACATTTACTTTCATCTTCAAATCGCCTGGCCATTTCACAGCTGTTTGAATTTTAATAAGAGGGAACCAGTTTGGAGGATTCCAAGAGAGCAAAAAAGATAAAGAAATGATAATAACATTTGGCATTTATGATGTTTATAATAATTCTGCTCTTGGAAAATATGGAACACGGCTGATGTTTTGTTTCGAGTCATAAGTTATGGAAATTAATTCTACAGACAAAATTAATAGGTGTAAAAATTATGGTAATTAAGTCATGGTAACCAGATATCTTGATGCATTAAGAGCCAGGTCTTGTATTGTGGGTCAGGAAGGGTATCACAAAATCATAGTCTTTGATTAAATAAAGCTTTTTATGTAGTATATTTAAGTGTTGTACTAAAATTATCGAGAATGCCCCTCTATTAAAGAATAATACTTTCCCTCCACCCACTAAAAAAGCCAGATAAAATAAATGAAAAGCTAGAAGGAGTCTAGTTGGCAACCACATGCAATTATAAAGACCTATTCATCTACATGGCTTTTCATCATTTAAAAATATTTTTTATACAGTTAGGAGCCTGAAAATCTTCCATCATTTCCTTTGAAGTTTTATTTTAAGATAACAAAAATAGAATTCACTTGAATATTTTTCAGTTAGTTACTTTGCTTTGACATCAAATCTCTTTGTGTCTTTTATCATTTTCTTTTAAGTAGAACTCCTAATTAAAGAATTTGAGGTTGAAGAAGAAACTGTGAGAAAACAATATAGGTATGAAAGTACAACGATAAAATTAATTACTCCCAAAGAGAAAATACTAGTTGATATGGGCGTAAGCACATAAACATCTAAGTTTCAGTAGTAATAAGGTATGTTTTTAGGTAGCAGATATGTAACAGAAACAAGACATTAGGTAAAAAGTAAAATGTAATTTAATGATATATTTTACCATTTTTATTTAAAGTAAGATGAAGTTAAAATTGCATGTTTCTAATAGAATAGTGAGCTCCTTGATATTCTTTTCTTTCTATAAAGTTTATGGAGTTTATTTGGATTTCTGAGGTATAGCAAGATAACTCAAATAGCAAAATGTACAGTTTCATGTTTTTTAAGTGAACTTGCAGACTATAAAAATGTAAATTATAGCATCTCCCCCTCTCATTTCTTGTTTTATCCACAAAGTAACCCTGACCACATAAAACTCATTATCAGAAAGTTTAAGGTTTAGAAAGAAAAAAAAGAAAGAAAATGAGAAAGAGAGAGAGAGAGAGAGAGAGAGAGAGAGGGAGGGAGGGAGAGAGGGAGAAAGGAAGGAAGGAAGGAAGGAAAGAAGGAAGGAAGGAAAGAAAGAAAGAACAAAGAGGGAGAGAAAAGAAAAGTATCTCTGGATTTGGACTTTAAGAATGGAACTCACTGTTTCCTAATCGTGACACCAACTCCATACCTACCTCTTGGCTTCTTTGATATCTAGTTTTCTTACTTATGGAATGTATACACTAATACTTATTATATATTACAGACTATTATGAAAATAAGGTCAAATTAGTAGTGCATATGTAGATGCTTTGTAAAATCTGCAGCCCTTTTAAGAACAAATCTGAGACTAATTTTATGTTTATAATTTTCATAGGTTATTTGAATACTCTGATATGATTGTCTGATGAAAGTCATTGTTAATGTTGCACCTTAGAAAGCAGGGGAAAGATCACCCTTAAAAGGCTGTTATTTTACCAATGTTCATTTTAGGGATTAACAGAGAAGAATTCTGGAATTTGGGAAACAACATGATGACAGAGTAAACTTTATTATCTATTCTTTGTGCTTTGAAGGATTCAGTTGTGCTTGAGTGAAATCCAGAGGTAGAGCAGACAATTTCTGTCACTAGGCAGAGAAACATCTTTGTAGAGACCATATTCTGACCATGTTGATAACACTGATGATGATTAGAGTAGTTAATTCTTATTAAACACTTACCCCTTGCTGGGCACTGTTCTAAGTATATTGCATGTGTTCAATTTAATCCTCACAACACTATGTGGTGGAGACTATTATTATCCAAGTTTACACATGGGGAAACTGAGGCAAGAGAGGTTAAGAAATTGTTAAAGGTCTCACTAGTTACTGGTTTGAAATGCTTAAATAATTTAGCACAGTGCCTGGCTTATAGGAAGTGTATAAGAAATGCTGGCTATTAGTGTTACTATCAACAGCAACTGCAACAACAAACATTAAGGGCTTGCTACCATTCAGAAACTGTACTGCATGCGAATACAACGGCAAACAGCAGAGACGTGACCTCATGGAGTTTATTGCCTAGAACTGTTATCCAATATGTGGCCATTAAAATTAAATAAAATTAACAATTTAGTTTCCTAATCATGCTTGTCGCATTTGAAGCCCTTAATAGTCACATGGGGCTTTTTCATAATGGAGTTACTGCCAGAACGCAGGTGTTGTGAAAACCACCACTAAATCTAAGGCAAAACGGGAAAGGGGAAGATTCATAACAACATCGTCATCACTGGACCCATAGATTCGGGCAAGTCTACCGCTACAGGCCATCTGATCTACCAGTGTAGTGGGATCGACAAAAGAACCATTGAAAATTTTGAGAAGGCTGCTGAGATGGGAAAGGGCTCCTTCAATATGCCTGAGTCATGGATTAAACTGAAAGCTGAACGTGAATGTGGTGTCGTCATTGATATCTTTTGAGACCGGGAAGTATTGTGTGATGCCCCAGGACACAGAGCCCATCAAAAACATGATTAAGGCACATCTCAGGCTGACTGTGCTGTCCTGATTGCTGCTGCTGGTGAAGGTGAAATTAAAGCAGGCATCTCTAAGAGTGGGCAGACCCGTGAGCATGTTTCTGGCTTACACACTGGGTGTGAAACACCTAATTGTTGGTGTTAAAATGGATCCCACTGAGCCGCCTTATAGCCAGAAGAGATATGAGGACATCGTTAAGGAAATCACCACCTACATTAAGAACACTGGCTACAACCCTGACACAGTAGCATTTGTGCCAATTTCTGGTTGGAATGGTGACACCATGCGGGAGCCAAATGCTAACATGCCTTGGTTCAAGGGTTGGGAAGTCACCCATAAAGATGGCAGTGCCCATGGAACCACTCTGCTTGAAGCTCTGGTTTGCACCTTGCCACCAGCTCATCCAACCGACAAGCCCTTGCGTCTGCCCCTCCAGAATGTCTACAAAATTGGTGGTATCAATACTGTCCCTGTGGGCCAAATGGAGACTGGTGTTCTCAAACCCGGCATAGTGTCACCTTTGCTCCAGTCAACGTTACATCATGAAGCTTTGAGTGAAGTGCTTCCTGGGGACAGTGGGGTCTTCAATGTCAAGAATGTTTCTGTCAAAGATGTTCAATGTGGCAAAGTGGTTGGTACAACTAAAATGACCCACCAATGGAAGCAGTGGGTTTCACGGCTCAGGTGATTATCCTGAGCCATCCAGGCCAAATCAGTGCCGGATATACACCTGGACTGGATTGTCATACAGCTCACATTGCTTGCAGATTTGCTGAGCTGAGAAAGATTGATTGTCATTCTGGGAGTAATCTGGAAAATGGCCTGAAGTTTTTGAAATCTGGTAATGCTGCCATCGTTGACATGGTTCCTGGCAAGCCCATGTGTGTTGAGAGCTTCTCGGACTATCCTCCTCTGGGCTGTTATTGCAATTTGTGACATGAGACAGACAGTTGATATGGGTGCCATCAAAGCAGTGGACAAGAAGTAGCTGGAGCTGGCAAGGTCACAAAATCTGCCCAGAAAGCTCAGAAGGCTAAATGAATATTATCCCCAATACCTGCCACCCCAGTCTTAATCAGTGGTGGAAGAACGGTCTCAGAACGTTTGTCTCAATTGGCCATTTAAGTTTAATAGTAAAAGACTGGTGAATGATAACAATACATCATGAAACCTTCAGGAGGAAAGGAGGATGTTTTGTGGACCAGTGTGTGTGTGTGTGTGTGTGTGTGTGTGTGTGTGTGTGTGTGTGTGTGTGTTTGAGTTATTAGCTTTTAGGATCAGTACTTTTTAATGGAAACAACTTGACCAAAAATCTGTCACAGAATTTTGAGACCCATTAAAATAAAGTTTAATGAGAAAAACAAATTGCCACATGTGACCAGTGGCTACTATGTTGGACAGCATAGACTAGAAAATATTGCCATCATCACAGAAAATCCTAGGACAAGGCTGCTGTGGAGACTTCATCCCCTTGATTTCTCTAAATGCAACACTTATAAGATCAAGATTCACCATGAAACCAAGTTGGTAGCACCCTTCCATATATAAAGCATTGAAGGGGATATTTGTACTAAAATGCGTTACTTTAGGAGCCTCCTGATAGTGACAGAAATATCCTATCAGATCCATATAGTGCTTTCCTCACAGGTTTGGTATGATTCAAAAGAATGATTCTTGTCCACTAGATGATGGTACATTGCACAAGCAAAAAATAGCAATATTTTTCTTTGTGCAAGCATAGTGTTTGAAAGAAAATATACTCTAATCCAACATTTGATGGAATTGAGATGCTGAAGAACAGGAACACAGATTGATAATTTGTCAATCTATGTAGGGCCAAGTATGAGCCAAGTTCTGAGAGGCAGTGTTATAAAGATGGATATAGCACCTCAATTTTCCTTTGCGGAGATATCTGTTGCCACTCTCATCTAAGATAACCCAGACCTTGCCAAATGATGTAGTTCCTCTCACTGGCCATAGTGATAGCTTCAGTGATGGGCGTGAAGAGAATGAAACTTAATTCTAGAAATTTTGTTGGAACTACTTCTAAATAGAAGGCAGGGGTGAGGATGATGCAGAATTAGATTTGCCAGAGGCCACCACAGAGAGATGTAGTCTGAGAACAAAGGAAAAGAATGACAGTGAGTCCTTTGTCTAGTCCCATGGTCAAGCAGTGCCCAGAAGCAATATTACTTGCAGGTTTCACAAGGTACTTTTTTTTCCTTTAATGAATATTAGTTGCATTTCTCTCAACTGAAATGAAAACATTGTGATTTAAACAATAATCTAAAGTTTGAAGTTAGACATGCTGTTAGAGGTAATCTAAGCTTATTTGCTTTTTATCTATTAAGGAGAACCCATTGGACTATTAGACAAATACACACCCTTTAGGGTCTTGGAAGTGTTGGTCAAAGCAACCAAGCCTAAACACAAAATTCTTTGAAGATTAAGGGTTTACTTTAATATAACAATCGTGTTTTGCATTTCACTGTTGGGTATATGTGGTCCTTTGATAATTAATATGAGTAACCTTACAAGGACTTAATAATTAAATAGAAATTAAAATAATGTTTTATTGGAAGAAAACATTTAATTGTGCCAAGTTTTCCATTAACCTAGTTATCATCTGAAAAATGTATGGTTTTTAATGTTTCTAAATGGTTTTGTATTTTGCTAATGGACTTTGTTCTTTTTTTTTTTTTCCTGTAATTCTTTCTTTGCCAAACTGATTACTTGGGATACCACACTATTTTTTTTCCATTCATGTTACAGGCATTAGTCAATTTTGACATATTTATTGGGTCTTCGGAAAAGTCATGATGTATTTTGTCTATGTTTTTCAAAGGTCATTTATTTATATAAAAAACAAAGATCAATCAATGATATTGCCCATTTTGTTTGATAACTTTTGCCATCTTTCAGTGAGCTTCATAATTCCTCCATAGAAGGACCTGTCTTTATTTGCAAAAAACTGAGCAAGGTGCTGATTTATAGTCTCATCTGAATTGAACGTTATACCATGTGAGGAGTTTTGAACAGAGCGAAACAAGTGGAAGTCTGATGGTGCAAAGTCAGGCGAGTATGGTGGGTGTGGCAACACATCCCATCCAAGCTCCAATAATTTTTGATGGGTGATCAAACTTGTGTGTGGTCTCACATTGTCATGAAGGAACACAACTCCTTTACAATTAACAAGCTCTGGACATTTCTGGATGATGGATTCATTCAAACTGTCCAATTGCCTACAGTATACATTTGAATTGATTGTTTGGTTCCTTGGTAGGAGCTCAAAAAACATGACACCTTTAAAATCCCACCACAGTGAGAGCATAACCTTCCTCTGATGAATGTCTGCTTTTTATGTCATTTAATGTGAATCATCACATCAGGACCAAGACCGTTTGCATACCACATTGTTGTAAACAGTCCACTTCTCATCACCAGTTATCAGTCGCTTCAAAAAAGGATTGTGTTCCTCACGTTTAATGAGCATATTGCAGATGTTTATATGCACCATCAAATGAACTTCTTTGAGTTCATGTGGAACCCAAATATTGAGCTTGCTTACATATCCCAGCTTCTTCAGGTGGTCGTGAATGCTTGAATGATGGATGTTCAATGTTTCTGCAATCTCTCATGTCGTGTAACGTGGGTTTGACTTGACCAATACCTTTATTTTGTTGTCATCAACCTCAGTGGGCCTCTCTGACAGAGGAGCGTTGTTGAGATCAAAATCACCAGCATGGAATTTCGTGAACCATTGTTGGCACTGATGTTCTTGTAGAGCATTGTGACCGTAAACTTTATGCAACTTTTCACAAGCTTGATGCGTGTGTTCTTCCCTTTATGGAAGTAAAACAGTAAAATATGGCAAACATGCACAGTTTGGTGTTCCATTTTCAACTTGTAAAATCTCCAAAACTCAACCAAATTGCTCAATATTATTTTAGAATGAAGCTAGAACTGTCAGCTGTCAAATGACATAGCAATAACATAGATGTAAATGACTCTAGTACTTCCAAAAATGAACAAGTGCCATCTGTTGCAAACATGTGTCATGACTTTTCTGAAGACCCAATAATTAATATGGGGTCTTTTATGGTCCATATTCCAGTATTTTCAGTATTTCATGGAATCTCTTCAAGAGGCACATCTTCAGACAAGACAGCATTAGTGACCTTTGTGCACTTTTTGTTGTACAGATTGGTGGGTCAGGTTGGCTACTAGGAAGATAAATTAATACTTTTTACTTACAAAATCTTTATGATAACTTTTTGGTTGTTCTTTTGTTCTTTTATGTCTTGTGTCAGTAAATATTGTTTTATTCCCATATGTGATGAAACCATGTGTTCCATAAAATCTCATTATTTTTTCTAGCTTAATCTCCATTTTAATTAAACTAGAAACTAAAAGTTTCATAATTTCTACCTTAAGAGACAAGATTTCTAGTAGCCATAGTAATATTTTATTTTGTTAATCATTATTAAGACTAATCCTCAAGGAAAACGCACTGTGATTATTCTGCAGTTTTAGTTAAGCTCCATCTCACCCCTGACTCAACAACTAGGTTCTCTGACACAAATTAAAAAGTTTTTGTGTAATGACTTAAATGGTAGTCATGATCTTATGGGTCAGAAAACCAGCAGTTGGACAAGATACCATGGAAATCTATTAACACATAAAAATGAAATATGAATCAATCGGAAAAGATGAATGAAAACTGAGAGAAAGAGGAGATGCTAACAGTGTTAATGGCCATCCAAATATATCTATATCTGTATCTATTGATATAGATATAGATACATGTGTATAATATGTAACAAAAAGGCTATGTCTAATAGACTTCAGGTGTTACTACTTTTTTAATGATGACACCCTAATTGTAAATGATGGGTTTAGAAATTTACCAATACCATTTGAATATTATGAATTTAATGTAAAGAGCAAGTCAGTTATGAATATTATATATATACATACACACACATAGAGGGTGCCAAAGAAGTATATACACATTTTAAGGAAGGAAAAAAACTGTATTAAAATTATGCTGATGGGAACCACTTTGAGCACTTCTTGTAATTGCAGGAGTCAAACATGACTTGTATTCATCTTTTGTTATCAGTATATATTGAATATTACAATCTTAATACAGTTTTTTCTTATCTTAAAATGTGTATACATTTTTTGGCACCCTATGTGTGTATATATATATATATATATATATATATATATATATATATATACCCTATGTACATACTGTATCTATATATCCAGTATCTTCACCCTGTTGCTAGTAAATATGTATTTATCTGTGTTACTACTCAGTCTGATTCTCATTAAATCATCTGCTAATTATGTACTTGGCTTTCCTTGTCATTGTGCATACAGGAAGAGAATGTGCTTGTTCTATAAATGCCTGATTCACATACTAGTTCTGTTACCCTGCATAAATCTGGGCATTTTCATAGTGCTTTTAGTTATCAGTATTGGAAACTTTTTAGTTGACCCTCAAAGGAATTATTTATGCTGTGTTTGTCCAATCAAGCTTTTGAGCATTAAAAGATGAAGCTGGTATTTGGGCTACACTTAATTTATCAAAATAAATCCTCTTTAAATGTGTTAGAAATTCTGCTGCTGCTGGTCCCACAGCCGTGTTGATTTCTGCCTATCAAATAGTTATATTAAAAATGGAAAAAAAAACCCACTACACTCAAGAGCATAAGATAATTTGTTGTCAATGGCCAAAAACTGTTTTAATAAATATACAAATTTATGATACCTACAAGAACAGCACCCACTTAGAAATGGCATCAATGTACAGTGTACAACTTAAAAAACAAAACAAAACTAAAAACTATTTGTAGTGGTCATGTGACTGTCTCATTCCCACCCTTCTTGCCTGACTGAGTTCTAGAGATAAGCGACTTACATTGATCTGTTGTACACTTGCAGCCATTAACATAATGCTTGCCATCGGTAGCATGACTTAATATATGAATGGTAAATTAATTAAGACAAATTGAAAGTGAGCAGCACTATGGGTATGTGGATTCAAACAGTAAACGTAACTTCAAAGTTGCCTATTTCTTTTGCACACTTTGTTCCATATTAAAGAACATTTAAAATGAATGACCCTGTTTTTTGACTTGCTAGTATCCCTTGTAAAATACAAGATAGGTTTATTTCAGTGAAGATTATTTTTTATTTCTTTCATATTATGCCTCCAACACTTTATTTTTTCCAAGTCTATACTTCTGTTTCCTTTTCCAATGATTTCAAACTGGTGGTGATAGAGGGAGTTTACTAATTAATTCCCTGTAGAGTCTGCAGTAGGCTGAGCAACTTCTGTTGCTTTTGAAAGGTAGACATTTGTTTGATATTTTCAATACTCATACTTAAGGTCATCCTGTATTTGCTAAAATACAACTGAAGAATCCCTTTTGTACATTGTTTTAGGGTACTGGTGTCATGGAGATCATAGACAAAGGTATCTTTTTTGCTTCTTAATGAATTGCTTTTTGAATTTTTTTCTTCTCTCAAAATTTCTATGAAAATCTTATTCCTCTTAATACCTGTATTTCTTTATGAATTTTGATAATTGCCTAACCTTCTGAAATATATTAGCAATGTTTAAATCAATTTATCTGGTTTGAAAAGAAAGCTTGGATTATGGTATCTTTAATGAGGCACTTAGTAACATTTTAGCTTTTACCAAATGCTGTATTCAAAGTCCTTGCTTTGATATTTCTTCAGGTTTTACGGTTGATACAAAACTAACATGTTATTTCTATGTTCTCATTTTACAAGAGCAAGATTTACTCTTATAAATTCAAAGGAAGTCTTCAACCCTATTCGGGAGCTGAAAGTCTGCTCTGGGTACCAGTGATATCTCATCAGTGTAGTCACAACCCATTCACATAAACACCACCATGATTTGTAGGTCTCTTTGTTTTCAGCCTTATATAATATCACATTCTTTCTTGCGAGGTTTATCATCTCAAGAAAAGTTTTAATTTAATTTTTATCTATTTAGAATTCATTTCATTTAACTTTTCTGAATTAATACCTTATTTGCACTATATTTGCATTATAGTTTCATGCGTTTGAAAGTGCTTTGATAAGAGTATTATGGCACAAGTTAGATACAAGTCATGCTACTGGGGAAAGGAAAGAATTTGAAACATTAGAATATTAAAATTGGATGTAAAGTTAGTCACCCAGGAGAAGAGAGGAACTGACACTCTATGATGAAGCATATAAAGCCCGTGCCTTGGCTTCAGTTCAGGCCATCTTGACAGAACAAGCCTTCCTAATGAAAGATAAAAATGGGATTTGTCTGAAGTAATGAAAATTATAAAAGTTAGGTGGAAACCAGTGCTATGTTTCCAAATGATCAGTCTACTCTAAATCATTTTTCCCCCTATGAAAGATAGTCTTGAGGCAAAGGAGGAAAGGGATAAAATAAATGTAAATAAGTCTTTGGATACTTTTTGTTTGCACTCACAGGGAAGGTCTTGCCCTCTTTCTAGGGACTATGCTTGCGCTTTGAATAATGCTACAAATCAATACTGAACTAGTGACACCAAGGAAGTTGTTCAGGCTCACAAATGGAGGTTTTTCCCTTCAGAACTACAGATTTTTTTTTCCCCTAGACTCTGTCACAAATCTATGACACTAGTCAAAAGAAACATTGAAGTCACAGAAGTTTTACTCCCAGAAATAAAAATATCTTCAAAGGGCTCATATGTAGCCCAAACGATTGTTTCCTTCCTTTAGCTCCTATAATGAAGATCTGTGACCACACCACAACAACCACTTTACATTGCACAGCCCGTGGTTCCCAAGGCCTAGTAACATAAACTTTATAGATATTTATTCAACACTTCATGCATGGACAGACTTCTAAACCTTTATTCATGCTATAAGATTTGCACGAATGCCCTACAAATCTTTCCTTCCTCACATAGTAAAAGCCTAGTCGTTCTTCCAGGTAGATGTTAAAATAAACTAATTCTTATGAAAAGATTGCATCAATACTTGCTTTCCAAGTTTAAATAGGTTGCACAATGCTGAATTTAATGTATTCATTTTGTGTGTGTTTATATATTTTAACATAAATATTTAATAATTTATGTTAAAAATTATTTAGTCAGTTTCGGGCACTTTCACATGTTGAATTCAATGGCAACCAGATATAAGGAAAGCTCCTGCTAATAGCTTGTCTTAAAAACATGTAACTTAGAATTTAGCATGCATACAGGATTGGTAACTAAGGCCCCTCAACATAAAAACAAACAAACAAAAAAACGAACAAACAAAAAAACGAACCTTTAAAATTGGACAACGTAAGTGAAATTTGTTTTCAGATACAAAACATAGTACTTAAACACAACTGCAGAGAGAAGAGAAACAAATGTGGTGTGCTCCACAATTGTTTTAACTTTGTAACTCTAGAGTCTTTCTGGACCTCTGTACATGGGAGCCCAAAAATATATCTCAAATTGCTGAGACATAGATCCAAGACTGAGGCTACTGTGGTAGCTGGGATTTTTTTTTTTTGGTGGTGGTAGGAAGTACCAGTAAGAAGAGAGCTATGAAGAGAAGGGACTTCAAAAATCTGCCTACTAATACTCTTAACTTCTTGGTTGAATTAGGTAAACTGAATTCTAAGGTGAACATGTGCAGAGAAAAACCCTACAAAGTAAGACAAGGAACATCTACTGGGAAAGAATAATTACCAAGAATTTGTAAGCAAGAAAAGTACAAAAGATCATACAAGGATAACAGAGGTTTGAGTTCTGACATTCTAGAATAAAGTGACCCCACTGACTTTCCAGATGTACTCAAAGAAAGGTGATACCATAGGAAGATGACTAATTTAGCTCTAGAGTAAAACCTACTCTATAATCAACCCTAACAACCCTAACCCTTGCAAACAAGCATGAAAACATCAAGCTTTACTGTAAGTAAATTAACTGTTGCAGAAAAAAATGATCTATTTTTTAAAAACCTGAAAAAATGCAGATACTCAAGAATTTAGCATCTGTAATGACAAAAATACAATAAAAAATTGCTAAATATGTGAAGAATC
Organism: Hipposideros armiger; assembly: GCF_001890085.2. Classification (NCBI taxonomy): domain Eukaryota; kingdom Metazoa; phylum Chordata; class Mammalia; order Chiroptera; family Hipposideridae; genus Hipposideros; species Hipposideros armiger. The sequence continues at coordinate 461,357 of NW_017732460.1, read as the reverse complement.
CAGAATATATCACCAATAACTAGGAACAAAATTAGTAAATAGGAACAGGTTGAGATATGACAAAAACAATGGAATCAGCAGTAAAGAACTTTAACACAATTATTAGAATCAAGTGCATTAAACAAACTATGAACATAATGAAAAAATTATAAAACTAATATCTGTAGGGATATGAAAACTATGTAAAAGAACGAGGTAAAATTATAATAAGAAATCAATAGCAGAAATAAAAATTCATTGAAAGGCTTAACAGTGAAGGAAACCTTGTAGAGGATCATTAAACTCGATGACAGCACAAAAGAAACTACTCAAAGTGTATCACAGAGAAAACTTAAATTGAAAATAAAATGAAAAGAGCTCAGTGACCTGAAGCACAAACAATCTAACATAATTGCTATTGGAAGCGCAGGAGAAAGTTGGGGGAAATGTTTAAAAAATAATAGTGACAAGGGCTGGCCGAGTGGCTCAGTTGGTTAAGAGCTCGCTCAAGAGTGCGAGCTCTGAGCAACAGGGTCGCCGGTTTGATTCCCGGCCCAAACTGAGCTGTCGCTTAGCTGCCACTGAGCTGCCAACAGGTGGCAGGATGGCTCAGCTAAATAAATAAATAAATAAATGAATAAAACTTTAAAAAAAGTAATGGTGACAAATTTTCAGATTTCATGAAAAACATATCTACCCATGTGAGTTCACTGAAACTAACCAAATAGGATACATACACACACACACACACACACACACACACACACGATACACCAAGGTATATCATAATCATATTATTAAAAAATAATGAAAAACTTTGAAAAGTATCCAAAGTGAGAAAAAACCCACAATATATGTAGGGAACATCAGTGAGAAATGATGGTCACTTTCCAGAAACCAGAAGACAAAGAAACGAATAAATTGCCGGGGGGGGGGGGGTGACAATTAGAATTCTGCATCCAGCAAAAATTCATTCATAAATAAAAACAAAATACTTTTCAGACAAACAAAAGCTGAAATAATTTATTACCAGCAGATGTAACTATAAGAGATGTTAAAGGAAATTCTTCAGGCTAAAGACAAATGACAACTCATATCTACACAAAGAAATAGAAAACACCAGACAAGGTAAATATCTGTGCAAATAGTTACTCTTTTTGTTTCTGGACTTAAAAAAATTGATTGTATAATTTAAAAAAAGGTTTATAACATATATTAAAATACATAATAGCACAAAGAATCGGAAGAGGGTAACGACATTGCTATAAGACAATTATATGCGAAATTGTTTAAAGGTATGTGGAGGGTGATAGTGATAAGTTATACATGCACATGGAAAACTCCACAGCAAGCACAGAAAAATAGATAAAATGAGCAGGTGTAGATAATAAATAAACAGGCAATAAAATGGAGTACTAAATTATATTCAACTATATTCAATTAATAGGGAAAAGGGACAACAACGAAATGGGACAGAGAACAATTGGCATTATGGTATACTTAAACCCATCCACATCGGTGCTTATGTTAAATGTAAACTAAATAACCTTTCAATTAAAAGGTAAAAGTTATCAGAATGCATCAAGAACAAGACCCGATTATATATTATTTATAATACAAAGAAATCAAATATAAGGACACATTAAAAATAAAAAGATGGAAATATGTGGGTGACTCCCAACAATTAAATGCCATCAGGAACAAATCTGTGATCAAATAAAGTCAGTTTTATTGACTTACGAAAATAAATGAGATACTACACCATGAGGAATCTTAGGGCATCTCAGTTAAGGGAGTGTTTGTTATAGAATTTGAGCTTGCATTGGATGAATTTGGGAAGGCTCCAAAGAAGTGGAATTTGATTCAGATCTAATTATATTAGTAAATTGGAGTAATTTTATGACTATTATGAATCTTATTTAGGAAATGAAAAGAACAGAGTGAAGCCAAAGCTTTCATTGTCAAGGAAGCAGCGTTCACTCTCACTAGCCAGGGGAGGGAGTATTTGGCCATTTTTCTGGTTTGTGCAATGATCTTGTTTTTGTCTATGCTCAGACACTGTTAATGCGAGCTCTTATTCTTCTGTGCTCTGTCATGGTCCATAGTGACCTTGCTGGTGGTTTGTGACATTTTTAATATTCAGCAGAAGAACACCACAGCATTCCACAGTCTATACCTGTGAGGCGAGGTCAGTTCTCAGGAGCACTGAAGCATGCCATGAAGTGCCTAGCTAGGTCCTGGCTGTTAGAAGCTCATGAGCTCTAACATACAAGCCAGTGGAGGCAAACCTCTAAAGCCAGTCTTGCATGGTTTTGACTGTATGTGGGAAGAAAGTATCAACTGGGAGAGTATCAGAGGATGCGAGAACAGAAGAACCTCAAAATAGTATTGCCTGGAAAATAGGTTTCACCAACTTGAGAAAACAGGTGAAGCCTGGTGGGGTTTGCCCTCTTCTACTGGGTGATTGCAAGGACTCTGGGTGAGAAGTAGTGATTAAGTTGGAGTAGTACACTTTCTAGAAAGCCTTGAAACTGATCTCTTAGGGTTCCCTTCTAGGAAGGGACTCACATTGGTGATATACTTCTGATTTAGAATCAAAATTGAGCATAATAGGGACACGTGAGAAAAAGAAAGAGAATTGTAAAGAAAAGATGAGGAAAGGAACTGAATTGAGCCCCTAACATACATATATATATATATATATATATATATATATATATATATCCTAATTCCTAATATCTCATAATGTGACTTTATCTACAATAGATATAGGGCCTTTAAAGAAGTAATTCAGGTAAAATGAAGTTGTGCAATCTGACTGGTGTCCTTGTATGAAATGAGATTAGAATACAGACAACACACTGACCCAGCGATGGCCATGTGCGGACAGTTATAAGGTGATCATCTGTGAGTCAAGGAGAGAAGCCTCGGAAGGAAGCAAACCTGCTGAAACCTTAATCTTGTCCTTCTAACCTCTAGACCTGTAAGAAAATACATTTCTGTCATTTAAGCCACCCTGTCTGTGGTATTTTGTTATGCCAGGCCGGCAAACTGATAAAGAAACAAAACAAGGAGAGCTCCAACAGCAAGTCACTGGATGGTTTAACCCTTCACTGAGAACGCTCAATAATGTTAAAGTTTTTTCTTGAAACATGTTATTCCAAAAGTTCAGGAACACTAACTTCATATAATTGGCAATTGAAATGTATCAAGATTAGGTCCTGTACAAAATTACTGTGAGAAAAAAGAGAATAAGTTGCAGAATAACATTCTTACTGGCAGTGAAAATGTGCCAGAAAACGTGTCTGAGGAAATTGACCCAGAACAATTAAATTACAAAGAACATAAGAATAAATAAAGATAACATGATCCCTCAAGATAAATAGAAGATTAAAAATGAGGGGAAAAAACTTAACAAAAATATTAATAGTTAAAATATTTGAGAAAAAGTGACAATTATTAAATCTAAGCAAAGAAGAGTGAACATTATAGCAGTCCTCGAAGACCCAAATAAGAAAACAGAAAAAAATATATTTGAAAATCTACAGTTCAAGAAAATTTTCTCAAAATTAAAATTTAAAACTCATACGCACATGAGACTATCTATTGAAATAAATGTCATGTTCCTGAGAAATGGACCCAAAAGTATCAAAACCAAGACATATTCTAGCAAAACCACTGGATTGATTTTTCTTATAGAATGCTGCTTCTGGGAATTTAATTTAGACCTACTTTTTCTTATTCTTAATCAAAGGAAACATCAGATAAATGCAAATTGAGTGACACTCTATAAAATACCTGACCAATATTTTTTAAAAGTACCAAGGATGTGAAAATCAAAGCCTAGGAGCCTGTCACAGATTAAAGGAAACTAACGAGACACAATGACTCAATACAATGTCATGTCCTGAATCGCATTCGACAACAGAACAAACATTTGTCGGAAAATTGGTCAAGTATAAATAAAGCCTACAGTTCATTTCTTAGTTTTTATGAGTGTGCCATGGTTCTATAAGATGTGATCAATAGTAAAAACTGGATGAAAGTTATATGGTAATGCTCTGCATTACCTTTGCAACTCTTCTATATACCTAAAATTGCTTTAAAATAATTTAAAAAAACAAACAAAAAACCTTACAGTACATTCTTACTTAGTGGTGAAATGCTTCCAGAGATTAGGAAAAAGGCAAGAATATGCATGCATTCTTCACGCTGATATTTACTATTGTGCTGGAGTTTCTATCAAAAGCAATAAGCCAAGGAAAAGAAATTAAATATGCCCAAATAGGATAGGAAAAAGTAAAATTCGCTTTATTCAGCCACACATCAATTTAGAAAATCTAAAGGAAGCTACAAAAACAAGAAAAAAAAAACAGTACTGGAACTTCTAAGATTTGCAAGGATTCACAAGACTCTGTGGAGCACATCCACGGTGGTTAGCTTTGATTAAAATGCAAATGACTCAGGGCAGCCAGAGACACTGTGTGTAAGCAAGCACTGACAAACACCCAGGGGCAAGCACCCCAAGGTCCTCATTCACAGACAGACAGCTTCTTCTCCAGATTGAACAATCAAAAGCTGTTTGATAAATCTTGGCTTCAGGAGACGTCAAGGTCGATGGTCTCAGTGGTATTTTTTATGTCTCTCCAGTTACTTTGGTCAAGTCTTTTATCTAACCAGTTGTGTTATATTAAAACTGTCAGTAAACAAAGTGATATTCTACCAATGAACAATGATCGTTGAAATTTAGAAACAAGAACCTTCAAGATATATTTGACAAGAGATGTATTGAATGATTGCAAATGTATTTTAGTATAAGTAAATCTAATCTGTGTGAAAGAAATCAGAGCAGTCATTTGCCTCTGTGAGTACAAGTTGTCATTTACTGGGAAGAAACAACAGGGATCTTTCTGGGTTGATTAAAATGTTATATATCTTGATTTGGGTGTGGGGTTACCTGAGTCTTAGCATTTGGCAAAAATCATCAAAAACTACAATTAAGATCTGTACATTTTGCTTTGTATAAGTTGTACCTTAATCAAAAGAGAGGCTAAACAATAATTTGAACAGATAATAAAGCAATGATTTACTTAAGCGTCTTAACTTGCTTTGTGCTTAATTCTGTTGTTTCAAATATGAAATCAGTGAGAACAAAGCAATGACTAAAAATTACAAGACCTCTTCAAGCTAGGAGGCCTGCTCAAAGATAGGGAACAGGCTGCACAAGGATACTTTAGACACATGTCGTAAGCAGAATTCTAAGATGCACCCTCACAATTTCTTTCTGCTGTTGTGTACACCCTGTATAATTCCCTCCCCTTGAGTGTGGGTGGGACTTGTGAACATGGTTACATTAGAGGACAAAAGTGAAGGAATTTTGCCCATGTAATGAAGGTCTCTATTAGTTGCATCTAAATTAATCAAAAGGGAGACATGATCCTGGTGGGCCAACCTAAGCGTGTGATCTCTCTAACAGAGGGTCTAGGCTTCCCCCGAGTTAGAGACATGAAGAAGCAAAGATTCTCTCTCTGCTGTTGTTTTCAAGAAGAAAGTTGTCACAAGTCTACAGTCACTAGGACACAACCTGCCAACAACCTGAGAGAGCTTGGATGCAGATGCTTGGGTAGTCAAGCTTCCAGGTTGCAATGCAATCGGGCCAACACACTTTGGTTTCATCCTCAGGGGCCCCTTAATAGCTAAGAGGCCTAGATCTCTGACCTATAGAAACTGTAAGATGGTGAATCAGTGTTGTACAAGCAACTAAGATTGTGGTCCCCTGTTACACAGCAATGGAAAACAAAAACAACAAGCAACCTTCTACTAACGTAAATCACGTGTACATATGGGAAACTGTCAGCTAAATTCAAAAGTCAGTTCCAAACTTTTAAATAATTTGTACATGAAAATTTGTTATTTTGTATTGGTATTTTATTCATTTTAACTTTTATTGGTTACATAGTTTTGTTAATATTTAAGCTAATGTTAAAAAGCACTCATGGTTTGGGAAAAGGAAAGCAAAATATTCCATTAACAGTCAACTCTGGGCATTTCAGCTATCTGTGCCTAGAGAGACACACACTTTTTAGTTGACGATTGTTTAAACAATAGTATCACCATGTGACAAAAACTACCTCAGAGTATAGACACAAGATTTCCTAAGATCTTCCCAAAGCTTTATGGAATATTATTTAGATACTATCAAAATTTCATATATGATTTTTACATCTCTATTTATTAAATATACACATATATAAATGCATATATATGTGATAAAGTCTATAATTAATTATGCAGTTTAAAAACAATCCCCGTGTGTTACGAAGCCTTCATGTCAATTTTGAAAATCTTTCTGAATCCTTGCTAATTTTTCACTATAAAATTTGATTTAGTTATGATATATTTTAATTGTGTGATTTTATGAAGAATTATGTATAAAGAATTATAGGTATAAATTTTCAGACATTGGGAATATAATCTGATCACATATAATCAGATGAAAATTTTGCCCATAAATATCCACTTGACACTGACCCACAGGTATCAGCCATGGTTTGACATTGTGACTTTTTTTTTCTTTCTGTGCTAAACAGTTGTTAGTATATTAAAAGTCATAATTTTAATTTTCATTACTTTCTACATATCAAGCTAGTAGACCTTGTAAGTTGAGTGAGGAAACTTTATTAATGGAAAAGAAAGCAGACTAACTTAAACCTTTCCATGAGATTACAGAGGAAATTTTAGGGCAGCAAAAGTTCCCCATCATTTCCTTAACACGATTGTCTCATGTATTGGTTGGCCTCCTGTATTAATTACCTCTTTTTTTTTGTTTGTTTTATTTATGCCAGAAGTGTATTGATCTAATCTTCGATTCTTTCTCAGGGGCTCTTTGAACTCAGTTTTGATTCTGTCAAGCCATCCTCAATCTGTATAATTGGTCCCTGTGTGCTTGTAGGTGGGTAAACCCACTGCAGGGTGTTTCAGGTATTTTTCACCCTTCTTCAGGGACCTCTTGTCATATGAGCCTTTGTTACATTCTGTCGTTTTCACGCTGCATGAAGTAACTAGTATTTTCAGGTCAATTTTGAAAAGAAACACTTTATATTGAAGCAAATGAAAATATTCACCTACCTTATTGTTGTTATTATCACATTACAGAGACCATGAGAGATCAAGAGAAAGTACGTATATGCTACTAGCATTTGAAATATGTAATGAAAACAATAATAAACAACACATTTTTTGGAAGTCTATGTAGAATATAACAGATAAGATATGTAATTCACTATATACATTAGAACTTAATCCATTTGATTATATAATATTCGTGTGGTTAATACTTATTTAACAAGCTATATTAGAATCTGACTCTTGTTCCTGACTGCAAATGACTAATATTTGGACAAATTAATTTCTTTCACTGAGTCTGAACTCACAGACCAGGTTATCCATGTATAAAAGCAGCAAATAAACATGGTGGTCAAAATGGAGAGCACACTTTCTCTTTTAAGATTCACCTAATCACTTTTTTCACAAAAATAACAAATTCACCAAATAATATTTGTTGGCTAATCAGTAATCAACGCCCGATAAAGATGGATTTCGTTGCTGCTGCTGCTACTGTTGCTGAATTTTACTGAAGTTCTGTTTGTCCCTGAACTCCAGAGCCAAAAGGCATATAATAAGGTGCAATAAATTAGAACATAAATAGTCAGAACCCTGGGAAAAAACAATTTGTCAATATAGAAATAGTTCAAAGATCAACCTGCTCTGAAGAAGCAGACTTCTTGGGAAAATTATACCTTGGCTTCAGTGTACCTCACGTTGTGGCAGCAGGGGAAAAAAGTCATTTTATTCACAAGGGTTCACACTTAAAACTCTAATCCTTTGACTGCACTAAATTCTGTCTTGAGGCATGAACATTGGATATAGAATAGGCCCCATAAGTTCAGAATATTTTAAACCTAATTCCCTGAGAATATTAAAAAATGTATATTATATAACTATGTGTGTGTGTGTGCATACACACATGCATGTACATATATATAACCAAATATTTTCTAGAAAGTGGTATTTGGCAAATGTTTCATCTAAAATATTATGTCTATAAAAATAGATGCATAAGAGTCACTAAAAACAAAAATATAGAGGCAAAGGGCCAATGGGCAAGGGTTGAAATTTTGACAGGATCACATGAAATTTTCTCATCTCCATGCCTGTAGCTAATCCCGCACATGCTCAGATGGTACACAGGTACCATTTAGAGCATGACATCATGATTTTATTCTCTTTTTGTCTCCTGCATTGATCACTCATTAATATATTTAAAGACACAGTCTTAATTTTCATCCTCTCAATTGAGTCTGGCTAGAAGACCACTTAGTTAATTAAGTGAAGAAACTATTAATGCAAACCTAAAGATTTCTGCTTTACTCAGAAATGACCCATTCTGGGTTTAGTGAAGCTGGAGACATTTTGGACACTTTCCACATATTTTATGCTTGGACTTCTTTAATACAAAGCCCAAGAAGCTTATTTAGACTTTTTGCTGACTTGAATACTCTCTATTAGAGACCTTTAGGGATTAACCAAGTTCGATCTTGACTATAATAGTGCTGATCAGTGTGGAAAGGTACATGCATGTGTGTGTGTGTGTGTGTGTGTGTGTGTGTGTGTGTGTTGGGGGGGGAAGAGGTGGGTGTGAAGTATTGTGGTTTGGTTCTGCTTTATGTAGGTGGGGCTGGTGTGGCAGGGAGCAGACCATAAACCATTCGATTCTGTCTTTTCAGTTTCTTCCTACTTGTATACCAAAAAGAAAACAAAAAACCGTGTTTTTTCATTTGTTGTCTTTCTGAAACAGCATTGCATTTACAATATTTCTTTTGAGCTTTGGAAAGCTATCCTAAAAATAATTGTTGTAGATCAATAAGATCTTAAAGGTCAGGACTGCAGTATACCTGTGGTATTCACTGCAATATCCAATCCTATTACCTAAAAATACCTAATTAGTCAATAACTTATTTGGTTGTCGGAAAAGACATGACACATTTGCACCAGATGGCGCTAGTTCAGTTTTGGAAGTACTAGAGTCATTCACTTCTATGTTATTGCTATGTCATTTGACAGCTGACAGTTCTAGCTTCATTCTAAAAAAAATATTGAGCGATTTGGTTGAGCTTTGGAAATTGTACAAGTTGGAGATGGAAGACCAAACTGTGCATTTTTGCCATATTTTATTGTTTTACTTCCATAAAGGGAAGAACGTGCATCAAGCTTGTGAAAAGTTGCATAAAGTTTACGGTGACAATGCTCTACAAGGATGTCAGTGCCAACGATGGTTCACGAAATTCTGTGCTGGTGATTTTGATCTCAATGACGCTCCTCGGTCAGGGAGGCCGACAAAGGTTGGTGATGACAAAATAAAGGCATTGATGGAGTCAAACCCACATTACACGACACGAGAGATTGCAGAAACATTGAACATCCATCATTCAAGCATTCACAACCAAGAAGTAGATTGTTTACAACAATGTGGTGTGCAAATGGTCCTGATCCTGATGTGATGATTTGCCTCAAATGACATCGAAAGCAGACATTTATCAGAGGAAGGTTATGCTCTCACTGTGGTGGGATTTTAAAGATGTAATGTTTTTTGAGCTCCCACCAAGGAACCAAACAATCAACTCGAATGTGTACTATCGGCAATTGGACAGTTTGAACGAAACCATCATCCAGAAACATCCAGAGTTTGTTAATTGTAAAGGAGTTGTGTTCCTTCACGACAATGTGAGACCACACACAAGTTTGATCACCCATCAAAAATTATTGGAGCTTGGATGGGATGTGTTGCCACACCCACCATACTCGCCTGACCTTGCGCCATCAGACTTCTACTTGTTTCGCTCTATTCAAAACTACTCGCATGGCATAACGTTCAATTCAGATGAGGTTGTAAATCAGCACCTTGTTCATTTTTTTGCAAATAAAGACAGGTCCTTCTATGGAGGAATTATGAAGCTCACTGAAAGATGGCAAAGGTTATCAAACAAAATGGGCAATATCATTGATTGATCTTTGTTCTTTATATAAATAAATGACCTTTGAAAAACATAAACAAAGTACATCATGACTTTTCCGACAGCCCAATAGTAAGCTTGTTCTTATATTTTGTAAAATATAATGGCCACTGTCTATAGAATATAGACAAATGAAAATTCATTTACTGTAGCAGTTTGTCTCAGATGGGCTGAGATAGGAAATAGCTTAAGATTTGCAATGAGCTAGACAAGGATTGAATATATGTTCCCACAAACATTAATTGCATAACTTTGGGTAGGTTATTTAATTCTGTGATCTACAGGGTTTTCATCTGAAAGGTTAAGATAATAATAATAATGAGATCACATTAACCTTTACAATAAAGTATTTTAAACATAGCAGGTATGTTGAATTTGGATCTGCGAATGCATTGCCTGACTTTTTTCCTCTTTTAATATTTATTTGCATTGATGGTGCTTAAACATGATTTCATAAACTATGTACTTGCCATGTGTTCATATAGCCTACTGGAAAAAATTGGGAAAAAAAAGTTCTCAAAATTTCAACTTCCCTTTAGTAAAAAAGTGTCAAAATATAGAAGGAAAGCTTTCAATAATATTATCTATAATACAGTTCTTTTGAATTTGCTAATTGCTAAACAAATTAAATCAAATTCTTTTAAAGTGCGAGCACTATGTGAAATTCTTATAGGCATTGTGTTAACTTAGGTTATTGCAGTTAGCACCCTTTTTTATGAAACGTGTGTGCGGAAGACATCTTCTGTGCATTTTGTAATATACAGTATTATTTACATTAGTTAAATTGTTTCACCCCAATTCATAAAGAAATTAATTTTAATCAGATAATGGTTGTCAGTGAAAATCCCACTAATTTGTCTCTAGTGTAACCCACTACAGTTATCTAACATATACTGCAACAATCCTGAAGTGCTAAATTTATTCATAATTGAATTTGAAATTTTTAAACAATCAATGTTGAGCAAGAACGCCTTACTTAACCCTTTTCTCAGCTTGATGAAAACTCAGGCTCCTTCTTACCTCAAGGCTCCTGACTCCGCTTTCACCCTGATCCTTTAGGTATCTAGATGGCCTTACAACAGAAATCTCTTTCCCTCCTTTATCCTAGAACCATTTTCTTTAGAAAACTTGCCATTATAAATTTTTTCTCTGCCCCTATGGGCATAAATCTTTTTCAAAATCCTCTTGCCAGTTTTACAACTCAGGGCTGTCTATCTCAAGAACCTTGGAGTCATTTTTATTATTTTTTTTAATGTAATCATTAAGGAAGATAGAGCCCCTATAACCCAGGCCTCTGTGGGAAGGGTAGAAACCTGAGATGGCTACCTCAATCCAAGTTGTAAAACTACATCTTGTTATGAAGATATTAAAGAGTTTTCTTTTCCTTTTGGGAAGTAAGGCCAATTAACAAACACAGAAGCACTGTATATGAGTATAATACTCCTCACCCAGCTCTTAACTCTTATCTTCTGTTTTTATGGAGCTGAATTCAAACTATTATGGTCTGTCTCCCCTAGGTGACCTTGCCTATTTAACATTGCCCAGTGCAACTTTGCTTTAAAAATATCCAACAATGGGCTGGCCAAGTGGTGTATTGGTTAATAGCTGGCTTGGGACACCAGGTCTGAGCAGCAGGGCCCTGGTTCGGATCCCACATGAGGGCCAGTGACACTGCCCTCTACAGCTAAGTTGGTAAACAACAGCTCAGCCTGGAGCTGGGCTGCTGTGAGCGACAGCATAGGCTGCAGCCCCTGCTACAGTGGGCTTCCAAAAGCTACCATGTGTGGCTGACAAGCCAGTGTGAGTGGCTGGCAGCCTGTGTGAGCTGCCAAGAGCCACTGTGAGCAGCAATCCAGAGACAGGCGACCAATCTGCCTCACCTGAGAAGAGCACAATGATAATACCAACATGGGCCATTGAAGCAATGTCCTCCACAATTAGACTGAAGAACAGAACGAAAGCAACTTGTCTGTTCCCCTTACCCCAATTCCCCAGTACTGTTCCCCTCCTCCAATTCCCCAATAAAATCTTTAAAAAAAAAGTCCAACAAATTTAGCTTTAATAATATATTATAACATGTATGCATTGTAATACAACCATCCTCAGTGAAGACCACTTAGATAAACTTTTACACAAATAATTTTATTTGGGTTGGTGTGTTTTAATGAAAAAACAGGGCAAAAAGGATGGTAAATAGCAAAGGATTTCTAAGAAAGGTTGAAAGTAAATCATACAATAACAAGGAACTAAGGGGCAAGAACATATTTATAAAACACAAAGTTTGCCCAAGTGTTCAAAGACTTTTTACATAAGTAAAATCTAGAAACCATTTAAATATCTAGTTTTGAGCCTTCAATGGATACTAGCTATTATATTATCATTTTTATAGAAAGTGACATCAGACTTTAAATGAAGTACAACCTTTGGCTTTTGAAAGGGGTGTATTATTTCCTTTCCTCTGCTGACTTTGAGTTTCATATGTTCTTCTTTTTCTAGTTCTTTAAGATGTAATGTTAGGTTGTTTATTTGGGATTTTTCTAGTTTCTTGAGATAGGCCTGTAATGATAAAAATTTCCCTACTGCTTTCGCAGTATCCCAGTAACTTTGATATGATATATTTTCATTCTCATTTGTTTCAACATATATTTTGATCTCTCCTTTTATTTCTTCTTTGATCCATTCATTCTTTAGTAGCATGCTGTTTAATCTTTACATGTTTGTTGTTTTTCCCACTTTCTTTTTGCAGTTGATCTCCAATTTCAAAGTATTGTGGTCGGAGAATATGCTTGGTGTGTTTTCAGTCTTTTTAAATTTGCTGAGGCTAGTTTTGTGTCCCAACATATGGTCTACCCTTGAGAATGTTTCAAGTGCAGTAGAAAAGAATGTACAGCCTGGTGTTCTAGGATGAAAGACTGTAAATGTTAATTATGCCCATTTAGTCTATTGTGTCATCTAAAGCTGATATTTACTTATTGATTTTCTGTTTAGATGATCTAACCATAGATGTCAATGGCATCTTTAGGACCCCCTACTATAATTGTGTATTTGTAGTTTCTTCGTTTAGTTCTGTTAGTAATTGCATTATATATTTTGGTGCTCCCCGACAACATGGATGAGCCTTTAGATTATTATGCTAAGCAAAAGAAGTCAGACAGAAAAAGTCGAGAATGATATGACTTGATTCATGTGGGATATAAAACTGAAAACAACAAATTAACAAAACAAACAAACAAAAATTCATAGACACAGACCACACTTTAGTAGTTACCAGAGGGTAAGGGGTATAGGAAGTGGTAGAAGAGGGTAAAGGGAGTCAAATATATGGTGATGGAAGGAGAACTGATTCTGGGTGATGAAAACACAGTGAGATATATAGGTGATATATTATAGAAATGTACACTTGAAACCTATATAGTTTTACTAACTAATGTCCTTCAGTAAATTTAACAAAAATTAAAATAAAAGGGGTGTATTATAAAAAGATTATAATTTTGTTTTGAGAACAGTGGTGAGATCAAGAATTAAAATGAGAGTCTGATAAGGCTATAAGTGAGAATTTGGTCCTCACTCTCTGACTTGGCTACTAGAAACTGACCTTGAGGTCCAAATTTTAGACTACTTAGAATAAATAACTATATTGTGTATTTGCATTATTCTCTACTTATGTTTGATGTAGTATTTAAAAACTAATCCCCTTTGCTTGTAACTCTTGGGTATAGCTGAGCAGACAGCCTGGGCTACATTAGAATATAATTTGTACAAAATAATTATACAAATAAGCAATGCTAGATAGAGATGGCACAATCAAAGTAGTATAATTGTCATTTAATGCAAATTTTTGTTTTGTATTTGAGAATGTACTATTCAACAAAATTTAATTTTCAGGTATTTGAGGTTTTCCTATAATATTGCTTTTTAAAATATCTTTTTTAATTGTCATTTATTTCATTGGTTTTTTCCCCAACTTTACTGAGATATAATTGACATGTAACATTGTGTATGCTTAAGGTATGCAAAATGTTGATTTGATACATTTATATCTCACAAAATGATTCCTACCGTAACACTAGCTAACACCTCCATTCCATCACGTAATTACCATTTTCTTTTTGTGGTGCGAGCATTAAAGATCTAGTCTCTTAGCAATTTTCAAGTATATAATACACTATTATTAGCTATAATCACCATCTGTACTTCAGATCCCCAGAATTTATTAGTCTGGAAACTTACAGACTTTGAACAATATCTACCCATTCCCCTCACCTCCCCGCTTTCTAATCTAATTGAAATACAATATACTTCATGAACTTAGATCCATTTACATTTTATTAAGACTTATTTTATGACCCTGCATGTGGTCTATCTTATTGATTAGTGCACACACTTGAAAAGAATGTGTATTCTGCAATTCTAGTTTGTAGTGTTCTATAAAAGTCAGTTATATTCTGCTGTTTAATTCTGAGTTTCTATGTCTTTACTGATATTTTATCTAGTTCTTATATCAACTACTGAGACAGATGGGTCATAACTTATATTTATGGAGTTGCCTATTTCTCCCCTAAATGCTCTAAATTTTTTTCATGTGTTTTGAAGCACTGTCAGTAGATGTGTATACATTTATAATTGTCATGTCTTTATGGTGAATTGTCCCTTTAATCATTATGCAATATCCCTTTGTCTCCATCAGTAAGCTCTGTCATGAAGTTGACTGATGTTGAAATTGTTAGCTCAGGCTTCTTATGCTTACTGTTTTCATGGTTATTGTTAGTTTATACACTTATTTTCAGCCTATCTGTGTCTTGTTAAAATTTTGTTCTAAAGGCAGCATATAGCAGGTATGATTTTTATCCATACTATCAATATCTCCTTTTAATTGAAGTGCTCAGGCTATTAACATTTAATTTAATTTAATTATTAATATCGTTGGGATAGATCTACGGACTTATTTGTTTTTTGTTTGTTCTCTCTTTTTTTTGTTCCTCTGCTCCTCCTTTCATGCCCTCTTTTGGATTATTTTTGTTGTTATTCCATTTTAATTTGTCTCAACTTTTTGGTTATATACATATATATTGTGTGTGTGTTTGTTCTAGGGGTTATACTGTAACACAGACATTCACAGTTAATTTAAAAATAACATTGTACTGCTTGACATAAAATGTAGAAACCTTGCAACCTTACCTTTTCCATTGACTTTTATGCAAGAGGAATGATATATATTACATCCCCATATATTCCAAATCATGCCAGATGATGTTGTATTTGCTATAAAGAATCACATATACTTTAAAGCACATAAGAAGGAGAAGTAGGGTTTTGAAAAAAATATTTTGTCAGGTATTTACCATTTCTTTTCTTACTTCATCCTCAAAGATACACATTTCCATCTGGGTTCATTTCTCTCCCATCTGAAGGACTTTCTATATCATTTCCCATAGAGTGAGTTATGCTCTTACTGAATTCTCTTGGTTTCCCTTCATCTGAGAGTGCTTTCATTCCTAAAGGATGTTTTTACTGGTTATTCTTTTCTTTCTTACTTCTTTCTCCTTCTGTTCTAGTACTCTAATAAAATATTTGTTAGGTCCTTTGGTAATATTTTACTCCAGGTTCCTGCAGCTTTGTTCATTTTATTACAATTGTTTTTTTTTCTCTTTTCTGCAGATTTTCTATTAAACTATTTTCAGGTTTACTGCATATTTGTTCTGATACTTATATTCTGCTATTGGCACCATTATATATATATATATATATATATATATATATATATATATATATATATATATATATATATATATATATAATTCTATATATTAATTTCAAAACTTGAAATTTTTAGTTCTAAAATTTTCATTTGTTTTTTTGTTGTTGTTTCTGTTTCTCTGCTGAATACTCCAATAATAATATAATAAGTTTGTCTTTCTTTGTTTCATGTAGGTGAATTATAAAAACTGATGTAAAATATTTATCTGATAATGTCAATATTTGGGTCACCTTGAAGACAATGTCTGTATTAGTTTGGATTATAGTCCTGATATTTGAATGTTATGTTGTGTAGACTCTGGGTCCAATTGCAATCTTCTGTAGAACCTTACAGTTATTTTAGTAGGCCATCAGTCGTTTATTTTAGATTGTAAATTTTGTCTCACATCTTGTGGGCAGCGATTCAAATCACACATCAGTTCTTAAAAATCTTTGCTACATTAGTTTGAATATAGCAAACCATTCTTTCTGAGTACGCATGATCCATGGGTAAGTTTAAAATTTGAGCAGTGCTCCAAATTACAGTTCGGCTATCAATGCTTTTGCTATGCTTACTTGGATTTGTTACACCTATGTGTAGTTCAGGAGTGAATTAAGCTGCTATAAACACCTGTGTGTAGTTTTTTTTGTGTGTGGATATATGTTTTAAACTCATTTGGATAAATACCAAGGAACATGATTTTTGGATCATATGGTAAGAGTATATTTGCTTTTTTAAGAAACTGCCTAACTCTCTTCCAAAATGGCTGTACCATTTTGCATTCCCACTAGCAATGAATGAGATTCCTGTTGCTCTACATCCTATCCAGCATTTGGTGTTGTCAGTACTTTGGATTTTAGTCATTCTAATAGCTGTGCAGTGGTACCTTATTGTTGTTTTAATTTGAAATTCCTTAATGGCATGTGATGTTGAGCATCTTTTCATCTGCCTGTTTGCCATTTGTATATCTTTTTTGGTGAGGTATCTGTTTAGGACTTTTGCCTATTTTTAAATTGAGCTGGTCATTTTCTTATTGTTGAGTCTACCTCTTTTATAGAATTATTTTTTCCTAAATCCATTCTCACTCTTTTTAAAAATGGAAGATAATCTTCCTTTTTACAATAGTTGCAGAAAACTGCCTTATCAAATTAGGAGAATGCGTGTTGAAAACCAGAAGCAAATAGAGGGTCTTCAAATCATTATAAATAATTCAACACTCTATTCGTGCAATTTCAAAGTAGTGAACAATAACATTTAAATTGATTAAGACATGCTACAAACTGTAGAATATTCACTGTTTTAAAAGAGAAAAACAGGCATTATGCATTCCTATTAGCAATAGTTACAAATGTGTTTCCTTTTTCATTGCTCTGTCCTAATAGATTTTCTGTTGAGAGACAGTAACACAATAAGAAATAACATAATTCATTTATTTTTATTTATGTGTTTGGTAATAAACAGATGATGTGGTTATGGAGATGCAAGAAAATAATCACTACCATTAAGGATCCCAGGAGTGAATAGAAAAGAGAATCCCAGTTATAACATGTCATAAATCCCCAGTGAATTTTATGATAGATTGGGAGGGTCAAGGAAAGGTTTAATGAAAAGAGAATCCTGAGCCAATTATTAAAGACAGGAATAGACATAAAGGTAGAGAAGAGATACAGAAGAATATTAGTATGCTAAAACAATAAACAAACAAACAAACAAATACAATGAAAGTAGAAACATCCAGGGGAATTTAAGGAACTGCCAAATTGGGATGTGGCAGGAGTGAGCTGTGCATATAAGGTAGAGAGAAGGAAGAAGGTGAGGACCATGGGAGGCCTGAAGATGAAGTGTCTCTATCCCCCATTAAAACATAATTATATGTGCATACATACACACACACACACACACACAAATAAAAACATTAGAATTATGAAAGGCTTTTTGAAAATGGCAAAGGATCTAAAAGCTTAGTTGAATAGTTTTTGTTTGTTTTAATTCTGTCTCTGTTACTGAAAATCTCTTAGCCTCAGTTTGCTCATTTAAAAAAAAATGGTGATAAGAAGAACTACCTCTCCTCTCAGATTCTTATATGGACTAAAATAAGGTAACATTTTTAAAAAAGTTCTAAACTTTTTTTTTAATTGAGGTATAATTGAGATATAACATTATATTAGTGTCAGGTATACAATATAATGATTGGATATTTATGAAATGATCACCACATAAGTTTAGTTAATATCCATCATCATACATAGTTACAAAATACTTTTTCTTATTCTTTTTTTCTTGTGGTAAGGACTTTTAAGATCTATTCTCTTAGCAACTTTCAAATATACAATATGGTATTATTAACTATAGTCACTATTGTGTACATTACACCCCCATGGGGTCAGATTTTAAATGTTCTGCCTGCCACTTCGTAAACATATAATGGTGACTGGTAGCATAACCGTTAGAGTGATTATATATGTTATTTGAATAAGAATTTAAAATACTAGATTCCACTGTGGTTAGTTCACTTCCAGAAGCTTAAACGTATTTTATTTTCCTTTAGAACACTAAAATGACACTATTGTGCATCTCTGAAACATTTGTTTCTAAAGCTCTTTTCCTCAGGTGAAAGTGACAATTATTTGACATGTTCAGAGCATCTCTGAATATATTTGAGGCTCCAACTGCCTTTACATTTTCCTTCCTCTTATATCTCTTGGGGACAAGATAAATTGATCATGTTGCCTTGAACAAATTGGACCAGGGGCACCATCATTTGATTCAGAGATTACATTATATTTTGGAATTGGAGATGACCCAGAGGTTTTCCTGCTTGTTATTTTTGGCATTCATTATATTATGCTCGTCAGAGCTCTCAGAGCAAACGTGCACATTGATTAAAACAACAAAGTGATTAAAGCAATACATCAAGTGACAATCTCCAAACAATTTGAAAACCCCATAAAACTTTCCTCCCCAAGCTAGACAAATACAAACGTTTAATATTAATTTTATAGCATTGGCAAGAGTATTTAAAAATTTTAGAAATCGTATTGTCAAATAGCAAAGAGCACAATGAGCTTTTTGAGAAATAGCTAATTTACCTCCTTTTCCTTAAGGATGGTATTCATATAAATTAGGTACAAGTTTCTACCATAATTCCTAAAAACTTCATTGCTTGAATTATTCCATGATCATATATGGTGATGAATTTACTGTATATATTAGAGCCCATTAGGGTAAAAAAACAAAAACAACATTTTCTGTCAAAATAGTTCATAGCTATAACAATGTATGTAAATTTTATGCAGTATCATTATCATATTTAGATAAATAAAATGCATTAAAAATAAAAACATAGTTTTATATTGATAATATTATTCAACAATGTATATTCTAAAAAATGCATAAGACCCCAGGATAAAAGGAAAACATATAAAATAGAATGTATCAAGCTACTGATAAATGTCAATAGTAATGTAATTGAGATGAAGTTATGTGGATGAGAATAAGCCTAATTTTGAACAAGGAATGCAAGATGGGTTTTGATAAGAAACTTCCTTTTATAATAATTTCTCAAAGAAAATTAAAAAAACCTTGAAAGAAACATCATCTGGCATTGATGTATCAAATTGCTTGGAGTGTAACATTTGAAGAGTTCTTGAATCCTTATACGATGTAACTGAATAAGGCAGAGGCTGGAATCTGAGCCTGGATGAGAAAGGCAGGACTAAGAGGGACAATAGGTATTGGTTACTGTGCATCAGGAATAAGAAAGAGGGTATTTGATAATTGGGGAAGAATTCCAGTAACTCCCCAGCACATGTGAATAAAAAAATTAAATGATACGTTTTGTTTTAATTTGAAGCACACACTCTTGGAGCAAACAAAAAATAAAAATTTATGAAGAGGTATCAAATAATCCTGCAAAGGAGGCTAGCTGTGATGCTAATTTTGATATAGGCTGAAGATATCAAGCATCACTGTCAAAATGACTTAGCCTTCCTTTCTGACAATTGCCTCCTGTCCATAGGCTCTTTCCATTCTGCTTTGCCTGGCTGGATACATCTTGTCTATCACATCTGGCTTTATTTTCACTATCCGGCTCTTACTATTAATCTTTTCTTTTTCACCTGTTTGCTTATTGGTTATGTCTCTTCCCTAGAAGGATCTGAGCAGATTGCTCTCTCACTAGTGTCTTGAACAGTGTTGGGCACAAAGGAAGTTCTTAATACACTTTATTATTCTTTTTTTTTTTTGATTGGGGAACAGTGTGTTTTTCCAGGACCCATCAGCTCTGAGTCAAGTAGTTGCTTCAATCTAGTTGTGAAGGGTGCAGCTCAGTGGTCCATGAGGGGATTGAACCAGCAACCTTGGTGTTATGAGCACTGTGCTCTAACCACCTGCGCTAACTGGCCACCCCGATACACTTTTTGCTTTAATGACTAGTTTATGATTTTTTGTGTGGAGCAAATTTTATCGATGGAAACACCTTGTCCTTTTGGGGGCAGTATTGATTGGAATCATGATAGAACAAGTTGTTTACATAAATAGATGATAAAATTTATATTTATAACTTGAAAAATCAAGTCCAACTCCCACTAATTGCTTCCGATTCTTAATTTAAAAAAAATAAATGTTATATATGTTTATGTGTTTGTGGCTTGTTTTATCATGTTCCCTGGCTCAGGCATGTCCTTCAACCTTCTTTACACCCACTAAATGTTCTTTCTCATTTATTTCTCATCCGAAAACTAACGCCACAGTGAAGGCTTCTGGGCCACTTCAATCAGAATTAGTAGCATGTTTCTGTTCACCTCTCTCTAATATAATAATACTCTGCTTGTATTATAATTAATGAGGCTTTTATTTTGCCTTATACATTACCTGTTTACACAGATAACTTCCCCCTTACATAGCAAGTTAATTAAGGGAAGAAACATCATTATTTATCTTCGTGTTATGGATTATACCTAGCAGAGTAGCCAGCATCTACTATGTCTTGAGTTAATATAATTAATGAATTAAACTAAGATTAATTTAAGAGTTATTTTCAAAGTTCTATGAAAATGAAGTTTGTGCAAATGTTTATAACATCTTCTGACTAATTAATAAGAAATAAGTATAGTACATATTTCCAATATGTGTTGTTTTGGTTTAAATTTTTAGATACAGTGGGAGTAGGGATAGAGTAGAAACCAATCTGTTGTGAAAAGGCAGGAAAGAGGGGCTTTCTTATAAATGAAATAAAATTGGTAAAATAGTATTGAGGGCAATTTGACAATATGTATCATTTTTTTTTAAACAGGCATGCTCTTTGACTAAGAAGTCCTTTTCTACAATAGAAATTTATTCTAAAGAAATATGTGAGAAAATAGGCAAAAAAAAAGAACTATAAGAAATTCACCATTAAATTGTATATAACATGAAAAACTTTGGCAAACCGAATTTCTCACAATAAGGGTTTGGCCATGAACTTTATGTTGTGTAAGAGCATGGGCCATGATGCCAGACTGCTTAACTAAAATCTGGCTTCGTCACTTACTAACTCTGTGAACTTGGGCAAGTCATTAACCTTTGTATGCATGTTTCCTTGATTATTAAAATGAATAAGAATAATGCCCAAGTTCAAGGGCTGTTGTGAGAATTAAAGGCACTAATTTTTTTAAAATTATTTTTTATTATTAGTTTCAGGTGTACAAAATAATGCAATAGTTATACTTTTCACTCCCTCACAAAGTGACAGCCCCCCTCCCCCAAACCACCTCCTCCCACCCCTGATATCATACATATCTAGTGCAATTACATTGACTTCACTCCCCACGCTGTACTCCTTATCCCGGGACTATATATATATATATATATATATATATATATATATACATATATATATATATATATAAAATTATATTGGGTCGTTGGAAAAGTCATGATGCACCTTTGCAAAGAAAAACATAGAAAAAAAACATCATGACTTCTTTGACAACCCAATAGTTGACATACAATATTATTCAATGGCAGCTTCAGATGTACAGTGCAGTGGTCAGGTCTCTACACCATCCATGAAGTGGTCTCCCTAACAAGACATGAGACCATCTGCCCCCTAAAAAATATCTACATTATTGATTATATTCCCCAAACTGTCTTTCCTATCCCTGTGGCAATATTGTAGTTACCAATTTATGTTGTCTCATCCCTTCCCCTTCTCTCTCATCCCCACCCATCTCCCAACTAACAATCATGTTTTTCCTCTGTGTCTCTGAGACAATTTCTGTTTACATTGCTCATTTATTCAGTTCTTTAGATTCCACATGTGAGATCATATGGTATTTGTCTTTCTCTGACTGACTTATTTCACTTAGCATAATGTTTTCTAGGTCCATCCATGTCATTGCGAATGGTATACTTTCCTTCTTCTTTATAGCAGAGTAATACTTCATTGTGTAAATGTACCATAGTTTCTTAATCCAGTCATCTACTGAAGGGCATTTCGGTTGTTTCCAAGTCTTGGCTATTGTAAATAGCGCCGCAATGAACATAGGGGTACATATATTTTTTCAAATTAGTGTCTTGGGTTTCTCTGGATAAATACCTAAGAGTGGAATTGCTGGGTCATAAGGTAGTTCCATTTCCAGCTTTTTNCTGGGTCATAAGGTAGTTCCATTTCCAGCTTTTTGTGATACCTCCATACTGATTTCCATAGTGGCTGCACCAATCTGCAGTCCCACCAACAGTGCACCAGGGTTCCCTTTTCCCCACAACCTCGCCAGCACTTGTTGTTTGTTGATTTATTGATGATACCCATTCTGACCGGAGTGAAGTTGTATCTCATTGTGACTTTTAATTGCATTTCTTTAATGATTAGTGAGGTTGAACATTTTTTCATATGCCTGTTATCCATCTGTATGTCCTCTGTATGAAGAGAAATGTCTCTTCATATCCTCTGCCCATTTTTTATTGGGTTGTTTGTTTTTTTGGTGTTGAGTTGCATGTGTGTTTTATAAATTTTGGATATTAACCCCTTATCAGATATATCGTTGACAAATATCTTTTCCCTTCAGTAGGCTTCCTTTTTGTTTATTGATGGTTTTCTTAAGGTAATAATATTGATATAGTGGTTACAACAATGCCAGCTTTACAGTGCAAACTAAAACCTTAAGCTATGCTAAATATTTATGCATTCATGGAAGTAAATTTTATGAAAATGTTAATTGTGGTTATCACTAAATCACTAAACTGTGAGTTTATGGGTGATTTTAGATTTCAAATTTTTGTTTATTTATATGTTCAAAATTTTCTTTTTACATATAGATATTACTTCTGCAATGAATATAGCAAAAATTATTTTAATAAGCATATTAATGTCATTTTCTCTAACACTGAGTGTCAATGTTTGGGAAGCAAGAAATAACTATACACATGAATATTTATAGTGAGAGTATTCTTTTTAGTCAGCCTTTTTGTAAACTGCAATAACTTTGTAGCATGGCTTAAAAGCAAGTACCGTTTCCAGAAGTTATTAATTCTTCGCATCCTCTATGTAATCCTTCAATTTGCTTGACTTTGCTGAGAATAGATAGCTGAGTACAGGGATCATCATGGCGTTAATTCATCATTGGAAATATGAAAGATTCCCTCATATTCTTCACACATTATTTTCAGTGT
The DNA here is from genome assembly GCF_001890085.2 of Hipposideros armiger. NCBI lineage: Eukaryota > Metazoa > Chordata > Mammalia > Chiroptera > Hipposideridae > Hipposideros > Hipposideros armiger. The sequence goes on along the minus strand of NW_017732460.1, from coordinate 437,918 downwards.
GTTTTGACAGAAGGAATGATGATTCTACCTGGGTTAGACAGTAACGCACAATAACACTCAGGAGGGTGGCTATATTTTTTGACATTTGTACAATTTGGGGGGAATAGTACCTCCTTTTCATTATTTATTTTTCTAATATGTCTGGGAAAAATATGACCGTTGGAACATTGGGCATGTGTATTCTGAGTTGGAGTCTCTTAGCTAAAAATTGTGGTATCCTGTGGTACAATAATTTCTGAGGGAGCTTCCACCTCTCCATCCCTGTAACTTCATGGGGAATAGCCAAGTGTTTAATGAAAATATTTTTCAAGTAGCTTCTACCTGCTTTAAAGGCTCTCATTTGATTCCTCCACTGTATACTTCATCCTTTTGCTTTCTTCCCTTACACATATTAACACATTTCAGAAATGATAGCTGTTGGTAATACATTTTAGTTAGCACTGTCAAAACAAATATTGCACCAGCCAAAGTTAAACAGAGAAGGAAAACTTTACTCAAGGCTACCGCAATAGGACTAGGTCTGTACTCAATTCTATTGAAACAAGTGGAGGAGGCTTTGTAGACACTGGGATGAGAGGGAGAGAGAGACATCAAAGGCTATCTGTGCTTGCTAACCGGTTTCACAAAAGGAAAAGTAAACTGTCTTATATCTTCATAATAAGAGGTAATTTTACAACATGGAGCAAGACACCTACCTCAGTTAGGCTCCTACCCTCCTCACAGAGTCTGGGGATTCAGTGGCTCTATCTTCCTTAATGATTACATTTCAAAGAAATGGCTCCCAAGTCCTTGAGAAAGACAGCCCTGGGTTGTACAACTGGAAGGAAGATTTTAAAAGATATACATCTCAAAGGAGCAGAGAGAGAATTTATAATTGCAAGGTTTTCTAAAATAAATGTTCCATAAAAAGGGGGCGGAGAGGGCTTGAGTCAGGAAGAGAAGCCTGTCTAAAATTTCGTCTAGCTGAGGGGAATGTGAAGGCCATCTTGGTCATCTTTTAATAATATGATAAACTGCACTGTATTCTACATCATATGACCCAGATAAAAATGAATGCAAAATTTTATTATTGTTTATATAAATTTTTTATAAACTATATTACTGAAGTCTCATTACACATGCCATGATATATCTATTATTATCTTCATCCTTAATTGATAGTTAACATCCTTAAGAGCAGAAAAGTTGAGGAAAATTTCCACAGCTCATACATAGGACGGAACTGGCAGTTAAATTCAGGTACATGATCCCAAATGTGGTCATTGATCATTTATGCACGAAGAAGTAGTTTTCAATAGCCTGTGATCTTCCAGGCAATAATAGGCTCACCCTTGGGATCACAATAGTAAGCAAAAACAGTACCAAGCATGTTGCCCAGCACATGAAAGACCCTTAATAAATCTCTGCAGCAGGAGGGACGCATGACACAACCCGTTCTTTTAAAAACTCAAAGTTGGGCCGGCCGAGTGGCTCAGTTGGTTAAGAGCTTGCTCAAGAGTTTGAGCTCTGAGCAACAGGGTCTCCGGTTTGAATCACAGCCCAAGCTGAGCTGCCAACAGGTGGCAGGATGGCTCAGCTAAAAAAAAATAAATTAATTAATTAAATAAAATAAAAAATAAAAATTCAAAGTTATTTTGGCATATGCTTGTGTCAGTGCAAGTCAAATAGCTTTGCAATTTATAAAAATGTTGTAAAGTATAAGGTTTATTGATACAACTATTGTCTGATGATTGCTTAATTCATGTTGTTAACAAAGCTCAGACAGTCAATTTTATATTTTTATTAGATTTCCTAGAGAAATCAATCTATAAAACTGTAACCACATTTCACAAAATTCTCCTTGTTCTTACTACTTGGGAGGACCATTGACATTCTTTATTTTCTTGCTATTTAAAAAAATTTAATCGTGCCTGACTAAAATAATTTTATTACGCACAATTTGAAAACACATGTCTGTACTGTTTGAAGGGAAGAAACATGCTCTTACTTATTTTGTCTAATTACATTATGCCTTAAACAGTGCTAAAAAGAATATTAGTTACCCTTGCAGGCTGGGTTTCCCTAGTGGGTTTTTGGGAAGGCAAAGAAAGGGAATTGGATTGGACAGAGTGAGCATTTGGGCTGAAATGCAAGAGCTATGAAGCTGCACTGCAGCTTCAATTGTCCTATGTGGTGAGGGGATTGGGAGATTTTGCATTAGAGCAGATCAGTCATTGGATACAAGCTTTCCTGAAGTCATAAGGTATGACATAGGACTAGACAGCTTTCTCAAGTTGATGGCCATTTTTTTAAGACTGATGACAGCTAAAGCCTGGCAGTTGTAAGTAGTGTCAACAGTGCACAATACACATTTCTGTCATCAATAGGGATTAAGATGATGTATCACAGAATCCAGGACAGTTAGATTTACTAAATATATAGATACTGCTATACATTTGAAGAAAAAATTTCTGCTGAAACATGAGAAATAGGTTGTTTCTATTTTTGGATTCACTTGGAGCTTTAGAATTCATCTGAAAAAAAAATTTTAAATAGCACATGTAATTTTACAGCCATGCAATTGTATATGAATGGTAATTTTGTATGAATATTAATGTGGATAATAGTGAGGAAATATTAATCTAAATTGTCATAGCCTATTAATGAATGTATATGGGAAATACACATGTTAGGAAAAATTCAGCAAATATTAAAATAAACCCTATTTTTTCCTGAAAATGTAAGAATAATGCTTTTTTTTAATGAAATGTCTACTGTTTAAAAGAGATCATTAATTTGGGTTAATATGACATGGCAATGTTATGGACTGTACAGTGTACCCCCAAAATGTATATGTTGAAGCCCTTACCTGCAATGTGAGTATATTTGTATTAATTAGCTCTTTAAGGTGGTATTTAATATTAAATTAAGTCACAGTGATAGGGCTCTAATCCGAAAAACTGGTGTCTTTATAAGAAAAAGAGACATCAAGCGTATGTGCACATAGAGAAGAGGCCATGTGAAGACATAGCGAGAAGGTGGCTATTTGCAAGCCAAGGAGAGAGGCCTCAGGATAAGTTAGCACCTTGATCTTGGACTTCCAGCCTCTAGAACTGTGAGGATATACATTTCTATAATTGAAATGATCCAGTTTATGGTATTCTGTTATGGCAACTGAACTAGAATAATACAAGGTATTATATTATGTTGATATCATAATACTACTTGTCAGATTATATCACTCAAATTCTAAGAACCACTACTTCAGCGATAAGCCTCAATTTAAACTAAGTATGGAACTTGCATTAAATATATATATATTTGTAGTTCACTTTGTCTGCACTCTTAGATTTATGTATATACAAAGTTAAAGCAAATCAGAATACATAAATTATGAAATATCTCTAGAATCTTTCATTACTTTCTAAAGAGCCCAAATATTTTTTTGCATTCTTAGCTTCTCATTCAGAAAGCAGAATTGAAGACGTTGTGTAAAAGCTTATAATCTCTCTCTGTATCTTTCCTTTGGCAGATAATTATAATTGTGAGGGAATATTATTGACATGGGAAGAGTAGGACTGCAACCCCAATTCCTAGGATTACATCTGGACTGTGCCATGCTACTCCTGAGCTAGCTACCGAAGGTTAGAAAGCTATAGTTTCTTTTGTGTAACCTGAAGGTCCTGGCAAGCAAAGAGTGAATTCAGGTAAGTAAATAAATAGGACTTACTATGTTCTTTAAATTAACAAGATGCCCTGGAGCCTCCTTAACATATGTGTCTTCAATTGATTATTATAATTCTTTTTTGTAAATTGCCTTCTTTTAGAAATGAAAAAAGAACACCAGAGGCTGAGAAAAATTATGTTACATTATCAATATTATATAACAAATACTTGGCAGAGCTGGCCTTCAGTTCTTGGCAGTTTGTTTTCATAGCCTATGATGGTAACCATTCTCCCATGCTATGTGACCTGGCAACAGTAATGATAGTAAAAACAACAAGAACAAATTTCACTCCTTACAGTAGAGTAATTATTTTAAAAATATTGATTTTAAATTATCTAAATAAAACAGGAGTAGGGCTGGCCGAGAGGCTCAGTTGGTTAAGAGCTCGCTCAAGAGTGTGAGCCCTGAGCAACAGCAGTTTGATTCCCGGCCCGAGCTGAGCTGCTGCTCAGCTAAAGAAAACAAAAACAAAAACAAAAGCAAAACAGGAGGGCTAGTTAGAGAGGTAATACCAATCTGGTTTGGCCAGATACAGTATTCCAAAAGTATGAGAAATCAGGTACAAAGAAAGCCTCCTGGAACATGTGTCATAGGTATCTGAGAAAATGTCAAAAGACCACAGAAGTCTTGTTTCAGCCAAGCAGATTAAACTAAGGTGTGAAAGAAGAGGTTAGAGTAATGTGAGTTTCTCTGGCACAAGAGAGGTAACAAAGTTGATTGACAATAATGCTGGCCTATAGACAGCTAGACATCATTATCTGTATAAAGCACAAGCGTCCCCTGGGGAGGCACAACCCACTTTCTCAGGTGCAAGAGACATATCCTTTAAAACTATATATAATGGCATAAAGGTTTTTTGTGCATAAATCAAATATGCTGTTTTTGGGTTCATGTGGTATATTATTATCAGGAAGTGAGCCAGAAACACATTGCAAAACGCCATCAAAAAGCAGAGCTGGGAAAATAGAGCTTCTTTAGAGTTGGAATAACACAAAAGCTCCAGTTCGTTTTCTATCTCTTCCCAAGGGATTCATTTAGATATATTGTAATCAATACCATAAGACAATTCAGAGCTTGCTGAAGAGGACTGATTAAACTCTACATGGTTTTTAATAAAAACCTACCTATCTAAATAGACAGTACAATATGGTCGCATTAAACTTGGTAAGAGACTTTAAAGGTAAAGAATCAAAGTTTAATTCTATCTAGGAAATTAAAACACAACAATAAATGTTGTCTGCTAGATGGCACCGGGTTTTTCAATTAGAAATCTAGGGTAGTTATTAACCTACAGCTATTTTTGGCTCAGTGGACATAATACACTGCACTCATAAAATGTATTTAATTCAAGGAGCCCAAAGTATTTTGCACTGAGAAATTCAACAATGCAACCCACCAAATAGTATGCAGAGCTGTGTTTTTATTTGTCCTAATTACAAAAACACTGAAAGGTCAAGTGGCTTGTTAAAAGTCACTTGGAGGATCATTGTTTTAATTTGAATTAGAAGAAAGGCAACTTCACAGGAAAGGCACAAGTGTAGGAAGCTGGAGGTTGTGATAAAATACTGGACAATAACTTAGGGCCATGTTATGAAGAGTCTAAAAGGCAATCTAAGTTGAAGAGACTTCAGTAGTTAATGGGAAACATTTGAAAATTTATTAGCAGTGAGAGTGACATGTTTAAAACGGTGCTTTAAGAAGAGGTAAATAACAGAAATGCATTTTAGGACAAGGTGCCAAGAAAACCAATCAAGAGAATAGTGTAATATTCCTGACGAGAGTTATGGAAGCTGGAGTAGGATAATAGGAATAGAATAAAAGCAATATATGTTATTACATATATTTCATATAATATGTATATACCATATATATCTCTATATATCTATATATCTATTTATATCTATCTATCTTTATTTATTTATTTATTTATTTATTTATTTATTTATTTATTTATTTACCAGAACTTGTGAATCAAAAGCTCCCAGGCATTATGGTTGCTTTAGAGATATGCTTGTGAATGAAAGAAGGCCAGTGAGACTCTGTCATGGAAATTTGATGGAGTAATAGAAAGATGCTTTTTTTTGCTGGAATTGCTGTGAGGATAAAGTGTTGAATGTAGAGCTGCTGTTGGATAATTTCCCACTGCAAGGGAAGCTCTGACCTTCGTAAAGCCAACATAAAAATGAGATTCTTATTAGCACTTGAGCCCCGTGTTCAGCAGTACCTGAAGGTATATAATCTAGACATTTTGGTTATGGAAACAGATATATATGTCACTTTTTTAGTCAAACCAGCTTCAGTGGAGATTTTGGTCACTCACTGACAAGTTAAAAAATAATCATTTTTAAGGAAGTCATAAAATCCAAGGGAACAGAATTTCAAGATAGAGTGATGTGGTTTTAATTAGCAATTTTATGTGCTACAGAGTTAAAAATGCCATCAATTTACATTTTACAGCACAATTTTAGTAGAAAACAGTGGTCACAGTAGGGTCTTAACAGTCTGTGGAAGGGTCTTGTGAAGTAGTTGAGTGATGAAAAAGAATAAGAAGCAAATGTAGGTGATCTTTTGTTTTGTTTTGTTTTGTTTTTTGAGATATTAGGTGAAGATTGGGGGGGAGAAAGAGTAGCCAGATATTCGTGTGGTTGAGAGAAGGCTTACTTAGGGAAGAGGGCACCAAACTGTGTTTAGAGGTAGAGGCATTGCTGATCAGAGCCAAAGTAGAGAATGGCTTTTGAGAAAAAAAAGTAGGTCTCTCATAAGAATATTTATTACAACCTTGTTTATAATAGAAAACTTTCAAAACAAGTGTTGGACAGGTTGTAGAGAAAAAGGAACCCTTATACCCTGCTGGTGGGAATGTAAATTGGTACAGCTGTTATGGAAAACAGTATGAAGGTTCCTCAAAAAACTAAGAATAGAATTACCACACAACCCAACAATCCCTCTTCTGAATATCTACCCCCAAAAATCTGAAAACATTTATCCATAAAAATATATGTACCCCTATGTTCATTGCAGCTTTATTCATGGTAGCCAAGACATGGAAATAACCAGTGTCCTTTGATAGTCCATGTACAAGTATACAATGGTGTAGTACTCACCATGAGAAAAGAAGCAATAATGCCATTTTCAACAACATGAATGGATCTTGAAACTATTGTGCTAAGCGAAATAAGTCACACAGAAAAAGTTGAGAACCAAATGACTTCATTCAGTGGGCTATGAAATTGAAAGCAACAAACAAACAAGACAAAGAAACAAAAAAAACATAGACACAGACAGCAGTTTAGTGATTACCAGAGGGAATGAGGGGAGAAGGGGTGGTAGAAGAGGGTAAAGGGGATCAAATATATGGTGATGGAAGGAGAACTGACTCTGGCTGATGAACACACAATGTGATATATAGATAATATATTATAGAATTGTTTGCTTGAAACCTATATAATTTTACTAATGTCACCCCCATAAATTTAATAAAAAATGTAAAAAAAACTTCTCAAAATCAGCTAGCTAATATTAAATAATTAACACAAAACAAATTTAAAAGATTTCATAATATATAAAATACTCATAATACGTGAAAAGATGTGATGCATCACACTCTATATAGAATGGATAGTCTTATAAAATGATAACATATGTCCCAATTTTCTATAATGATTTCTATAGCGAAACAAATTTTTAAAACAAAAGAATATATAAAAGGCAAAACAGAAATGAGATAAAAATGTATTTTTAAATGTAACGTTCAAGAGGGGAACCATTGGGGATGATAAATGAGGTGTCAAGTCATTTATCAAAGCTCTGTAGTGGTTAACACGAGTGAGACACCGTTCTAATGGTTTATAAATGTTAACTCTTTTAATCCTTATATCAACTCAATAAGGTAGACAATTTCTATGAGTCTAGTACTCATTTAAATCACAATATTCACACATTCATTTTGAATCGGACACTATAGCAACATTTAAAATTAGCATTAATCAGCTCCTTGGACACTTCTCCCTTATTTTTCTATCATGCAAATAATATCAAAGATGCTGAAATCTTAATTAAGTTTAATTAAAAATTGAATCAAAGCTCTGATGTATACACTTATAAAATTATGTGATTATAAAGCTATTGATTTTAGAAACAAATGTAATTCTTTTGCAATAGTACAATCATCACATATTTTTTTCAATAACACATACATTGCTTTTGACATCCAGACATTAAATTCATTTTGATTTCCTCACTGAATTGTTTTCTTAATGGCTTGGTCAGAGTTTCACAGATTTTTTTGTGTTTTTTTTTTGTTTCAAAATATATGTACATACTAGTATAGTTTGACTAAAATTCTAACTTTATATTAAAGTAAACTTTTAACTTTTACAATAGCAACTTGACATAAGTTTTGTCAGACTTTCTGGAATTGAATTCAGAGTTCATTTGATATCTTACACTGTGCTTTTCTTTCTCCCATTTTTTAGGGAATGTCTGTATTTTGTCTTGTTATACAACCTACTTTCATGTACACTTGTCAGATGAACACATATCAATAAAAAGGGCACAACAAAGTGAAATAAAGTATTTCCATAAAAACAAAAAAGTAATTGTGAATTTTATGACATTTAAAAAATAACTATTAAAATTCTGTATTTCTTAAATATGTCCTTCACTGCACTGCCTATTACGTTTATTTTTCCCTTAAGTGGAAAAAAAAGCACATTGTTACAAATTCATTCTACATTTATAGAAAAGGAAAACATGAACTGTGCACTTTTTAAAACTGCTCCTAATTCAAGTAATTTAGCAGCATGAGTCTCAAAAGTGCTTTAATCAAATGTTGAATTTTGTTCAGAAATGGAAACACATATAATGAATGAACATTTTATTTTTTAAGGGAAGAAGGCCACTAAACAACTACTGACAGAAAATATTTCAACAACAAATGTACGTGTTTATGGTGCTAAATAGTAGTTTGAGAGTAAATTATAGACTGTTAAGTTCAGTGTTTCTCCTCTGAGAAAGAGTGGAAGGAGGAATCAAATGTCTGCCTTATCTCCTCTATTCATGGAATAAAGAAAGCTATTCAAAGTTTCCTTAATATACTTTCCTCTATCATAGCCTTAAGGGTGAAAGAAATATTAATTTTCACCTGTTCAGGCATATTAAAAAAAACATAAGTTAATTAATTTCAAACAAGGTGTTTTTTTAAATAACACAAAAATAAAAGATTAAACATAATGACATTTTTGTGAGCTACTAAAATTTCAAAGCTAAATGATAACAAAACAGAAAAAAAAAGCAAACTGAAATACTAATGTGAAGATTAAGTATCATAACTACATTCTTGTGCCTGGCATTTCTTAACAGGAAATGTAACTTGCTGGGTAGAGAGCAGTGTAGGACATCTAGAGAGAACAACCAGAATGACAAAAAATAATAATTTCAAAGGCATAGCTTTAAAAAATGGATTGATGCAGTGTTTATCAAAATTTGCTAATATATATGTAATCAGCCGTATTAAAAAGAAAAACTAATCTCATAGACCCCAGGAATTAAAATTGGGCTTCTACTTTGTTGCCTGAATAAAATATAAAACTATGGTTTATCATTTATATATAGCTGAATCCTCAAATTTGACAGGAAAATATATTTGTTGTCTAGAAACAACTTTTTTTTTAACCTCAACTAATTATTTCAGAGAAATAGCTGATAACTTAATCTAGCCAATTCAAGAATAACGTGGTCAAATTGTAATTATTAACTAAAAATTTCATGTTTAAACTCAAAACCTAAATTTCTCCCTCACTTGTTCTCTTATGTTCCAAAGATTTCATATTGGAATTCTCATATCTTTTGATGAGTAGGATCTCTTTCCCAAGATTCTGTCAGTTAAACAATTTTTCCTTTATTGTATGCTATTCCAAAATACTAAGGACCATCAGTATGGGAAGGAAGAGGGTGGGTTTGGGCTGGAAAGAGTCATGTTAAAAATATTAGCCACATTTCTTTGATATAGGAATAGTACTCACCTTACTACACAACTATTTCAGAAAATATGCTATCCATCTATTTACCTATCTATCTACGTATCATCATCTATCTATATGCCAATCCAGGTACCTATATCTATGCTTGCTTTGTGTAAGTGGTTTTTGGTAGAAATCCAGTGTTCAAAATTGTATTTGATACTTTAAATTATACTAATGAATTCTTTAACTTTTATAAGTAAACATAAGCTCTTTATTTTTAGCCATTATTGCTTCTGGCAATTCGAAATTGCCTGGTAGTAAGTGGTCATATTACTATTATTTAGTATTACTAATAGTAAATTATTGTGTTGGCATTGTCAGTGGGTGGGATTGACCCTCAGGCTGACTGGCTGTGGGGTTTGGCCACGTCCACAGCTTACAGGCTGCTGTGCAGGGGCTTTACCCCATGGAACGGGATCCTCCCCTCCCCGCTTTGGTGCCTGTTGAGACCACCCTTTCTGTGCTGCTTGTGGGGCTAATTAGGTAGTGCTGTGCTGTGGTCTGAAGCCAGCCTCCAAGTATGTTGGCCTGGAGGCTCTTAGGAGGGACTCTGGTGCAGGACCAGGTCACCTACTGCCTGTGACTGACCAGGGAGTACCTGGTAGGAGGTACAAAGCAATCCACAGTTGGTCTCTGACTGTGCTCTACCTGGAGGTGCATGGGAAAGGCCACGCTAAGAACCAAAGACAGCTGTCACCAATATTTGGTCTGGGGTAGCTCTGCAAAAAGCCAGGATACTTTGAGACAAACTGTTACCTGCTGGCTTCTTGAAGGTTCAGCCTCCTGCTGCAAGTTGGGTGAGGCAGGGTCTTAGTGAGTCAGGAGGGTGGAGCAGCAGAGCTCACCAGGCCAATCAGATTTAGATTTGGCCTGTGGGGCAGACTCAACACAGGAAAGATGGCGCCCGCCTGCCAGCTGCCTCAGAGGAGGTCCCCACATAGGAAAATGGGGATTGTCCCTCCAGTCCTTACCCTGGAGTTATACAACCTAGTCTTTCCCCATATGTCTACGACACACCCAGAGTCACCGTCCCTCCGCTGGAGCCTAGGGTGAGTGCCTGCGCAGGCCCTAAAGGGGATGTCTGGGTTTCCCACAGCCTTGCGTCCTACCCAGGTCAGAATCCCCACTGCTTTTCACAGGCTGAAGTTCTGGAGGTTCCTTTTTCCGTCATCCAATACTCTGGGCTGGGGAGCTTGGTGTGGGTGGCTGGGGTCCCTCGCTCCTTCATGGGGAAACTTTGTGGCCGAGATGTCTCTCCCAGTTTTCAATTGCCACACGTGGGTGTGGGGCCACCCTTTTCGTGTCTATGCCCCTCCTACCAGTCTCAACAGTGGCTTCTTTATATCTTTAGTTACAAAACTTCTGTTCAGCTAGACTTCAGGTGGTTCTCCAGGCTGAGTGTTCTATAATTTAGTTGTAATTTTGATGTGTTCACGGGATGAAGCAAGCACAGCATTTATCTCCTCCACCATCTTGGATCTCCTTTTTTGTAGGCACACTTGTTTATCCACTCACCTATTGAAGGAAATATACACTGATTCCACTTTTTGGCAAGTTTGAATAAAGCTGCTATACATATTTGTGTGCGTGTTTTGTTGTAAATTTAAGTATTCTATTCAAATCATTTGGAAAAATATCCAGGAGTGCATTTGCCAAATTGTACATGTATGTTTAGCTTTGCAAGAAATTTCTGACTGTCTCCTAAATTCCAAAGAAGCTGGACTTTTTTGCATTTCCAACAATAAATGAGAGTTTCTATTGTTCAGTATCCTTGAAAGTAAATAGCACTTCTCTTTTTAACCATCTAGCAAGTGTGCAGTGGTGTCTCATTGTTATATTTGCATTTCCCTAAAGACAAATGATGGTTAGCATCTGTTCATATGCTTATTTGTTATTTGTATGTCTTCTTGGATGAGGTGTTTATTCAGATCTTTTGCCCATTTTTAATTGAGCTGTTTTCTTATTGAGTTTTTGCTAGTTATTTGTATATTTTAAATACACATCTTTTCATAAAGTATGTGTTTTGCAAATATTTTCTCCCAGTCTTGGCTCATCTTTCATTCTCTTAACAGTGTGTTTCACAGAGATTTTTATTTGTTTGTTCATTTGTTTGTTTTAATTTTACTGAAGTCCAACTTATCGATTTTGTCTTCTTGGATCTTGCTCTCTCTATTATATCTAAAAAACTTGTCGCCCAACCCAGGGTTACATAGATATTGTCTTTTATTTCTTTTAGAAATTGTACAGTTTTGATTTTACATTTAGTATGTGATCCATTTTTATTTTTATTGAAAGTTTGAGGTCTGTATCTAGGTTCATGTTTTTCTATGCAGATGTCCAGTTTTTCTAGCACCGTGAGTTGAAAAACTCTGTCTTGAATTGCATTTTTGCCCTTGTCAATACCAGTTGGCAATGTTTGAGTGGGATTGTTTCAAAAGTCCCTTTCGCTTCCACCTATGTAGGTATTAATTATATCTAAATTTTTACCAATATAAACTGTCTTTGTTACTATAGCTTTTACTGTAGTATGTGTGAAAATTGGTTAGTATAAGTTCTTCAGATTTATTTTTTCTAAGTCTTTTGCCTTTCCATATAAACTTTAGAACCAACTTTTTAAATATCTACTAAAAATGTGTGCCAAAATTTGTTTTCTTTATCCACAAATGAGTTTCACCAAATGCTTTTCTTGCATCAATTGAAATGGTCATATAATTTTACTCTTTGGCCTGTTGATATGGTTTTTACTGAATGATTTTAAGATGTGAAACTTGCCTTTCAAACCAGGAATAAATCAGCTTGATTGGGATAACATTGAATCTATAGATAAAATTGGATAGAATTGTTATCTTAACAGAAGTGAGTCTTCCAATTCTCCATTATGTTGATGCTTTGTTCTTAGCTGCATACACATTTAAAATTGTATGTCTTCTTGGAGAAATGACATATATAAATAAATAAATACATAAATAAATTTAATGCTCCTTTTATCCCTGGTAATCATTCTTGTTCTGAAGGCTGCTTTGTCTGAGCTTAATATAGCCTGCCATTCCAGCTTTCTTTTGATTAGTGTTCATGGTATGTCTTTACTTTAACTTCTTTGAGTATTTATATTTAAAATTGATTTATTTTAGTTAACATAAGTTGGATTTTTAACTATCTTTTCTTATAATCTCTGACTTTAATTGCTGTAATAGATCATTCACATTTAAAGTAATCATTTGTATAGCAGGTTAATATCCATAAAGTCTGTGACTCTTTTCTAGTTGTTACATTTGTTTTCCTGATATTTTTTTTCACCCTCATTTTCTGCCAAATCTGGTTTTAATAGAAATTTTATATGATTCAATTATTCTCCTCAGTATGGCAATTATACTTATTTTTAATATTTTTAGAGATTGTCCAAGAGTTAAAATTATACACTTTAAACTGTTACAAGTCTACCTTCAAATAATAGTATATGAGTAATGCAGATGCCTTAAAACAGTATTCCCAGTTCCTCCCTCACTCTCCTTTTGACATTGCTTCATTATTTTTACTTATACAAGTGCTGTATTTATCCAATATGTTGTTGCTATTATACTTTTAACAAATCTTTATTGTTTAAATTCAAGCGGAATGAGAACAATGAAAGATTTTATGTGCCTTCATTCATTCCTTTCAGGTCCTCTTCTCATTATTTTTTTGTCTTTCTAAAGAAATTCTTTTAACATTTCTTGCAACATTTGCTGATCTGCTGACATGAATTCCATCAGTTTTGTCTGTCTAAGGAAGTCTTCATGTCTTTATTTCTCCTTTTGAAGGATAATATCCCTGGATACAGAATTCAAGGTTTGTAGATTTTTCTTTTAATACTTTAAATCAGCATTCTCAACCTGTGGGTCATGACCCCTTTGGGGGTCGAACGACCCTTTCACAGGAGTCGCCTAAGACCATAGGAAAACAAAAAGATATTTACATTATGATTCATAACAGTAGCAAAATTACAGTTATAGAGTAACAACGAAAATAATTTTATGGTTGTAGGTCACCACAACATGAGGAACTGTATTAAGGGGTTGTGTGTGGCATTAGGAAGGTTGAGAACCGCTGCTTTAAATGTTTCACTTTATTCTTTTTTAGCTTGAATGGTTTCTGAATAGAAGTCTGCTGTAATCACTATCTTTATGCCTCTATAGATAGGTGTTTTTCTCCTTTTAAGACATTGTCTTTGTTATTTCCTTTGTCTTTGGTATCTTACATATGGAATATGATATGCATAAGTGTAAAATTAAAAAACAAAACAAAAAATCTTTCTAGCTTTCTAGTATTTATCCTGAGTGGTGATCTCTGAACTCCTAAATCTGGTTTGGTATCTGTCCTTAATTTTGGAAGGTTCACAGCTATAATTATTTTTAATATTTCTGTCACTCTCTTCTTTCTTCTCCTTCAGTCGTTCTAATTATACCTAACAACTTTTGGAATTATTGTGCTGTACTTCTTGGATGTTTTGCTCTGTTTTTCCTTCTTCATTTTTCTCTTTGTATTTCACTATGGAAAGTTTCTACTCCTATCTTCAACATCTCTGAATCTTTTCTCTACCATGCTGAGTCTGCTAATTGAGTACATTCAAGTCACTCTACATTTCTGTTACCTTTTTTTTGCTTTCTAGCATTTGCTTTTGACACATAATTACAGTTTCATATCTGTTTACCTTACCTATCTGTTCTTACATGTTTACTACTTTTTCCTTAGAGCCCATAATGTATTAATCAGTGATTTTAAATTCTTTTTTTTTTTTTTTGGTAATTCCAAGATCTAAGGTATGTGTGAATCTGGTTCTGATAAATGATTTCCTCTTTAGACTGTGTTTTTTTGTTTGTTTGTTTGTTTGTTTGTTTGTTTGTTTTACTGGCCATTTGGCATGCATTATGATTTTTTGGTGAAACAAAACATAGACATGTTGTATCAGATACTGATGTAAATAGGCTTTGTGTGAAATAGGCTTCCAGAATTCGGGCTCATTTTAATGTCTGATGCAGTTATAGGTTACCGAGTCTTAAATTCTTCTAGTGTTCTTTATTTTTGTCTTATCTCTTGACCTGGGCTACTCTAAGCTCTCCTATCCAGAGAATGTTTGCATCTTGTAGCTCATTCCGTTGTATTCCACTATTATTGTATGGAAGCCTATTGGTCTTATGGCAAGGTACAGGGGAATACTTTTCAGAGTAAACCTTAGTGTTTTAATTGGCCTGTGTCTTGGGCCTGTAATCTTCACAAGTGTTTCTCTAGTGAAATGCCATCCTCCTCCATTGCCCATACTCTTACTTGAAATCCTGACATTTGATAACCCCCATTAGGTGAGACAGGAATGCTAGAGCAGACTGGGGCAGGACAACTGCCCTTCTCCCAGATAATATTGGGTTCTGGTAAAGCCTTTTTTCCTGAGGAGTAGACCTATGTTATAGAGAACGCTCTTGGGTATTTCACAGTGATTACTCTTCACCTTCCCCCGCCAGAGCTATGAGGGGATTTTTTTTTCTTTCAAATCTTCAGAGTGAGAACCTGCTAGCCTTCCTGAAGCCAAAGCCCTTTAGAAAGTATGGTGGCCTTGCTAATATTATGGTCTGTAGAAATTTCTCACTTTCATGCTAATCTACATTCAGCAGCCTCTAACATTTTATCAAAATTATCATTTAAATGTGTGCCTATCCATTTTTGTTTCTGCTTCAGGCTAGCATATTTTGGCTGTGATTCTCTCGATGCACCTGTGTCTCCAGATTTGGGGATGGCATTTTAGCCTAAAACCTTAGTTCTTTGTTGGGTCTCAAAACATCATTGAATTTTAGTTCGTTCAGCTTTTTCTTCATGTAAGGATATGAGTGATAACCTCCAAGGTCTTTAGATGAAAGAACTGAACCAGAATTCCTCTGCTTATAATTTTTCATTTTTACTTTGCAATACTATATTGGTAGACCATTTTAGCAATTGTTATTTCATAGGATTTACAACCCAATAGAATTTTTTTAAAAATAAATAATTTATAATGCATTTAAAAATGTTTTTTGAAGTTGTACAACTATGTATTTAGTATCCGTCAATTCAAAAATCCACATAAAAGTAGAATGGTTATCT
This sequence comes from Hipposideros armiger, assembly GCF_001890085.2. Classification (NCBI taxonomy): domain Eukaryota; kingdom Metazoa; phylum Chordata; class Mammalia; order Chiroptera; family Hipposideridae; genus Hipposideros; species Hipposideros armiger. Next base: position 422,078 of record NW_017732460.1, on the reverse strand, counting down.
TTTTTTTTGTCTAGAATAATTCTTATGTAAAAGTAACTTTTTTATTATTAAATTTTTGGGGTGACATTGGTTAGTAAAATTATATAGGTTTCAAGTGTATAATTCTATAATAATCATCTATATATTGCATTGTGTGTTTACCACCCAGAGTCAGTTCTCCTTCCGTCACCATATACATGACCCCTTATACCAGTGGTTCTCAACCTTCTTAATGCTGCGACCCCTTAATACAGTTCCTCATGTTGTGGTGACCCCCAACCATAAAATTATTTTCGTTGCTACTCTATAACTGTAATTTTGCTACTGTTATGAATCGTAATGTAAGTATCTTTTTGTTTTCCGATGGTCTTAGGCGACCCCTGTGAAAGGGTCGTTTGACCCCCAAAGGGGTCACGACCCACAGGTTGAGAACCGCTGCCTTATACCTCTTCTACCACCCCCTCCTCCCTTTACCTCTGGTAACCACTAAACTGTTGTCTATGTCTATGAGTTTTTGTTCATTTGTCTTGTTTGTTTGTTGCTTTCAAAAGAAAATAATTTGAAAGTAATAATATGAAATCTTTTTTTGTGACTTGAAGAAATTAATATAAAACTTTGAGGCTACAGAATAAAACATACATGTGGTTAGAGCCAGGTTAAGAAAACTTATAATTTAAGATGTATTAATGGTTACTTAATTTATAGTTCTCAAATATTTTCATACCAACCCTACTTCTTATCACACTAACTTTTTACAGCTCATAATACCCTTGAAATCAATAACTTTTCTATTAAGGAAATTAGAAATAGTAGCCACACAAGTTGATTCCCGTTAAAGAGGAATCATCTTGAACTGATCGAATCTTTCAACTTTTAAAGATTATCAGGAAAGTATTAGAAGAGCAAGCATAAAACTATTTGGGTTATCGTCCTCTGTTTTTTGAATAGTTACTTAGTTTAAAATCTCCATTTTTACTTAGGTTTGAAAGAAAAAAGTAGAGCAGTAGAAATTCAAGTATATCACAGTCCAAGGGAGTATGGATATGAAATAATTTAAATAGTAAACTTATCTCTTTCCCAGCCCCTAAGGAGATGTTTAATGGATTTTCAGTGGAAGCTTCATAACACTGCATATTGACAAATCAGTTTTCATCTGAATACAGGAGGAGAAAATGACTCTGATCCCAAAGAGGTTAAAATACCCTTCCCTTTACCACCATAGAGAGAGAGAAAAAAAGTGTATATAGATAGATAGATGATAGATAGATAGATAGATAGATAGATAGATAGATATAGACATAGACGTAGATATAGATATATAGTTAATGAGTGAAAAGGGATTGTAGGAGAGAAAATGAAGTTGTAAAACCACATAGAAATGCAAGAGAACACCAGCAGACTATACTAACAGTTGAGAGAGCACATTAAATATATGAGTATACAGAGAGAGAGGGAGAGGATGGAAATATGAACAAGTGAATATAAAGCCTACTATCATTCCCATTAACAAGTAATGCAGGGAAGCCAACATTTTACATAACAGTATGGAAAGAAATAAGTCTTGCTTACATTTCATTAGATAACAATATCATTCAATATCATTTCATTAGATAACAATATCATTAGGTGAGTTTTTTTATGTAAAAACTAACTTTTTTTGATTACTAACTATGTGTATATAGAGGTCAAACAATGAAGGGAAAAAGCAGTATGGAATATTTTGCTAGTTTTGGGGAACATTCTGGAAAATAAAAATTAGGGCGAAGCAGAAATACACTCCTGACCACATTCTTAATTCTTCATCTTTCTATACACTGAGAGGAGAAATAAGGAAGATATCAGGACTCACTACAAAATCGTTGAAGTTTACTAGCTCTAAGTATGTTAATAAAAGCACATGGTTCTCAAATTGAGAGTAAGGTTTCAATTATTTTCCAAAAATCATTTGATTTTGAAATTGTATTTATTTTAATTTCCATAAAAACATTTTTATTTATATGAGTATAGATAATTTGGCTGTATGAAAGTCCCATGATATGTGAGTCACAAATTTGGTATTTGGCAGTAACCAAGACATCTATTTTAACAAGATTTTTCCTCCAGTGTATTATGAATTTCTATGAATATAAAAGACAGTGGAAATATAAAGAACCACAAATCACCACAAAATTTTAAATACCATAGCAGCAAATTTACTGGGAAGCAGATATAATATAGACCTGTAGATTTTAAAACTAGGTAAACCTTTACATTTTATGCAGATAATGTTTTCTATTATATTTTTGTAAAGTATTCCTCTATAGTTGTAGGCCTTGGTGTCAAAGAGACTAGAGTATATGGGTAACTTCAGGAATGAATTTTCCCTTTGGAATCTACAAAGGAATATTTTAAAAATAGTGATATATATTTTAAGACAATGATTCCATGATCCCATAGTTACACAATTATACAAATGTTCATATTCATTTTAATTTGATTAATTTTCAACATATAAGAATCTATTGTTTATTATATGGTATCTATTCACCATTTTTAATGAAGTAGCTATAGTTGAACTGACTATGACTATATTAAAGAAACAACAAAACAAGGATATAAACTTGTTAGTAAATATTCCTGTAACCTATTATCTGTTCATGAGGAAAATTTACCTATTTGAATCTTGAAACACAATTTTAAAAACTCTATCTTCTTAAATGATCAAGGTCCCTTTCCTACATATACAGCTATAGTCAACAAGCTAAAATTATCTTGTCTAAGCATAACTTACAGATGAATTATCAAATAGATCATAGATGTGGATGCAGAAATAGGACATTCAAAGTAGAGAAAATGGTCTCTAAAATAAATGCAAACATTTCACCTTTGCCAAGATTTGAGGAGAGAAGACAATGGGTCTTCTCAAGAGTTATCAAGTCCCTGTTTTTTCTGAAATACACACTCTGAGAAGAACATAGAGGAAATGGCACAATTCATTAGCCATATTCATTTTAAATTTAAAATCATTTTGCACAGACATTCTTAAATATTTCAATGACATCTGAAACATATCTGTAGAATAAATCAATAGGCCTAAGTAAATTGTGTTCAGATGTGTGATTTTAAAGTGTGCTATATATATCTTGTTGGTCAACCTCAGACACTTTATACCACTTTCTCAAAATACTAAGCATTGTGTATACAAATGGCAATAGTTAGTATTGTATATTTGAGAACGGTTGTTTGCTATGCATGTTTACCTACCCTATTTGGCATGACATTTTTGAGAAATTGAGTAAGGTTTCTATGATATTGAGCTAACTGTTTTATCATTATCCCACCATAGATACAATATCAGTGGTATAACTGATACTGATATTACAAACTAAATATACTCAAACTACCCTAGCAACTAACCAGATTATGTTTCCTATGCTACTTAGGTTGATATTTGGTTTACATATGGGCTTTCTGATTAAATCCAAATGTAAGTAGTAAATAAGCAATAAAATATGTGACCTTTTATGTCTGCCTTCTTTAACTTAGCATAATGTTTTTGAGTTTTATCAAGGTTATAGCATGTTTCAGAACTTCATTCCTTTTTATGGCCGATTGATACTATATGGTATGCAGATTCCATAATTTGCTTACCTATTTATTGATCGTTGGGATATTTGGCTTTTTTTTTACCTTCGAACTATTGTGAATGATTCTGCTATGATCATGTGTATACAAGTGTTTGTTTCAGTATCTGTTTTCAATTTTTTTGGATATGCATCTATAATTGGAATTACTGAGTCATATAGCAACTCTCTGTTTAACTTTTTGAGGAACTACCACACTGTCTTTCACAGGAGCAGAACCATTTTATATTCCCATCAGCAATGAATGTATAGACACACTTTTAAAATCATGCGGAAATTATCATGGATTATTTTGAAACAATACCCTGGAATTACAGTCCTTCTTCAAATGATTCTTACAAGATTTGTTTACTGAAAATTCTAAGAGTTATAGTTGCCCGTCATGCCATCAGGGTTACTAGCCAAGTTTTCACATGTGTGGGTAAAACTTGACTACCCACTGACCATCAATTAGGAAATGTAAATTAGGTTAAAAACATATCTCTTAGAATTAATGAAATAAGAAGTTCTAAACACCTCCTTCGTTCAAATGTATTTAAAAGGTTTTTTGTTTGTTTAGGAATTGAAAATGCTTAATAATAAACAAGAATTTACAAAATGTTATCCTACGCAAGCCATGTTTTGCCTCCTACTATACCACTTAAAGCAAAATGCTTCATTTTATGTATGCAATGTTTATTTCATTTTAACTGTTTTAAATTTTAACGTGTATTTTAAATATTAACCTATGTATTGGTAGGCCATGGGATTTTTATCTTCTCTACTTATTTATTTTCCTAATGATACATTTCAAGAAAGAAGGCCAAAGTTGACAGGTAACTAACCAGACAGGGCAGAGTCAAGTGATGGTGGGCCTGTATCTTTTAAAATTTGGGTGGTTCTTTTTAGGAAAATAAGAAATTCTAAGTTGAAAAATTAGATACAAATGCTAATATTTAACTAAAATTTCTGAAAAACACCCACACAATGAATTAAAAATTGTAGAATCAGTTAATTGCCACAAGTATCAAGAACTCCAAAACTTGGGAGGGAGCCACACAAGCGAGAGGTCTTGAAGTTTGAAGTTTCTTGGCGTCACAGAAAATCCACCCATATGGGCATCCGGGGCTGCTCATCATTTTGCTCAATGTAATGTCAGGCAAGAATAAATTGGACTGGACCCAGACACATGATAAACGCTTTGAAAATGGCTCTGGCCTACAAAAAGCCATATGTATTTCATAATGGAATTATTTTGTCTGTGTAAAATACCTGAGAGAATATCATGGGATGCTGTAGCTGGATGGGTTTAGAGCTATCTAATGTCACTTTAGGATTGAAGAAAATGAGTGCTAGAGAAGTGAACTAACTGTACAACTCATAATTCTAGCTAAAAGAAGACTAGAATGTAGGTTTTGCCTAATTTCAGTATAGTTGTTTTTCCACTGTTGAAAAAAATAACACTCTAAAATTATCCAAACCCTTAGTACTATTAAATTGTGCAAATTAATCCAGTTAGGGAAACAGGGAAGATGATGGAGGCAAACAAAGGAAACTAGGAGTGAATGGGAATTTACTGCATGTTAGTAACTGTGCTCTGTTTTTATAATACGTTTTAATAATCACAACATCGTTGTCCTCATTTCATAGTTGAGTACACTGAAGTTCAGAGATGATATCTGATTTGATTCAGTTTTCTTTCTACTGCCAGTTGCCTCCTGAAAACAAGGGGCGCTAGCCACTGCTGTATACACATGCCTTGCCCTTTCTGCTTCTGTATCCTTTCTTGAGCGTCCACATGTTTCATCATGTCTTAAATTATTAATTATCCTTTGAGGACTAGATTAACTATCATAGATGCTTCCCATGAGATTGTATCAGTGCACTCACACACAAAGAGTTACAGTAAAAGAAACTATGAATACTGGACTTATTGGGGGATCGCTTCATAGATTGTGTAGATGCCTGACCACTGCGCTGCACACCTGAAGCTGAGATAGAATAATATTGAATCTCAACTATAATTATTAGGTTTTCGGAAAATTCATGATGCATTTTTGCAACAAAAAACATAGAAAAAATGTCATGCCTTTTCCGACAACCATATATGTATGTGTGTGTATATATGTATATACATATGTATATACATATATATGGTTATGGGGTCTAAAGTACAGCATAGGGAATACAGTCAATGGTAGTGTAACAGTTATATACAATGTCAGAGGGTTAGCAGACTGGGAGGGGGGTATCACTTTGTGAGGGGTGTAAATGTCTAATCATTATGTTGTTTTATACACCTGAAGTTAAAACAATAAAATAAATCAATCAATAAACCTAAAACAGAAAAAGACACTATGTAACACGTGTCATATCAGTAGTGCAACGAAGTGGCTTAAGATGATCAAAGGGATAAGTCTTTCCAGGATGGTGTGATCTGAGAAAGCATCAGAAAAGACATTGCATTAAACTGCATGTTGCGTTACTGATGGAAAAAACACAAACTATTCCAAGTAAACCACATGAAGTTTGAAAAGTATATCCCAACTTGCCTAGAGCAAAAGGCTTTAGTTGGAAAGTATTACAGAAGAATTCTGGTGACTTGATTAGGACCCATATAATGAGGGGACTTGTTATCGCAAGCAATTTAGATTGCAGTTAATAGCTAAATGGGAACTTGCTGGAGATTTTCATTATGGTGGTTTTAACAAAGAAATAACTTCCAGAAGATTACTTTGTCCTCAATATATAGGATGCATATAAGGAGATTTTTAAAAAGTTGGCAAGAAATCCAGTGAGGAAGTTATTAAATGCAAGATGTGAGCAACTGGAAATGGAAGTGATGTATATCCTATCTATAATATCAACATTATTATTATTATCTTTATTGAAGGCAGAATCATACTTCTTTCCCCAAGCTACCTACTCTATTTTTCATCTCAGTCCTATAAATACAGAAGCTGTTCTGTTAGAATCCGTGAGTGACAGTTTATTTTCTAGATCTCTTGGTTCTCACTAGTGCATCACTCTCTCCTTCTGGTCTGACCTCTAATCCCCCAGTCAATAGAGCATGAGACAGTGACATGTTCCTTTGACTCTTCAATCAATAAGTAGGTGGCTTAGCAAAGATTAATAATGATGGTCATCATCCTTTGTAAATCTGACATTGTCGCTCAGACAGAAGAGATGGATAATTAGATCACATTCAGAGTACACTTAGGGGTCCATTAAAATAATAAACCTTTTTGATTGGGCTCAAATATTTGTATTTTATAATGGCATATTTTTATGGCATTATGAAATACAACTTTTGAGCTATGAATGCAATTGTGCTTTTTGTCCCCTATGTTTACTTATCAGCAAAGCCAAACTAAAACAAACATAATGTTTCCAGATACTAGGTTAATGTAGAAATGGTTGGTGATACATGTGTTTTTGCATTATGAAGACTTATACAGGTTTTAGCCTATTTTACAATAATTGAAATAATAAAAACAACTATACTTCTGTAACTTTTGGGTTGACATATTTATTAACCACTTAGGAAGAAATCTGTCAGAGAACAGTTATTCAGCCACATCTTGTAAATTTAGGAGCAAGCTGGGTAGAGTGAAATGGATTAAGAGAGAAAATGGTATATTTGGCATCCTAACATAGGCTTTTAGGTGGGTCCTGGGTGTTGAAGATTTGGGCTGGGACACCTGCTAAATTGGGTGGTAAGCTTATATCCTATTTGCTGAAAGAGGTAGTTTGAGAGGGCAAAGCAGGTGCTTAGAGAAGAAGCATTTCTCAAAGATTTATTAAAAGAACACTAACTTTAGAATCTATTTGGGAGCTTCTTAAAGGGGGAGATTTCTAAACTCCAAGCACAGACTCAAGGAATTCGAATCTCTGGTAGCAGAATGACAAATCTGCATTTTAATAATGATGTTTACTCACTTAAGTGCTTGAATAATGGTCTTCAAACTTTAGCTCACATAATTCTTAAAAGAAATTCAAAAAATCTTTATTCTTGTACATTTAACATTTTCTTAAAAAAATTTAACAATTTTTTTCTGATGAAAATTCTTAAGGCTTACACTCAGAAAATTTCAAGTATATCATGCAGTATTATTAACTATAGTGAAGTGATAGATGTGTTAACTTAATTGTGTCCAATGTAGAAAATCCTAGTTTTTAAATGATATCAATATAAATTATTCCTGTTCTTTTTCCTACACTACATGCATAACATTCTCTGGATGAAAAATGAAATAACGTATAAAGCATTAAAATTATCTAGACTCTATCAGCCAAGTACAGAATATAAATCTATTGTGATAAAACATTAGTCTTTGAAATTTAAATTTTATTCATGAAAGTTAAAATTGTAGAGCATAATTTATCTAACAAACACAAAATGCTTGGGGCCTAATTTAAGAAATTCAGAAATCAGGTCATGTATTCACTTAATTTTAATATGGATCAGTGGCTTTTTTTTGAGCTGAGGCATTTAAAATGTAGTTCTCAGGTGAATTGTATGAATATTTATAAAATAGAATGTGAAATCTAGGTTTATGTATTTAAAAACAATATTTGTACATAATAAATCAGAATTTCAGGTCTTTGGATATATTTCTTTTAATCGATTCAAAATGAGAGGAGTATTAACACATTAGAAAGCAGTCATCAATCTCATTTATAACAGAGGTAGGATTAGTGAGAGCAGAGTTGAGGTGAGGTGGCCCTGTCCTATTACACTTATATGTTGGTCTACAGCACAGTATTATAGTGTTGAACAAAATTTTGAAAGCAATATTAGATTTTAAAATTGTGTTTCTATATTTCAGTGGTTCTCAGTCCTCATAAAAGTGCAGCAGCATCACTTATGGAGATGTAAGGGAGGACCTGTAATAAAAGACCTATTAACAGGAGAAAAGCAAACATAAGTTTAATAACATTTATACCTCCTGCATGCATGGGAGATATGAGGGAATAGTGGATAACTCCCAGAAATGGCCCAAGCCAATCATCTTAAATACCTTTTTCAGCTAAAGACAAAAGAAAGATGAGGGAGGGCAGCCAGGTTATGGGCAGTTACCAGGAAAAGCACAGCACAGAGAGTAAGGTTGTCATGCAGATTTAAGTCATTGACTTCTTCATTGAGAAGGGTTTCTAGAAGCTTAATCATCCTCCTCTTTCTGGTACAGAGAGGAAGGCACTCTAACAAATGGAAATTTTTCCTTACAAATGTAAATATCTCTTAAAAAGAGGGTAACTTTTACTTGATTTTCAGGACTTCTCTTGTGTCTGCTGTTTCTTAAAAATAACCAGCTCTAGATAATCTTTGTGCCAAAAAGACATGTTTGTGGTGGCAAATTCTGCATCCCTTAAGAGATCTGGCATGTGACAATTCTGATTTCTTTGATTAAATAGCTTTGGAGTCCCACTCTGCCTTTTAAACTACAGGCAATCTGAGGTTTTGCCTGGATAAAAAATTCTAGAAGAGTTTACATTGTTTTGGGATATGAAGTTTTCTGATTATTTTACTTTTTTTTTAAATGGAAAAATAAATGGATTTTATATTGACTCAGAAACAAACAAACAGAAAACTTGCTTTAATGACTACTTCTAGTCTATATGTTGAAAAATAATTAATGCATGGCTGTTCTAAATACTCTAAAAGAACACTACATAGCATATAGATTGAATTTGAAAGAAGAGTTAAGCTCTTAGGAGATTTGATTTCCTATTACCTGTATGCTAAATATATACAAATACCACTGGGAGTGAATAGTAAGTACATCATTTCACCAGTACGATGGTTAAAAACAAGAAAGCAGGCCCCAAATGGAGTCACTTATGCTAAGTCCCACATCACCAAACCTAAAGGTAATTGAATTACATTTTTGGCTCTCCCATAAATGGAATCTTAAACCAGTCAATCAGGAATTGCAGGATCAGCACTCTTTAGGTAATCTGCTGCATAGAGCCTTGCCATCCCCTAATGGAAAGTGACCTTCCAGTAACCAACCTGCTTTTATGTTTAGGGATGTTACCGGGAATGACATTGTACTTGGACTCTTTGTCTCCTTGAAGGAAAGAATTCAGTCAAGAGACAGAGTTTATGCAACATAGGACAGCAAGATGTGTATTAGTAAAAGTAAGTACATACCAAGACCTGGAGCAGGCTGACCCGAGAGAGGGAGGCAGCCCCTCCTTACATTGTATGAGGGTTTTTATCTCCATGGGTAGAATTGTCTCCCCATCTCCCTTCTCTTTATCTCTCTTCATCTCCCCCTGAGGTGTCTAATCTTTCATTTTGGTTTTCAAGACAGTTTTCATCAATTTTCTTCTTAGAATTTGTTTGAGACTCTGACTAAAATGGTCCTTATAAGCGGGATGTCTTCTTCCCTTCCGTGGCTTCTAACAATACATTCCTTTGATTTAGGGACATGTGTAAACACATCCCTTTGATTTCGGGGTATGTATAAGCCTGGAATTCTGCTAGACTAGTTAGGTATTAGCGGTCCTGACAAGAAGGATGTGTAAGTGGAATGTCTCCCTCCCTTACTGGCTTTTAACAACATATCCCTTTGATTTAGGAGGCCTGGAATCCTGCTGGGCTAGTAAGGCATTGGTGCCCTAAGTGAGGGCAGCTGCAAGGGGTCTTGGAGCTGCAGCAAGGGGCTTTCTAACCGGGGCAGGGTCTCTTCTTCTGCTCATTTCTATATACCTGTGCCCTATCAGTATCCCTTCTGTTTATAAGTCTTTCATTTTATTCAGTTCCTCCAAGCTCCTTTCTGTCGGCTAGATTGGATACTGCCCAATTCATGAATCATTGAATAAAGCCTATAAGCTCAGTTAATTTTGTTTTTAACACTATACAATTATTTAGGATCAAATGGAATTCAGATATCTATTTTTTCTTTTCATGGAGACACAGAGAAACAGAGATGTCAGAGAGAGCAAGATGGCAGTGAAAAATAGGGGTCTGTTTTTTCTTCATGTGTTTTGAATTTTTATTATTAGGTGCATATATACTTCTAGGCTTTTTATATGTTCATAATGAACTGATTCTTTCACCATTATAAAATGTTCTCTAGTACTGGTTATGATATTGTGATTTATAATAAGAAATTTGGTCTTCCCATATTTCTGACACAGAGCTTCCAAAACCCATGGAATTTCCTGAGTGATAAAGAGTGGTGGGAGCATCTTTTGATACATCTTTTGGTCTCTTGTCCTCAGCTACTGAAATCCCTTCAGACCATAAAGGTGAAATGGGTGTATTGTTACTCATAAAAAGCCCTTTTTACCACACTGAGTTTATATTATTAATAATTAGGTGACTTTTAGAAATACCCTAAAGATGGTGGGAGGCTAGTTGCCAGATGAGTCAACCAGGACTTATTTTTTGCTCTGTCCTGCCTGTTCCTGAGTAGCATTCTTTTATAATAAGCCTGTAATCTAGTAAGTAAAATGTTTCTCTCTGTTCCATGAGCTGCTCTAGCAAATTAGTTGAATCCAAGGTGGGGTCATTGGAACCTCTAATCCAGAGCTGGTTGGTCAGAAGCATAGGTGATAAACCTGGAATTGTGACTGGCATCTAAGGGAGGCAAGGGGCTCATTTTGTAGCACTGAGCCCTTAAACTGTGGAATCTGATACTGTTTCTGGGTAGATAGTGTTAGAATTGAGTTTAATTGTAGAACACTCATCTGGTGTCCAAAGAATTGCTTTTTGGTTTGTGAGAAACTACCCTTTCCCGCCACATTGGAAATTGGGTCCCACATCTCTTTTTCTGGTACTGTATTCTTTATCCCAAAATCTATTCTGTCTGATATTTATATAGTTGCACTAGCTTTCTTATGATTGGTTTTTACATGTCATATGTATGTGTATTTTCCATCTTTTTTACTTTTAACCTATATTTGAATTTATGTGTTACGTATAGACATAATACTATTGAGTCATGTTTTTTTCCATTTTGACTATCTTTTTCTAGTATTTGGCCATTTATTTATTTATTTATTTATTTATTATTAGTTTCAGGTGTACAACACAATGTAATAGTTAGACATTTATACCCCTCACAGAGGGGTAATCCCCCTCCCCCAATCTACTACCTCCGTGATATTGTATATCACTGTTACAATTCCATTGACTTTATTCCCTATGTTGTACTCTATATCCTGGGACTATATATACATATTAATTTATAGTTAACATTCACTATTATTCAGCTTTAGCTTCAGGTGTACAGTGCAGTAGTCAGGCATCTACACCATCCATGAAGTGGCCTCCCTAATAAGACAAGTGTCCATTGGGTACAGCACAAAATCTTTACAACATTATTGATTATATTTCCCAGACTGTCTTTCATAGCCCCCTGGCAATGTTGTGGTTACCAATTTGTGCTTTCTAATCCCCTCATTTTCTCCCTCATCCCACCCCCTCCCATCTAGCAACCCTCAGTTTTTTTCTCTACATCTCTGAGACTGTTCTGATTAGTTTGCTCATTTATTCAGTTCTTTAGATTCCACATGTAAGTGAGATCATATGGTATTTGTCTTTTCTCTGACTGACTTATTTCACTTAGCATAATGTTCTCTAGGTCTATCCATATCATTACAAATGGAAAGATTTTCTTCTTTATAGCTGAGTAATACTCCATTATATAAATGTAACACAGTTTCTTAATCCAGTCGTCTACCGATGGACATTTCTGTTGTTTCCATGTCTTGGCTATTGTGAATAGCGCTGCAATAAAAGTAGGGATGCATACATTTTTTCAAATTAGCGCTTTGGATTTCTCTGGATAGATACCTAAGAGTGGAATTGCTGGGTCATAAGGTTGTTCCATTTCCAGTTTTTTGAGAAACCTCCATATTGATTTCCATAGTGTCTGCACCTATCTGCAGTCCCATCAACAGTGCACCAGGGTTCCCTTTTCCCCACAACCTCGCCAGCACTTATTGGTTGTTGATTTATTGATGATAGCCATTCTGAC